>NC_141089.1:42413254-43013254 GCF_041138505.1 Cibotium barometz | reverse complement strand
AAGATGGGTGCCTGTGCATGTGCTTCAACAACAAGAATACTATGATGGTAATCCCATCATATCGTTGCCAAAATCAAAGATGGGTGCCTGTGCATGTGCTTCAACAACAAGAGTACTATGATGGTAATCCCATCATATCGTTGCCAAAATCAAACAAAGTGAAGACAACCTCGCTATTGACTTTAACCCCAACAGCTTCACCTAAAGTTCGACAAGAATGGAGACCCAAACAACACCAAGTAAGTCACTCAACCACTCTTGTGCATTCAGTACCTACACAAGAGCTTGTGTGTTAAAGCAACCCTAATGGTGACCAACTAGCAGTCTTATCTACTGCCTTGACAACATTTGAGCCAAAAAATCAGGAATCAATTCCCACATCTACACAACGGAGACTTATGAGCTCATCAAAGACAAACTCACAATGCTCTTTTCACCCCTCTAGATGTGAAGTATAAGTGCAAAAGCTACGAGGCAGACATAAGGAGAGCAGCCACAAGAACCTATTGCTCGCAAGGTGGTAACCCAAAAAAAACAAACAAACACAAGGGAGTCACACATATGGCCTACCTAAAAGTGGTAGAATAACACAAACAACTCCCAAGGATCTTAAATAGCCATTCCATTTTTGTTAAGCTTATAGCTTACTATTATTTTGGCTAAGCTAATGTAGCAGTTGCTCCATGAGTACATATCCATACTCATGCACTGGAGGATATTTACACCAAAGCCTCACCATCGATAACTTCCAGGTACATCTTTAGATGGGGGGGGCATGGTGGGCGAAAGCCTAGTCAATGGTACAACCCATCACCTTGAAACTTTCTTTCAAATTGCAAATCTCTCTAAACAAAAATCTTCACAACACAATGATCTCTAATCCTTAATAGAGATATCTTAGCCTCGCAAGTCGATGTAATTCTTTCAAGTTTCACCAATGAGTAGCTACGTCAACACAGAGTAGTTCAATAAGAGTCTATATGACTCACTTCTTGTACTTCATGTGTATCTGCTTCCTAAGAGCACTTGAATATACACAAAAGCATAAAAATCATATGGGAAGAAGCATGCAGGAATAGGTCCTACCCAACAATAGGTCCTACCCAACAACATTTGACAAGAATCCTGCCACACAAAGGGACTTCATCGAAGGCAAATCATATGGGAAGAAGCATGCAGGAATAGGTCCTACCCAACAACATTTGACAAGAATCCTACCACACAAAGGGGCTTCATCGAGAAGGCAAATTTCTTCAAATAATGAATGTCGCTTTAATGAATCAAATGAGGAATTGAGAATCACCATCTCGTTCTGATGATTATGTTTATGTTCCCATGGATAATTCCCTCTCTTCTCTCCCACTAACGCAAATCACATGTAACCTTGCTTATGATCGCCAAAACAAAGTGAACCAAAAACAAACAAAAAAACATGCTCACACAAATATAAAAATGTAATCACTTACAAAAAACCCCACCCCCACTCCGTTAGGAATTCACAATAAACCACTAACCTTTTCATTCATTAACTAGCTTTTCTTATTCCTTCCAAAGGAACAAAGACCATTGAAGGTCACTCAACATCAAAGCCATCTACAAGCTTGTCAATTCTTCCCACACAAAAGTCTTCAACGCGATCATCACGAGGATGCGATTGCCATCACGAAGGGGGGAATGTTAACCCCCTATTCCTAGGGTTAATAAGTGATACCACCATTATATTACATCAAGGAGTCAAGGTAGATACACCAAAAGGTCATACATTCAAGATATGAAGCAATGGTATCCAAGGCTACAGCTTGGACAGGCGCCCATGATGGTCCGATGGAATACTTAAGGTAATTCCCAATTCAAGAGCATGTGATAGAAAGTTAGGATGAATTCTCAAGTAATGTAATTCATGGATATATTATGAGAGTAGTCATTGTAATAGCATTAGGCCTCTTATGAGCCTAAAGTGCCCGGATGGCCACAGTTTAAGTGAGTATGAACACTTATGGCCACAGTTTAAGTGAGTATGAACACTTATGGCCATGTATATAAGTGAATTTCTCTCATAATACAACATACTCTCCCATTTTACAATAGAGTCTTGCTCTTGCTAACCCCCTTATCAATCTCTCTCTCTAATACATGCTAGTGAGTGTGTGTGAGTGATGTGAGGTGAGAGGAGGGATAAGTACACGTAGTGCAATGTGGTGGTGTAACAATTCTCATAGGAGGTGTGGTGGAATTGCTTCTCAACAAGGAGTTGTAGAGCTTGGAGACCTCAAGGGTTACGAGCTCGGCCATTGGAAAGATCCTCATAATAGTTACGGTTCACCAGGTAATCTCTTGTTGGATGTGTTTTAAGGGTGGCTAGGGTGAGCCATAACAGTATTTTAATGGTATCAAAATGTGGGTGAAGAAGTAGCTACTTATAGCCCAAGGCTACTATGAAGGTGTCGATCCAATTTGGGTAACTTGATTCAAAGCCTCTTCCTCAATGCAACACTCAGAGGCCAAGGAAGAATAAAAGTACTCTACAACATTGTCTACAAAAACCTATGCGCGAATTCCTCAAAGAACTCCAACATCTCAACAAGTGTGGGTACCAAAAAGATTGGTGTAAG
The DNA here is from genome assembly GCF_041138505.1 of Cibotium barometz. Taxonomy (NCBI): domain Eukaryota; kingdom Viridiplantae; phylum Streptophyta; class Polypodiopsida; order Cyatheales; family Cibotiaceae; genus Cibotium; species Cibotium barometz. The sequence continues at coordinate 43,010,642 of NC_141089.1, read as the reverse complement.
CACAAGGGTACTACCAAGGTAATACCAAAGATTGGATTCCCAACAAGCGCATCAAAAAGTCCCCTAAGTTTGCACAAAGAAAAACACCTCAGTACCAAAAGCATCAGCCACCAATTCATAATGTTCATCAAAGATGGGTGCCTATGCACGTGCTTCAAGAACAAGGGTATTATAATGGAAACATCATATGGTTGCCAAGAGCGAACAAAAGGAAGAACGCTTCACCAATACATTCAATCCCAAAAGCTTCACCTAAAGTTTGACAAGAATGGAGGCCCAAGCAAGCTACTAAGCCCATCTCGTGTATACGAAGTATACACATGAGCTTGCGTAATCTGTCAACCCCAATGGCAACCAACCAAAAGCTATACCACCGACTCGACAACAATTAAATAAAAAATTCAATTCCCATATGAGCACATCAAGGACAAACTCAAAATGCTCTTCTCACCCCTTTGGATGAAAAGCATGAGTGCACAAGCTATGTGACAAACATAAGAACCTATTCTCTCAAAAAGAGGAGTAGCCACAAGAACCTGTTGCTCGCAAGGTGGTAACAACCAAGAAGAAGAAGAAGAAGAAGAAGAAGAAAAGAGACAAAAACACAAAGGAGTTGGCCTACCTAAAAATGGTAGATATCATAAGAAACTCCTAACGATCTTCAATAGCCAATACATTTTTGTTAAGCTTATAGCTTACTATTCTTTTGGATGTAGCAGATACTCCATGAGTACATATCCATACTCATGCACTGGAGAACATTTGCACCAACTCCTCAACATCGATAACTTTCCTCGTACATCTCTGGATGGGGGGGCCATGGTGGGCGAAAGCCTGGTCAATGGTACAACCCATCGCCTAGAATTTTCCTTCAAATTGCAAACCTCTCCAAATGAAACTTAAATCTTCACATCACATGAATGTCTAATACTCAGTGAAGAATTCTCAAATAGCCTCACAAGTCGATGTAATTCTTTCATGCCCCACCAACCAGTGGCTACTTCAACAAGCAATAGCTCAATAAGAGCCCATTTGGCTCTTTCCCATAGAGTACTTAAATATACATAAAAACATTAAAAACACATGGGAAGAAGCATGCAAGAACAGGCCCTACTTAACAACATTTGACAAGAATCCTGCCACAAAAAGGGACATCAACGAAGGCCAATTTCTTCAAATAATGAATGTCGCTTGCTTATATTTTTTGAAGTGTATAACTACCTTACACCCTATTGCCTTCATATAAAAAAACCTTGTAACGTATTGAAGGTTTTCTTCTATGTGCCTACCTCTCAGATAATTATTGCAATGATTCCTCACTTGTGATACAACCATCCCTTTTGTAACATAAGTGTTTGTGGAAGCGTGTTTATGAATTAATTGATTGCAATTAGTACCTAATCAAAGACAAACCCATGTTCAAAATGTTTCTTCTTCATTCTCTGTTGTAGAGGGATGACCTAATCTACCATGTATTACTAAAGAATTTCTCCTAAATTCCCAATGACTTAATGATGACTGACTGATCAATGAAAGAATATGGTTAAAGCCTAGACTCCTATTTATAGTGTCTAATGTTGGTGAGTTGGCTACAAGCTCTACTAACCATAATAATAGTGTCTAATGTTGGTGAGTTGGCTACAAGCTCTACTAACCATAATAATATTGTCCAACCAAGTGTATTCACCCAATAACTTTGTTCATTGGACATCGGGACAAGATTACAAAGACCTGACAGAATAGCCCTTACAAACACATGAATCCAGCCATGTACTCGACCTTTGGGCTAGTCAATGGTAGAAGCATGTCCATGGGAGAGTGTGTGCGTGATGTCTCCTCTTGCTCAAATTGGAGAATTGGTGCAAATGGTGCTCCCATTACTCCAACCCGATATGATACTTCTAGTGAAGTCACTCTTTGCTCCACACACCAGTCCAAACTCTAATAGCATGGCTACTTTACGTACCAAAATGACGTATCCACTACTACCTCCTCAGGATTACCTCCTCAGGAACTACGAGCATTGGAACTAATCCCTCTGGCTTGGATGCTTAGGTAGCATGGTAGACGTGTTGAAATAATACACCAAAATACCATGTGACATTGGGGATACGAGCATCTGGTCGTTTGGTTTATAGCCAACTTGGTGTGAGCACTCTAGGTGTTAACAACCTCTTAGTTAGAGTCCAAAGATAGGGTTTAATGCCTATAAAAGGGTACTGTACTTGGTGGTTCATTCATCTCATTCTCATTCATTCATTATACAATCACCTTGTGTTGTGCCCAGCTTGCTCTCTCTTCTTCTTCCTCCTCAACCATGGAGAGATTTCATTCTCCATAGCTCCATGGTTGAAGCTGTGATTACCAACATGGTATTAGAGCCATGATTTTCAATTTTTAATCTCTACTTATCATCCACTCCACTCTCTTTCAACATGATTAGCTTCATCTTATCATTTGAACTAATCATAATTAGTAGCTAATCACTTTTTTTTACCATTTTTCCTTTTCCTTTTGCAAAAACGCAACTCTAGCCTCAGTTGGTCTTTTGATTGGTCCTCCCTCCACACATAACATCTTGGCAAACCCTCTTAGGACCTCAAAGCCAAAGATTACCAAAAACCGAGCGAGGACCCAAACCGAGTGGCAAGAGACCGAGCAAGGTGTTTTGACAGTGTCATTTAGAACTCGTAGTCATATCTTAAAGTTTTAGATTCTCAAAGAAAGTGCATACACAAGCCTAGTAATGGAATTCTCCCTCATAAGCACAACACAGCAACAACTTACAACATAGCAACAACTTATTGACATTAGCAAAAGAAACTTATATTGTCTCAATCAAGAAAGCGCAAACATAATTCAAAATGCGACTCAATTTAATGAACCAAAAAAGGAATGACAACATATAACCATCTATAAGACACTAGAAGAAGAAATTACAGATGTCCCAAAAGTTACTGACTTATCTATGGCGCAAACCTAATTTTTGCTTTACATAATTTCTTGCTTCCCTGCAATTTTCACATTTCTGCAATGGATCAAAAAATCCAACCAAATGCCAAACATCCCTTATACATTCCTTCTATATAACACTAGTAGAAGGAATATTGCGGTGTCCCGAGAGTGCTTGACTAAGCTCTAACTTTGTAATTGCAGCTTGGTGCATAAATTTGTGTATTGCAGATTGCAAACCAAACACCCTAATGAACACAAAATATATATGCTCACATGGCACGTATGACTCTTTTTTCAGATCCCTCAAAGCAAACTCTAGACAAGAGCACCTTGGAAATTTGCATACATTAACCGCAAAGGAGATTCCAGATTTCTTTGAACCAGTTGTTGAAATCCAAAAAATGTGTGACTCTGCTTGACTGACAACTGTACGCACTACCTCTCCTTCCATTATAAGTGCTCTGTTAATGCAATCTTGGCTTGCCTTGCTTTCCTTCCATCTTACAATGTGGCCATCACCTCTGCTCGTTGGGCGAACATTGCATGGTGTTGTCTGAATATTGGAAACACTGTGTTTTACACCCTCCAAAATAAAACCCGCGTTGATGCATTTGGTTGTCTCTTCCGCAGACAAACATGTGCCTGGAGCTGGCCCACAAGACTTTTGAATCTGCTCATCCACTCTAGCTGAATGAATTACACTCGATGGACAAAAGTAGAACATCTGCCAACTCTCCTTATCCTTATACTAGACGTCCTTTGAAGCAAGGTGCAGGAATACCCTTCAGTGGCCCTTCTTTCTTGTCAAGAACGAAAGCTCCATAGCGTTTAGCTCTCCCTTCCAAAATACCCCAGCATGTAGATTGACATTTGGGTGGTGTTCTCCGGATAGCCCATTCTTTCACATCAACCTCACTTTCTTTTGGGGTCCCATGAATGCATGAAGCACCCCCTTTTGGTCTTGGAACATGAATAGTAACGTTCTCATATTCTGGCCGATGACTATCTGTATCAAGTATAATTTTTGCATCCATTTTTATTCTCTTGCGCATCACACTTTTTAGGAGTGTCCTCTGAACATCTGGAGCAACAATATCTTGTTCCTCCAACACAGTTGATGCAAAGTCCACAAGATTTTTTTTTGCTCGAACCCTTCGTCTCCGGACATAAATCTTTTCTTAATTTGATTTAAACTCGGCCCAGACCCCTCATGTCTTCCTATCGAGTAGGCCTAATAATGGGCACTTTGCAAGACTGACATGGCAAGGTCTGCAGAGAACAAGCTAACTTGTTGAGCGTATCCCAAAGCTGCTCGCATGGATGCATGCTTAGACTTTGAGAGATTAACCGTAGGCACAAATGGACCTCCACCCCCTTGTGTCAATACCCATTTTGCCCAGTGAAATCCCCGCACATCCCACCAAGATAACCATGTCTCTAATGAATGTAGCTCTGTCTCATGCGCATGTCCCAAACTCCAAAATGTAACAAGTTTGTCCTTTGCTGATGCGGCTGACACTTCACTTGGTGCATCTCTCCACCGTCAACACAAATCCTTATGCTCTTCTTGAAATTGTGGTTTGATATAAACTCGTGTATGTTCCAGCATACTCTTTTCCCAGTGAAAAGAACACGAGCGTTCCTTGAACATCATCACATTCCTTTTACCTTTATTGAAAACAGTACGCACTGCAAGCCAATTTCCTTGTGCCTCATCAGCCATGAAACCTGCAAACTCTACACTCTCAATTCCACATTGCTGCAACCTTTCATTCATCAAAGTCCAAAATAAAACCTGTGCATTTGTATTCTCCACCTTGAACTCACCTACTACAATTGTAAGCAATTCTCTGACAAAAGGGTGATAAACATGTGCACTCTCATTGTGGTCCAGCCACTTGTCCTGTGCACATGATCAAAGTGGACAAATTGTTTCTCTAATGGTCCACCCAGCCTCATTTGATTAACCAAGTCGATCCCACTTCCAGGACCCACAGAGGACATCTTAAATACATGAGACTCCACATTGCTTGCCAGCTGGTTTGGAAATAAAAGGCTATGAAAGAAAGGGTATCGCCTATTTGTTTTCTCCTTAAGATCCAGTAATGCTTCGAGCCCAAATCTTGAGTTTCAAAAAAATGTAAACAAAGTTTAGACCTAACCTTTTTCTTTGTACAAGAGGTGTAACTCTTTCCAGAAGCTGCTCGACCCCCAAATCTCCCATATCAGGAGTGATATCAGTGTCATCAAAGAGTGATATCAGGAGTGATATCGGTGTCATCAAAGAGTGATATCAGGAGTGATATCAGTGTCATCAAAGAGCATGTCCATAATTATATCTTGAGCTACACCTGTCTCAACCTTTTTACACTTTGCATAAAGGTCATGGGAAGCTCTATCTTGCACCAAAGTATACACAAAAGTCTCATTTGTTTTCGACACCCCAACTGCCACTGGTGGATGCCTGTGACTACCTTGATGTATGACACATCTTGTTTTGTAGTAGTTCTATCTGTAGGGTAGCAATAATAAATAGAAGACTCACACACAGCCAAGCATTCCGGTAAAGTAGAGCAATGTCGACAAACTAAAGTGCCGATTTCAGAACTTAAAAACCCAATTCTGGGCACCTATTTAAGTTTTCCCTTTCATTGAGACTGATTGCTTCCCTTCGTCCGCTCATAATATGGGCACTCCACATTACAACATCTTAGATGCCCCCCACACGAACTATGCCTAACAACACCATCAAAACATTCCTTTGTACATGTGTTATACTCCACCCACACATGACCATCATATCTTTGCTCCATCCCAGCCATTGGCTTACCTTGTGGTGCAATAGGGAGCTCAAAAACAATATCCCCATCGTACTGTGATGGAGGTTCATTAACTTTCCTAACTTCAGATGCATTCATTAAAGCATTGAGAAGAGTGTCATTAACAGGCAATCGTCTAATCAGAGACAAGATACTGAGAACTTTATTTTCTATGGGTGTCTCTAAACTAGATAGACAGGGTTCAAGGATTGATGGAGAGTTCCCAAAAAAGAAAAAGAGGGATTTTTTACTGATGAGAATATCTGCCCACCATCATCTCTACCATGTACAACATCCTTGGAATGTAGAGATAAAGTAGACACAGTGCATTCCCTTGGCATTGTTGCAGTAAGTTTAAATGCATAAACACCATCAGCTAGCTTTATCCTAGGCACTACACTGCTTTGATTCTCCATTGATAAGTTATTATTACCTGAGGAGAAGTACTCTTGAAGCTCTCTCTCTGTCAAAATAACATCTTCTGAATCAAAACGGACGGATAAAATTTTCAAAGAGCCAAAGCAAAGAATATCAATGACGTGCACCATTTTGCTTGCGAGATGTAGCTATTGACAAATGTCTGAAAATATATAAAGCAGGCCAAAATCATTCTCCCTTTTCGAGATATGAGTACTGATATTTTTCAAATATGATTGCATTTAAAACCGAATATTTGCACCACTAGTATATGTCTTTTTCAAATAACTGAAGAATGATTACGATGCATTTAATGACTATATTCACCACTAATATACGCTTGTACAATCAATTCATAGCATTTCAATGCATAATAATTTAAAAAAAATACATATATAAATAATACATAATATATACCAATCTCTATTCATAGCTCTCACTCTAACTCTATATATATCCTTTTCAAATAGCTGATTAATGAGTACGATGCATTTATTGAATATATTCGCCACTAACTAAAAGCATTCTTTCACATGGTGGCAAGAGGACCCCTACTGCTCTTACACGCATACCTAATCGCATAGCATATTCTCAAAATTGCGGGGTCGTCTCCCGCCAACACCTCTTCGCTCTGCTCTTCTTTTTTCGCCTCTACTTGCTCTTTTCTCAGCTGCAGGGCCTGATTGTTTCCCTCTTCCTTTGTCTTCGCACCCGGGTTGTTGCTACAGTGCTGCTCGACAAAACCGGCATTTACATGTAATTTTACCGGTGCTGGATTTCAGAAAAACCGGCTTCCTCTTCCGCGAACCCCTTCTGCACTGCCGCGGCCCCTTCTTCTGCACTGCTAGGTGAGCTGCGGCCCCTTCTTCTCCGTGTTATGCACTCCCCTTAGCCCCTTGCCACCAAGGGCAAGAAAGCCCATACGCTGGCATGAGTGTGTAGCCGGCGCAACAGTGTGGGTGGAATATGAAGCCGAGGGCATGAGTGTGTAGCTGGCGGAGTAGTGTGAGGGCAAGAAAGCCCATACGCTGGCGTATGGGCTTTCTTGCTCTTGGTGGGAAGGAGCTAAGACCCACGTATATTATGCGATGGCCGAGTTGGAAGAGACTAGTGTCTTTGAGATTGAGCACGAGACAAGCATCCGGGGCTTGCTGGCACCATCACACGCTTAGACATACCCCATGGTGGTTTCTTTATGTCCTTAAGCTATGCAAGCCCCGTTTGCCACAGCCTGTGCAATGAGCTTGCAACTAAAATACACGCAATTGTTGTTTCTGTGGGCTATCGGCTCGCCCCCGAGCACCGCCTTCCTGCAGCTTTTGAAGATGGGTTCTCGGCTCTTCTCTGGCTCAAGGGGCAGGCCTCCGTGAACCCAGTTCCGAGCCATGGCTGGCCTTATATGCAGACTTCACCAAGGTGTTCATTGCAAGGGTAAGCTCAGGAGCTTCTATCGTGCACCAGGTGGCGTTGCAAGGGGCCACACAGGATCTGAAGCCTCTGGATCTTCGAGGGTTGGTTCTTGTGGTGCCGTTTTTGGGCAGACAAGTGAGAACTCAATCATAGGTGGAATTAGAGAAGAGCTCGGCATTGCCGTTTGCAGGGCTGCGATAATTGTTGGCGCTCAGCCTGCCCAAGGCGTTCTCCAATGTAATGGGGCCGCAAGCCCCGCGGGTGGACAATTCCATGACTTGGCCGCCTTCTCTGCTGGTTATTGGTGGGAGGGACATACTAGCTGCAGGAACTCCAGAAGGCCGGCAAGGAGGTGAGGGTGGCCAGGTTTGAACAGGCCGACCACTTTATGTCCGAACAGTTTCATGATCTCATGGGTGGACGAGATCACCACGTTTGTACGTGCTTGAGTATGGGATAAGAAGCAGCCGTGGGTGTGTGCGTGTCCATCAGAGGGCATCCATGGGCTTGTGTGGGAACAAGGTGTGAAGGGTGAGTGCATGTGTAGGTGGAATATGAAGCCGAGGGCATGAGTGTGTAGCCGGCACAGCAGTGTGAGGGCAGGAAAGCCCATACGCCAGCGTATGGGCTTTCTTGCCCTTGGTGGGGCTTGCCACCAAGGGCAAGAAAGCCCATATGAAGCCCATATGCCAGCGTATGGGCTTTCTTGCCCTTGGTGGGAAGGAGCTAAGACCCTGTGCTTGGTTTCAGCCTCGACTGCATCACGTATATTATGCATGTAAGGTTTGGTATAGAAAAGTGCAAGTCAATAGCTATCCTTATGGAGCCTCACCTGCATCTCTGTCTTGTTGATGTAAGTGAAGAGTTTGATGTTCATACTCATTGTGGGTTGCCTCATCTATTTACTAGCAACAAAAACCACGCAGATATTCAATGTCTAGTTTCAATTTTACTTGCATATTTATGCAGTGGCCAAGCACAAAATACTAGACATTATTAAAAAGACTTCGTGCTACATACAAAAGGCACCCTAGATTGTTATTTTTTTTCCCTAATGGGGATTGGACCATGTTAATTGCATGTCCATACAGAGTTGGATTGGATCAATGATTTCTCATTCCACTAGTGAGAACTACTTATAATTGGATAGTGCTTGTGTTTCTTATCTCTAGCAAGAAATAACCCATAGAGGCTACATCTACTTACGTTTATAGGGTAACCTTCTCTACTATAGTAGATTGTGTATGGACATGCAGGCTACTTCATGATCTCCTACTAGCTCAAGACACTCCTATGACTAACTACATTGATAGTCAAATAGCACTTGTAGTTACAAAAGCCCCAGTATTTCATGCTCAAACGAAATGCATAGTAATGTATTATCATTATGTGTGAGAGATGATTCTAGCAAGGGAGATACATTTAACATATTGTCCAACAAAAGACAATGTGTCAAACATCTTTACAGAAGTCTTACCTTGATCCAAGTTTGAAGCTTTCAACAAAGATTTAGGGCATGGTTTCCTTATTGCCACAAGGGCAAGAAAGCCCATACGCCAGTGTATGGGCTTTCTTGCCCTTGGTGGCAAGTTGCTAAGGCCACAGACAATGAGACCTTAGCCCCTTGCCACCAAGGGAAAGAAAGCCCATACGCCAGCGTATGGGCTTTCTTGCCCTTGGTGGCAAGAAGCTAAGGCCACAAACAGCCCCTTGCCACCAAGGGCAAGAAAGCCCATACGCCAATGTATGGTCTTTCTTGCCCTTGGTGGCAAGAAAGCCCATACATTGGCGTATGGGCATGATAGGTAAATTTAATAGGAGTGAGTAGAGGAGTTTAGGATGCTTGCCACAATGACCATGATCTTGATTACCTCATGGCCATTTTGTGGCCATGATCTTAATTTTCTGACACCAATATAATCTTATCTGAAATGTTAGGGAATAATCATGCCTCCACGAAAGAGACAACAAGCAAAAAAACATAGGGAGTTCGGGTCTCTTACAGTAAGATAGTAGCTTGTTTGGCGAACTCAGGATGGGTTGTTTGTCTTGCCTCCATTTCAGGTGATTCTATGAGTCACAAATATGTAAATAGGATTGTTAGGTACTTGTGAATAAGATTGTTAGGTAATTGTCAATGTTTAAAATGTATTTCTTTCTGTCAGGGGACTCTCCCTCGTGGGTGGAGAAATATGCCCCGCGGTGTGAGCTGGGGAGATTGTGCGTAGATTCATAGTTGAGGACTTAGCCTTCATGGATGAGGTTACGATTGAGGGTATTGCCGTAGAGGTATTTGACATGGTTATTGTACACTTAGTTTTCTTGGTGCTTTGTTGTTCTTGATAAGTTTGTGACATGTCTCTATTTTTTGTCATTATTGTGTGACAGATGGATGCCTTCTACTTGTACATGCTACGACGTCGAGGCTACATAGCTTCTTTATGTCTTCAGGAGAGTGCCACATTACGACATGATCATGGTGTGCAGTTCTCGCGGCATGTCATTCGTCACTATTTACCAGATACTGCGAGGGTATTGGAGGCTGGCGAGGAGGCACATTTGAGATCAAGTGTGCAGCGGAGTGTCGGATTTGTGCGATGCTTTCTAGAGGCTCTTTGTCCTCCCGATGGAGGATTGGCTTTGGAGATGGGTAGTGGTACAACCCCTTTGATGCGTGCATGCATTGCATCTGGCCGCCCCTGTTATTCTTTTGATAGTGACCCTGACATTGTTGGTCGCATTCTACACCCTTTGGTAGAGGGACCTTCTGCAGGTACTAGAGATTGGTCCAGCTCAGACGAGGAGATTTCAGAGATTGAGCTAGTGGATGATGCATATGGCTGCCCTTTTGATTAGTATGGTTACTACTATTGACTTGTGTTTTGTCATGGTTTGTCAAGGTTACTACTATTGACTTATTTAGGACATTATATGCACTCTAGGATGATATGCTTTTGTGTGTGAGTTTTTGCCATGTGCTTTGAAATGTTAATGAAATGCAGTTTATAAAATTCTTACTGTAGTGTACTACCATGTTATGCGGAGGAAGTTGCAAGGGAGATGAGCAAGGATGCCTCCTATGATACAATCAAGACAAAAACCAATAAAGGGAGAAGAGTGGAATGTTGTTTTGTAGATGATGAGTGTGGAGAAGAGAGGGTGTGAAGTGTATTGAGCTTTTGGTGTTGTGTTAAGACAATGACTATTGTGCTAAGACTATGAGTATTGTATGGGTTGGTTTGAAAAATTTGATAACCTCGGGTCTTTTAATCTCTATCATATGGTTTAATTATCAAATTTGAGCATGCATGGAGTGTTTTTTTGTCGCTTCAAGTCGTGGTGTAGTAAGGTTTAAGAGTTTTCAATAAACAATTAGAGTAGATAAGAGGTGTGATTTTGGTTCTATAGTGGTTGAATTCTATCACTTCTCTTCGTGTTGCTCTTTTTTACTGCTCCGCTCGGTCTTTGCATGCTCGATTTCTGTCTCTGCTCGGTTCATGCATGCTCGGTTTAAAGTTAAACTCCTCAAAGTCCACACCTCAAAAAGCTTGCTCCAATTTGACCTAGATCACACGATTTTGACGTCAATCAACGTAGCAAATCTAGATTAAAATCACAAATTCGTCTTCATCGCTTTGAATGGGCACGATTCCTCTTAGCTATAGTTACTCTATAGTAAGAGTAACAAGCTCATGAAATTTGAGCTTTTTTTGTGCAAAGGAGAAACCGGGAGGAGCAAATCAAAAAAATGCAAAACATAATCTTTATTGGAGAAATTTGGCGCCTCTACTTCAAATCAATCTAATTGCTCTTGGGACTTAATAATTGAGTCAAAAAGCTATGCGCAACCCAAATCTTGAAGCAAAATAATCAAAGAAGGAGGAGATTAAGGCAAATCATCATTTTTAACTTTTTGTCATTAAATAGGTAATTAGTTCTAATTCTACTCATCAATTAATATCATTAAGGATTCAATCACACCATTGGGGACTTTTTATTACTTTCCAAAGCTTCACATTGAGAAAGCCCCTTGATTTCCCCCTCCAACAGTGCTCTCTAAATCAAGGTTTTTTCTCTCAATTAGCAAAAAATTACATTCACTAATATCTTAATTAGTGCTAATCATATGAGGTTTTTAGTGTCATTAATGGTTTATATCTCACATTCAAGTGTTGCTAAACCTCTGTAAAGCATCAAATTAGGTTTTACCCTTGATTTGAGTGGTCAATGTGTTAATCCAAAATCGGGTATAAATTTGTAATAGCTGTTACAGCTTGTCCATCTGTCCTTTTGTGGGTTAATTGGGGATGCCTAATTACCACTATGTTCGTAGCATGGCACTTGGGTGATTCTAAATATTCCATGTGTAGGACATATGAAATTAGAGATGGCTAGAACTAAGTGTTGGATTTAATGCTTATGTGTTGTTGTGTGCTTTTAGCATGTGTTGCTAATTTGTAATGTGTTTAAATGGACGACCTGTGTAGGTTGGTGAGATTGACGAGCTTTGTAATGTGTTTGAAAGGACAACATGTGTAGGTTGGCGAGATTTGACGAGCTTTGTGCTCTTAAGCCAAATTGGCTGGGACGACGTGATGACGATGATATGGCGTGAGCTATTACCAAGACGGTTCTCATTTTGGTATTTTGGTTGTAGTATCTACTATGAGATTTTTGTATCGTTTTATTGGCCGCCCACTTTTGATGCACTTGGGCGTGGACCTATAGCAACCCACTTTTGTTATACTTGGGTGTGGACTTATTGATTTTTGTTGCACGTGAATTAGCCTTTGGGGTTCTTTATATAATTTTCCTTTAGTGATTTAGGTAGGAAGAATTTATCTATACCTGTGTTAGAAACAACCCCCATTTTTGTAAAGGACAAGCCCATGCATAAGCATGCATCTATTTTTGGATTATGGGCTATTTTTATTAATAAAGCATAAATACTCAAGAAGTGGGAGGATGCCGATACTCCTTGAGGGGGCGCCCAATACACTCTCATGTGTTTATGTTAATTACGATTTTATGCTATCTTGGTAATAATTGCATAATCCGTTTGAATATCAAGTGATATGTCTCCCCAAGATCCAAATTCCTGTCAGCGGTATCAAAGCTTTGGGGGAAGAGAAGCTGAAAAATATTTAGTACAAGAAGAAGGAATTTTTTAGAAAAAAAATCAAGGCTTCAAAGGGGCCTCAAATTCTTGAAGTTGTGACCAAAAGAAAGCTGGAAAACAAAGGGTACATAAAGCAACAAAAAATACTTTTTCAAAGGTTGGAGCTTTTATGGTTTTTATGCAACTAATTAAAGTACTCATTTTCTAGGCCTTCAAAAGGTGTCAAAACAAGGCTTAAATGCTTAACTAAAGGCTTCACAAAGGCTCTAACTAAAGCCTAAACAAAAAGCTTAGTTATAAGCCTACTCTAGGCTCTTCCAACTAGCCTCTACAAGCTCAAAAAAGCATGCAAAGGAGAAAAACCAAAAAGCATGTAGGTTGGGTACTCATAAGCTCTGTAAATCTAGAAATTACATCGAAATGAAGATCTGATCCGTTGGATACGTCCAAAATGGTCTCTTGCACAAAACTTTTACCCTGCTTGCAAGCTTTCGTCAAGGATCAAGCAAGTTGAATTTGCAACAGTTGTTGTAAACTTGAATAAATCCATCCATAATTCCCATCTTCTTTTACTCATAAAAAGCTTCAAAGCTAAGAGAAAACTTATGTGTGGAGCTCTTTTAAGCCAAAAATCCTTAAATCTTTTGAAGCTCAAGTTCTCTTCCGGTACTCAATATTTTTTCACCGATCGACTTTTCAACGCTTCACCGCTACTTTCGAATATTTTGGAGATTGCATTGGACAGCCACATCACTGTTCTATTTTTCTACGGATTACATGAACTTCACAATTACTATCAAGACTAGGAACTACTATAAATATTTCTAAACTTTTGCTATTTTTATTTATTTCTCATCATTTATGACAAGTTTCCTACATCCCCGTCTATTCAAGAGCAACTCACTACTTTGCAAGCACAATTTGTCAATAAATGCACTCATAGAATTACATTAGAAGACCAATTGAAACATCGCAAATGGCACAGGCATGATATTGAAAGCAGTAGTGACAAGGATTCTATTCGTCGAGCTATCAAAGCAACTTTAGATGCTCAAACAGCTCTGAAAGAATCTCGCATTAGTCGCAAGGCTTTCTCTTTTTAAAATTTTGATGGAAAGAAGGATGCACACACTATTTTAGCTTAGCTTAGCCAGTTCGATTACTATTTTTCAAGAGAGAAATTTCCAAGAAAGACAAGGTCAAGCGCACTGCAAATCATTTGATTCAGAATGCCACTTTATGGTGAAATGCTACCAAGGATGGGCAACATAAACTTCGTACTTGGGAGGATTTTCAACATGAAATTAAGACACTTTCTACCTCCTCGGTATACAAGGCCAAAGCCCGATAGCATTGGGACACTTTTAGACACTTAAAAGGGGAGGATGTCCAAACTTACATTGAAAAACTTTGTGCATGAAAAGAAGCTTAAAAAAGAAAGTTTATTTCAAGGTTGGATCCAAAGATTAGAGCGGAGGTTAACATGTTTCGTTCTCATACTCTTGCCACTACTAAATCTCTTGCTTTGAATTGTGATGTGCCGCCATTCCAACAAGAGAATCGTACTTCTAAATTCTCCAAAGCTTTGACATCTTCTAGTGGTTTAAAAGCGTTCTTCATTCAAATGACCTTTTTACAAGGGTCAAGATTAAAGAAGCCAGCAATTAATAAAGATTGGTACGAGTCATAATGGAGCAAGTAGAGAACCAAAGAAGACATATGTTCCGAATTCGATGACTCGAGATATAAAGGCGAAGAATATCCAATGTTACATTTGTCATCAAAAGGGGCACTATGCTAATAGGTTTCCAAGCAACAACAAGAAGCCAATTTCTCAGCTTAACATGGTGGATGGTAATGAAGACACTGGCACTAGAGACGATAATGATTCTTACAATGATGACTACGAGCCAAAGTCTGATGGTAACAAGTTTAACGATAAATCTGATCAAGAAGGTAATTTTAACATTAATCCTCGTTCTTTTTCACCACACACTTTACTTAAAATAAAAGGAAAAATTTAACATAAAGAAATCGCAATCTTGCATGACGATGATAGTACACATGATGTTATTTCTGAACGTCTTACACATGATTTTTATCTTAACATGATTCCTTCTCGTTTTAAATGTGTTTCAAAATCAAAAGTATAATTAGACGAAAAGAAAGTGAATAATCTTGTTTTGTCTATTGCATAATTTTCTAATGAACGCATTTTCTTAATAACACCTTTGTATAGTATTAACATGATTTTGACAATGTCTTTTAGACATCAATACACACAACATATTGATTATGCAAAGCACACAATGTCTTTTATGCATCGTGGTAAGAATTTTTGTTAAGGAAATTTTGAAGGTAAGGATCAACCTCTTTTAAGCCATACTCAAGCCAAGAGGGCTTGAGTAAGAGAGAAAACTTTCTTAATTTTGGTTAACCAGCTTAGTACCGAAGAACTCTCTCCCAGGGATACATCACGTGACTATTTTCTTTCTAAATTTTTTGATTGTTTCCTCAATGAGTTACCTCCTAGACTACCTAGTGCACGTCTTGAGGATCATCAAATAGACATTATTCTTAGAACTGCACGGCCTTGTAGAGTACCTTATAGAGTTAATCCTCTAGAGCAAAGAGAAATTAATACTCGAATCGAGAATTTTCTTTCTCAAGGACTTATTAGACCAAGTAGTTCACCATCTAGAGAACCAGTCCTTCTTGTAAAGAAGAAAAATGATACTTATTGTATGTGTGTAGACTATAGGGCTCTCAATAAGAACACTGTCAAGAATAGATTTCTGATTCCTAGAGTTAATGATCTACTCAATGAATTAAGGAGAGCCAATGTCTTTAGCAAAATTGATCTAAAATTCAGATATTGTCAAGTAACAATGTCAAGCAATAATGAGATCTCTACAAAACTGCTTTTAGAACTCAAACTGGTCACTTTGAGTTTTTAGTAATGCCATTCAGTCTTACTAATGCTCCTGCGACTATTACTCGTATGATAAATAGGATCTTTCTTAGCCATCAAAACTTTGTGGTTATCTTTTTCGATGATATCTTAGTTTTTAGTAAGTCTAAAGAAGAGCACGAAAAGAACTTGAAAATTGTATTCAATTTACTTAAGGAAAATGAACCCTACCTTAATCCAGAAAAGAGTAGTTTCTTCCAGAGTGAGATTGAGTATTTGGGACATATAGTTTCTGCTAAGGGAATCCATGCTAATCCCAAGAAAATAGAAACTATTACGTCTTGGCCGTCGTGACCTAAGAATCTTCATGAGTTACGATCTTTTCTAGGATTGTAGTGTTACAATTACCTGATTTTTCACGTCCTTTTTTTCTGGTTGTAACCGATGCTAGTAGTAAGGCATTGGTGCTGCGTTAATATGCAAGATGGTCATCCTATTGCTTTTGAGAGTAAGAAATTTTCATCCAGCTAAAAGTAAGTATAGCACCTAGCGTTGTCTGCTGTAGTCCATGCATTAAAAATTTGGAAACATTATTCGATGGACTGAGAGTTTCTTATAAGAACTGATCTCTCAGCAGAGTATCAATATTTGCTTTCTCAACCACTTATTTCGGATAGACATATCAAATGGATACCTTTTATTCAAAGTTTTGAGCCTATTATTCAATACCAACCTGATAAAGAAAACATACTTGTTGACGCTTTGAGGAGAAGACCTTCCATTCAAAATATATCTGTGCGATCGAGAATATATCTTTTGATTCTATCCATGAGACTTGTAACCAAGACCCTAACTTTATTGACATTTGGTCTAGATTGAGAGAAAATCATTGGAACTCTTTTGCTGAGTATTCCTACGATGATGGATATCTTTTCTTTCAAAAAATATTATGCATTACTCGACCCTTTAGACATTCTATTCTAAAGAAATTACATTAACCACCTTATGCGGAACATCAAGGTGTTTCATGTATATTCTAGACCATCTTTAGTGACTTTATTGGCCTAAAATGAAATATGATGTAGCTAGATTTATTTCTGAATGTAATATTTGTCAAAAAGTAAAAAGTTACAAGGGTAAGAAACTTGGTTTGCTTATGCCTCTTCCAATTCCTAATACTCCTTGGGAACATATTTCTATGGATTTTATCACTGGTTTTCCCATGACTGCAAGCCATAATGACATGATTTGGACTATTGTTGATAGATTTAACAAATAGGCATATTTTCTTCCTTATAAAAAGACTCTTATTGCATATCAAGCTGCACACTTGTTTGTTAAATAGATTTTCACATATCATGACTTACCCACAAGCGATTGTTTCTGATAGAGATTCTAAGTTTTGCAGTGATTTTTACAATGTTTGATAATTTAGACACTAAATTAAATTTTTTCACTCCATTTTATCCTGAATCTAATGATCAAACTGAAGTAGCAAATAACACAATATTGGATTTACTTCGTGTCTATATCTCATCACAACTTAAACAATGAGATACTAGTATATTCATATTTTACAATTTGCATCATACACATTCATCCACTGGAAAAGCACCTTTTACAATTGTGTATGACAAAGTTCTACCTACACCAATCACTCGTTTATCACACACTACTGAAGCTGCATATTAATTCACTATTGATTTTACTTCTATTCATAATCATGTTCATAATGCTATTTCTAAAGCACAAGAGCAATACACTAAATAGGCTAATAAGAAAAGAAAGCATATGGTTTTTCAAGTAGGTCAATATGTTTTGTTTTGTATTGAAAAGAGACATCTTAAAAGATATGAGATTAACCCTATTGTTAACTCCTTGTTTTTATAGTCCTTTTCAAATTACTCATAAGATTAATGACCTAGCATATAAGCTTTCACATCCTTCTCATCGGAGAATTCATCATAATTCTTTCCATATTGTCTTTTGAGACCTTATAGGGGACCACTCTCTACACATCCTGTATATGAGGAAGCACCTAATCTTGTTGACCAGGTAGAAGAACTTCAACCTGAGGCTATTATTGACCATGAGACCACTACTACTCGCACAAGTACAATGTATAATACATATTTTTTGACCTTTAAAAATCCTCCTCTCAAAAATGCTAAATGGATGCATGAGCGATTTTTTCGCGCCTATCCAAACCTCACCTAATCATACTTTCAAACACGGACTAGTTGATATGACGCAATTGAGAATAGTTGCTATATCAAGCAAGAGGGATGTTACAGTTTGTCCATACGTCTTTCTGTGGTTAATTGTGGATACCTAATTACCACTATGTTCATAGCATGACACTTGGGTGATTCCGAATATTCCATGTGCAAGACATATGAAATTAGGGATAGCTAGAACTAAGTGTTGGATTTAATGCTTATATGGTGTTGTGTACTTTTAACATGTGTTGCTAATTTGTAATGTGTTTGAATGGATAACTTGTGTAGGTTGGTAAGATTGACGAGCTTTGTGCTCGTAAGCCGAAATTGCTAGAACGTAATGGCGGTGATATGGCATGAGCTATTACTAGGACAATTCTCATTTTGGTATTTTGACCGTAGTATCTACGACAAGAATTTTGGTATCGTTGTTGACCGCCCACTTTTAATGTACTTAGACGTAGACCTATTGGGCCGCCCACTTTTGTTATACTTAGGCATGGATTTATTGATTTTTGTTATACTTAGGCATGGATTTATTGATTTTTGTTGCACATGAATTAACCCTTGGGATTCTTTATTTAATTTTCTTTTAGTGATTTAGATAAAAGAATTTATCTAAGCTTATGTTAGAAGAAACTTCCCTTTTTGTAAAGAGCAAGCTCATGCATAAGTATGCATCTATTTTTTACTTATGGACTATTTTTATTAATAAAGTATAAATACTCAAAAAGTAGGAGGATATCGACATTTCTTAAGGGAGGATAGATTGCACCCAATACTCTCTCATGTGTTTATTTTAATTACAATTTTATGCTATCTTACTCATGGTAATAATTAAAGTTTATATTTTAATCCGTTTGAATAGTAAGTGATGTCTCTCCCCAAGATCCAAATTCCTGTCATTAGCATTCCTTGAGACAATGGGTTTTTTGAGCTTATGTACTTCATGTACCTCATCTATCATACTCATAAATCACTTGTACAAGAACAAGACACTAGCCCCATCGATAAGACTAAGACCCCATTAAGCAGATTTAACGTATTATCATCTTAAAGGTATATGTATCATTATCATGTCAAGCTTCATGAACACATTGAGAATATGATCCATCTTTGCATACATAGACTTTATTACACAATGAAATCAAGGATGAAGAAGATCAAGAGCTACATTGACATTACCAGCTACATCAAGAAGCTCTTCATCAACATATTGGTCATCAAGGAGAGACTCTCCCTTTATTTCAAATTTCTATTTTATGTTGAGTCAAGGATTCTCTCCCTAGGTCGTCCCCCAAAATCTGTATCTTTTGGACTTTTTAGGTTTGTTATATAGCCTTAATGTTATAAAAGGCATAGAGGGCTTCCTAAACCAGCCAAGACAAGCCCACCTGTGGTCACCCTTCTATCCTAAGTGAAATGTAATCATAACTATATGTCTAGCATCTGTTATCATTGATTGGCATTGTAAACCACCATGAATAAGACTTACGGGCATTTGGATGGTGATCATAAACAGCCTAGAGCTAGAGTAGTCATGGATATTTTGTTGAGGGAGGGTGTTGAAATAATACACCAAAATATCATGTGACATTGGAGAGTATCCGATCATTAGGTTTATAGCCAACTTGGTGTGAACAACCTCTTAGTTAGAGTCAAAAGATAGGGTTTAATGCCGATAAAAGGATATTGTACTTGGTGGTTCATTCATCTCATTCTCATTCATTCATAATACAATCACCTTGTGTTGTGCCCAATTTGCTCTCTTCTTCTTCCTCCTCAACCATGGAGACATTTCATCCTCCATAGCTCCATGGTTGAACCTGTGATTGTCAACAGACACCACTATGGAATCGCTCGTCTCTCATCATCCTCCTTGGATTTGGAGAGAAAAATCTGAAGTTCACTTACTGACTATCCTCGCGGAAATTGGAATGGACTCTACGATGGATTGTTGTCCATCTGTCTAAATCACCTCCAAGCCTAGTAGTGTTTGCTCTTGGGCTCATCTACTAACTTGGAACTCTGTCATCGATACCACTTCCATCACTCCCTCCTGTTGAGCTTCATCTATGGATGGACTTACCACACTATGTGGATCTCTTGTCGGCAAGCTGCTAACTTGTTCTCCAACAACTGGATGGACTTACCACTGTATGTGCTACCTTTCTTGCTTGGATCTCTTGTCAGTAAGCTGTATACTTGTTCTCCAACAGCTGGATAAACTCCTCAACCCTCTCTATCTTGTGTGGAATATGGTGCCTCTATGCTCTTGTAGAGATCGATGTTGGTGGACCATGCTCTCTCCCAAGAAACCAAAGAGCTCTCTACCATCTGCCAAAACTCCATGTTCTGTACCTGCCACAGATGTACTTGAAGAAAGCAAACTCATCCTTGCGCAATGGAGGAAGGGTGGGTATAGGCAACAGAGGATGCCCCACAGTGGGCTCCAACAGTGCCATGCACTCTGAACCATGCCAAGTATTTTTATGGTCCTGACCATACCTGCTTGATGCATGTATCTTCAACCAATACTCCTAAAGTTCATTATACACTGACAACAATTCCTTCACTAGTTCCTCCACCTGCTTTTCCAAACACAGCTTCTGTAACTCACTCAGTTTAGAGTGACCATTCGACCTCCCAGCTGCAGCAAGAATACTCGAAAGCAATAAGAACGGAGCGTCATTCTTAGGATCCAACTGAAAACAACAAAGAGCTGCTCGTACTCCCCGTTTTATATCACCATGATTTCTGCAGGAACCAAGTAAGCTCAACCATGCCAAGTAAATTTTGTCAACAGGCATACTACAAATCAGGTCTTCTGCTTCCTCCAGATGTCCTGCACGACCAAGAAGATCAACCATGCACACATAATGATCAGACCTGTATGCTAAACCATAATCTCTGACCATAGACGAGAAATAACGTCTGCCATCATCTACCCGTCCAGAATGACAGCATGCCGTAAGGACACTGATAAAGGTGACCTCATCTGGCTTAATGCCCTCTACCTGCATCTGAGCAAAGAGCTTCAAACCAGCTTTGCTTTCACCACACTGGGCACACCCTGCAATCACAGCAGTCCAAGAGACTACATCTCGATGGTGCATTCTACTAAAGACAATTTTGACACTCTCTATGCTCCCACATCTCCCGTACATGCTAAGAAGACCATTTCCCACGGCGAGATCTGCTTCCAAGTTACCTGCAACAATAGAAGCATGGATCTTCTGCCCCTCTTCTATAGTTGCCAGATTGGCACATGCAGCAAGAAGACAGGTGAAGGTAATCTTGTCCGGCCTCACACCCTGAAGCTCCATTTTCCAGAAAAGATCCACAGCCTCATTGGCTTGCCCATTCTGGACATAAGCTGCAATCATGGCACTCCAAGAGACTAAGTTTTTCTGATGCATCATGTCAAAAACAAACTTCGCATTATCCAAACTGCCACACTTGCCATACATATTGACAAGGGCATTCTGTAGGATGCAATCTTCCTCATAACCAGTGCATATTGAAAGTGTATGTAACTGCAGGCCAAGTTCTAGGGATCCTAGACTGGTGCAGGCATCAAGAACAGTTACAAATGTCACTTTATTTGGTTTGATGCGCTCAAGCTGCATTCGGTTGAAGTAATCCATAGCCTCCTTCCCATGCCCATTCTGAACTAATGCTGAAATCAAGGCATTCCAAGAGATCACATTCCGGTTAGGCATTCTTTCAAACAGACTCAATGCCTCATCCATGCTCCCACTTTGGCCACAGACGGTCATTAATGAGTTCCATGAGGCCACGTTCTGCTGAGACATTGTGCTGAATATATCTCTTGCTTCATCCAGAAGACCACATTTTCCATACATATTGACTAGTGCATTACCCACATACACATTTTCCACATAGCCACTATTAGCAATGGCATCATGGATTTCCTTGCCCTCTTTCAAGGCTCCAAGGTTAGTGCATGCATCAAGAGCACACACAATGGTTAAGTGGTTTGGCTTTACTCCTTCACGCTGCATCTGACAAAACATTTCCAAAGCCTCTTTATCATGTCCATCGTGGGAGCACGCCCCTATCAGAGCAGTCCAAGAAACCACATCCCGCTCAGATATTTGATCAAATACAAGCCTTGCACTACAAAAATCTCCACATTTAGCATACATGTTAACGAGGGCATTTCCAACATTAACATCTTGCTCATATTTGCAATCCATGATTGCAGCATGGATCTGTTGCCCTTCTGCTAGAGCTCCTAGGTGAGCGCATGCAGTGAGAGCAGAGATGAAGGTAACCTTGTCTGGCTTGATGCCTTCAGCCTGCATTCTATAAAAGAGACCCAAAGCATCCTCACAATGCCCATTTCGGGCGTAGGCTGCAATCATTGCACTCCAAGAGATCACATTGCACTCCTGCATTCTGCCAAACATCACTTTTGCACCCTCTAAGTTTCCACATTTGGCATGCATATTGATAAGTGCATTTCCCACCGGATCATCTCTATCATATCCGGTGTCAACGATGGTAGCATGGATTTTGTGCCCTTCATCCAAATTCGCCATACTAGAGCATGCATCTAGGGCGGTAAGAAGAGAGATTCTGTTTGGTTGAATGCCTTCGTGCTGCATTTGAATAAACAGATCCAAAGCCTCTTTGCATCGCCCATGCTGGATAGAAGCTCCAATCATGCCATTCCAAGAAACCACATCCCGACATGGCATTCTGATGAAGATCCCCTTAGCATCATCCAAGCTCCCATTTTGAGAAAATGCACGAACCAATATGTTCCATGAATACTGGTTAGGGTAGGGCATCTTGTGAAAAGCTGTTCCTGCATCGTGCAGGCTCCCGCAATTCCCATACATTTGGACAAGGCAATTAGTCATGAAAGTGTTACCATCATATCCACATGCTATAATTCTAGCATGCACAAGTCTACCATCAGAAAGGGACTTAGACTTGCCATGATGCGTCAAAAGAGATGGAAAGGCATCAAAACTCTCTATCTTGTTGCACAGATGATCGAGCTCTACCTCCCCACAGTTTTCCATACATGGTATGCCCTTTAGGTGTACGATCTCTAGGTCCTCCATGTGTAAGACCTTGCCATGATGCTTCAAAAGAGATGGAAAGGCATCAAAACACTCTACCTGGTTGCACCGATCATCGAGCTGGGCCTCACCGCAGTTATCCATCCATGATGTGACCTCCTGGTGTACGACCTCTGGGGCCTCCCGGTGTACGACCTCTTTCTCCGACAGAAAACAAGTGTGTTGCATGGAAACATCCACTAGGGTTGCAGCCCTTTCTGCGCTTTTGATAAATAGAGATCCCCTCCTTGCTATGCGACATTGAACACAGACAATTGTCGCTGTGCCAGTCTGCAGGTGAAGCTTCGATGACAAGGGTGTATCTGGAGTCCAAGGAAAACCGGGCCAAGGAGGAGCGGAGCAAAGAAGGGGAACCATAGCTATGGCACCATTTGCATAGCAGGCGTCACATGCAAGAAACTGTTAATCGAACGAACAGTTAACTGCCTTAGCGCTGATCATGTATATGTACTTTTTGCGTGCATGTCAATTCTTTGTTTGATGATTCTTCATCTTCATTATGCTAGGGTCCTCAGAGGCTCTGCCGGCAAAGCCAAGTATCCTACATCAAATCCAGTTCAGCAGCCACATGACAAGCACACCGAGTCAGAGCCTTATGTCTACTTATGTCTACACAAGACTCCTCCGTTTCTAGCAAAAAAGAGGACAAAACTTTTTGAAGTCTTTGTGACCATTGCAATAGGAAACGCATACATCAATGTGTGTTCCTGGAACCGCTCGAAGAGTTTGTGAGAATGGAATGTTTGAAGGGTCTGTTTGCATTGGAAAAAGAAGGCACTCTCAATCATTTACACTTCCAGATGGTGATCACTCTCATGGCTCCATCACTCATAAGCATTGGTAAGATTATCAAAAGGTACTTAGGTGGGGACTTCTTCAAACCAGAAGGCGCTAAGTAATGTGCAGAGGTCTCCATCAAATAAGAATGCATACATATCTTGGATTATTCCAAATACCGGAAATGGGATGAGTAGAAGAAGGTCCTCTGCAATATGGAAAGTGATGAAGCTCCCTCACCTTACACAATGCATAGATATAGATGAAATCTTCTTCATGGATACTCCTAGTGGTGGTAGGTACTTCACTCCAATGCATGGCCACAACAACATCAATGAAGATGACTCTGACAGAAATGGAGATGCATCCCATGATGATTCCAATGAACATGATGCACAACCGGGTACTCAAAGCAATCCCATCATCATTGATGATGGTGGGGAAACTGCTAATAACCAGTAAGACTTCAGTCAAGCATATCTCTCTGTTTGGGAGAAAACTGAGAGATTCAAAAAAGGCATTGTTGATGGTGAATTCATGTCATTGTCACCGAGTGTTTGTAAATATGTTGGCCTTTTAGAGGAAGACGCATGCTTTATGTAGTGATGTTAGTTTTTGGATGCTTTCATAAGAATTGTGTGGTCAGTGTTAGTTTTTCCTATTTTGGTTTCTCTCTTTCGGTTGGATAGAAGTACTTTCTTATGCAATGTGTGGTGTACATGGCTGTTATATGCACATTATGTGTGCACATGCTAGGAGGCTAACCCACATTAGGCTTGTGAGCATGAGAGCATGGGAACAAGCTCTAGTGGAGCATGGGTTAGGACTAACCTTAAGGGTTGAGGTTAGGACTAACCTTAAGGGTTGAGGTTAGGGTCAGGCATCCAAGGGTCACACATGGAAAATGGAGAGTCAAGAGTCACTTGAGAGCCTCCTATATAATAGGGGCATGGGGCACACTCAAGGGATGGAGGCTAGGTTATGTTATGTTCTCTTGTGCTGCAGAGGATTATAACTACTCACCTACCATTTCACACTATATCTACATGCTGCTAGATTGGAATCATACCTCTTGGTGGTATGGGACATCAAGGTAAAGATATGAGGTACTTCATTTTAATTTATGTGTGCATCCCTTAGGCTCGGGGGTGGTCGAGTGGATGAGTTTATGCCTGATTTATGCATGTTTATGCATAACAATTATCTAGAGAGAACATAGGGTTTTAAAAGTGGTATCAGAATCTCTAGTTAATTGTTATTATTTTTTCTTTCTTATTTTAATTTTTGGTAATTTTTTAAAGTAAAATTTAATATTTACTAAATAAAATATTATTTTATTGATTTATTTTGATGATTATCATATGGATCGTTGATATGGCGGTTGAAACGCGTGTTTCTTCTATTCAATGGACGAATCGACGTTGCGGGAAAATTTCGTGAGTTTAGTGCTATTTTTTTCAATTATTTTGGGTTTAAAATAAGCATTTGTGGAATTTTTACCAAAATACCGCACATTTTATTGCAGATATTTGTGGTATAGTAAATTCTTTGAATTTTTATAATTTTTTAGAATTTTTCAGAGCATTTTTATGAAAAAAATATATTTTTATGCATTTTGGCGGGTTTTCTGCGGAGATGTTATCGATTTTCTGCCAATTTTCTACTGAAATGTAGTGTGGGGCAGCCAATTGATGCATTGAATACTCTCCCGTGTGCGTGGGACCCTCTTCTCCTTTCCACGGAGATGTTATCGATTTTCTACCAATTTTCTGCTGAAATGCAGTGTGGGGCAGCCAATTGATGCATTGAATGCTCTCCCGTGTGCGTGGGACCCTCTTCTCCTTTCAAATCTGAATTTCTCTTCTATTTTTCTCTCTCGCGTGTGACGCCTCTTATAAGGCACAAATTGATTAAATTTTAATCATAATTAAACTTTAATTATGATTAAGATAATCTTAATTAATGGTTAATCCTCCTCTTTGTTAACAGAGAAGGAGAGGTGGAGAAAGAGAGAAGATGGGAGATGAATGGAAGAGAGGAGAGAGGAGAGAGGAGGGGGCTCCTCCCTCTCAGGATAAATCGCGCATGGGGGGAGGCTGCGCTGCAACGCTGGGCGAAAAATCGCCACCCCCCAAAAATATTTTTTTAAAGGTTTTTAAAACCTTTGCTTTAAAATCTTTATTTAAAGCCTTTAAATATATAAAAGAAGAGTCTTTTTTCAAAAAAAGCTTTTCTCAAAAAAGCTTTAAAAAAAGGAAAAAAGAGATTTGGTTACCTGAAAACTTTTCTTTTTTCATTGAATTTTTTTTTCTAGGAATCTCTTGGCTTTCCGCATTCCCCGAAAACCTATTGGCTTTCCGAATTCTGGGAAATCTTTTGACCTTTCGAATTCCAGAAACTTTTGACCTTTCACATTCCAAATTTTTTTTTGTCTTTTCATTTTTCCGAAAGTGTTGGCTTTCTGTATTCCGGGAAAACTATTGGGATTCCGAAATTTTTTGACCTTTCGTATTCTAATGCGTTCGGGGTAAATTAAAAATTTCAAAAAATTCTTGAAAATTAGTGAAAATTTAGACAAAGATTATTTTAATTTTTTAGAAAATGTGGGGTTGGTGTTTGGCATGTGGTGTGTCCATTCGAGCGCTCGTGACCATTTAAATTCCTTTAAAATATATATATATTTTTTTGACCCAAAATTTTAAAAAATCCATTAAAATTATAAATTTTTATTGGATTTGAGAATTGTTGTGGACAGAATTGGAAATTTCATGAACGATGGGATTCTCAAGAGAAATTAGAAATTTTCTAGAAATTATTTAAAAATCCTAGAATTGGTATTTTTTAAAAAATATCAATGGTTTTTTGGTAAATCTAATTACTAAATTTTTTTAGAAAAATATAGGTTGGAATGCCATAAGATAGGTTTGGTGGAATTCAAAATTATCGTATTTTGAGGCCTATAAAATTAGGAGAAAAAATAGAAAAACATTATGATTATTTTTACTCGAGAATTTAATATTTTCGAGGGTTATTTAATGTTGAAGTATGTTTTCTCGTACTACTAGCATTAGATAGATGCACGTTATTCCAAATATATCTCGTATTAGTAGATATTACTGTTTGGATTAATTCTAAACGATGTTTTCATGATTTTTTACCATTGTTTAGCCTTTTTTTTTTGGACATGTTCCTTAATTTCTTCAATGATGGCTAGAATCTGCGTTCAAAGTGTTTTTCACGTTTGACAGTTTTCCATGATAATTTATTTTGCACTTGTTTAAGTGTGGTCTGTGCTTAATTTCTTAAGCCTAAGACAAATTCTATCATGGGTTAGTTGATATGTTTGTTTTGGTGAATTTATTGGATGTTTTTCAAGTTTTATATGGACTCATCAGGTTCTACCTAGATCACTTGTGTCTAGGGGTTTTTTAATGAGTGCTACACACATGTGTTTCACTTTCTTACTTTGGAGTTTTGCTTGAACGACACCACATTCATATACTCCGGTTTGATGAGTTGGCCACCAATTTTAATGTTTCTTTTGGCATTATTAATGACCATTAGATGGCATGCATTGATTTTTATGATCAACTATGGTTTTCATGGATTCAAGGAGCTTCTACACTTTTATCCATGGTTTTATAAGGATCTTTTGATCTTTTGGATAATATCATGTGCTTTGAAGATAGCATTTGCCTTCGTTTTTTACACATAATTTTGGAGTATATTCTTGTACTCTTGTACATATTCCAACTTGGATACCTAGTTGCTTATGTATCTAGGTGAGTTATTTTTCTACCCTAGCTTTATTGTGTTTATTGGGTAGTTATTATTAGAAAGGCGTCAATAATTCAAAATTCTTTTCTAATGATGTACTCGGAAGAGTTATTCCTTGATGTGGTCTCATGAATATAGAGACAGGTTTTAGTATGTGAAAGTCTGGGATAAGGCCATCTTATTCCTTTTATACATGATTTTATTCATTTTTCCTAAACGGCATACTAGGGAGTTTCAAATTACTAAGGTATGTATGGGTGGTATCATGGTGGTATGGGATGCTAGCGATTCCTCGCATATATTATCTTACGAGATAATTTTGGCTCAAGATTGTTGCTTTGCTTACATCACTTGGCATAGTGACCTTAACATTCAAAGACAATCTCATTTTTTGACTTCACTTGAAGTTTTAGTGTAAGCATTCTTTAGATAAACTTCTTTTATCGATAGCCTATATGTTTTGATGAGTGTAATCTCGTCGGCATATTCATTTGTTGAAATCTCTTTCTTTAGAGTTCAACGAGTTTATCTTGTTGTGTTCGGATTAAGGAAACTTGGAATCTTCTTTTCTTGGCATTTCTTTCTCTAGTTCCGTACTTTAAGTGATTTATACAGTCCACCTAATGGTTTACAGATGTACATATGTGATTCATCGAGACGTTGATGACTCCTTATGTTGATATGGGTAACTCAGGATGTTGATGATTCCCTATGCAGATGTAGGTACGTCAGGCCGCCGATGAATCCCTAGTTCATGTCGCGTTAATGCCATCTTTTCCTAATTTATTCTGAATGGTTTACAAAACAAGGAAACTACTTGAAGCATGAATTCCTCTGATCATCCACAGCCTGATGGGCAAAAAGAGCGTGTGAATCAGATTATAGAGAATATGCTTTGTGCATATGTCTCTGGAAAAGCATCAAATTTGAAAAAGTAACTTCCAATGATGGAAAAGTAACTTCCAATGATGGAATTTGCCTATAACACTTCTAAACATACGGCTATTGGTTTTAGTCCGTTCATGCTTATGTATAGGTATCAACCCAGGGCACCTATTGATATCGGTCTTAAGGACATTGAGCTTGACGTATCGAGGGATTTCTTACGTGATATACAAGAAATGCTAACCAAAGCTCGGGATTCTATCAAGAGTGCTCAAGATTAGGTACGGTTCTATGTTGATAGAGGATGATCAACTTGGTCTTTTGAACCAGGAGCATTGGTTTATTTAAAAGTTCCTAAAGACTCTCAGACTTTGTCAAAAGAAAAATGGCCGAAATTATCTCCTAGATATTGTGGTCCATTTCGAATTATACGTCGGATTGGCACGATTACGTATGAACTAAAACTACCTCCACATGTTAGAGTTCATCCAGTCTTTCATGTCAATAGATTGAAAGGGAAACTGGGGGGTGAGGATAACACAATTACTCCTTAAGAACTCGTTGAAGATGAGAATTTATCCTATGTTCCACATGAACCTGAAAAGATACTTTAATTCAGGGAAAAGAAACTTTGTAGTTGACTAATCCCTGAGGTTAAATTAGAGGTGGAAAGATAGGGAAATAGAGGATTAGACTTGGGAGTCGGTTGAGAATGTTCAATGCAGATTTCTTTCTTTTCATCGCAAGAGTGCAATGTTTTAAGAGAGGGAAAGTATGTTATATGCACATTATGTGTGCACATACTAGGAGACTAACCCACATTAGGCTTGTGAGCATGAGAGCATGTGACCAAACTCTAGTGGAGCATGGGTTAGGACTAACCTTAAGGGTTGAGGTTAGGGTCAGGCATCCAAGGGTCTGTTAGAATTCGTGGTGCTCATGCTAGATCAAGTATGTGGAGGAGAGGGACTCACAAAATATAAGAAAAATATCTTGCTTATTAAGTTGTTTATGAATACAACTAGGCCTTGCTCAATACAAATTGCCTTCTAGCTCCACCTTTAAATAGGTGAGCTAGTGGATCTTAAGTCCCTTCACACACACACCCTTCTCTTTCCCTTCTACACCTTAGTCTCTTAATACCCCCCCTCAATACCAACTATGAAAGTAGATTGGAATAGGTGGTATTGGACATAGGTTGCCTTTATAACATTAGGCATACAAGGATGTCATGGTGGTGTGGTTATCTAGGACTTACAACTATGTTCCTAGAGCCTTAGAGGCTAATACAATGATGCCATCTAAGTCTTTATTTGTTGTCGATGAAGATGTACACCTCAATGATGGTACACCCCACTCTTTGTGCTTGCTTGAACTTTTATAGTTGACATGCTTTAGACATACATGCCATTGCTTCCACATGCTTTCCACCTTGACGATTCTCACACAATGATCAAAACAAGGCTGCCACCCTTGCTTAAGTGGTTTGCACATAGATGTTTCTTCAACATGCTTGATGCTTCCTTGAATACCATACCTCCTCCATGGGCAATGAGGCCCTTCCTTGTTAGAGTAATGGTTATGAGGTAGATTTATATGGGAAAGGGAAAGGGAGGGTCTTACCACTTGCCTTATGGATTGGTCAAGGGCAGTGTCTACTCCATAATTACAACAAAAGCTTTTGTGCATGTTGGTTACATGATACCCATTAGGGTTTGAAGGTACAAACTTAATGAAAGTGAGCAAGTGGTTGAGGTAAATGCTCAAACCAATAAGGTACATAATTCTTCGCTCAAGAAGGAGAGGGCATGGTTCATAATGTTGCCTATGCCTCTTACAAAGACAATGCCAAGAGATGCTTAAAACCATGACAAACAACAAGATAGAGCACTTAGTGATATTATGCTCAACCTTACAACTCATCTTAGAAGATGAAAATGTTGAATATGCAGCGGAATAACATGGATTGGGCTTGGGAAATGAGAGCATATGGCTTATGACATGCCTATGCCTCTTACAAACAAGAGCCTCAAGGGTGATACACAAAAACATTAAAGATGAGCACTTAGTGTACATGTGCCCAACTTTAAACCACTCAAAAACTAAGTTTGTTGATGAAAGACCAGAATCTAATCATTGGCTTATGGGATGAAGACAATGGCTTATGGTTGCACCATTTCTCCTTAGTGTACATGTGCCCAACTTTAAACCACTCAAAAACTAAGTTTGTTGATGAAAAACCAGAATCTAATCATTGGCTTATGGGATGAAGACAATGGCTTATGGTTGCACCATTTCTCCTTGGAAGCTTGCCAAGGTAAGCATAGAAGCGAGTTGACAGTGAAGACTTATAATGTGGCACTTATGGTGTGTGCCCGGCCTCCAATGTTGATGAAGAAGAGCCTCCTTAATGTTAAAGACCTCCTCCTTTGATGGTTAAAACCACATTAGTGTTAAGCAACACTTTATTTGATGATTAAGATCACCATTAGTGTTTAAAAAATACAATTAGTACTTAAGAGTATATTTTTAGCGTCTAATGACACTTGTATTGGTGATTAGATTCACCATTAGTGTTTAATATTACTCTTAGTGTTTAAAAACACTTTGGAATAACTCCCCTTTGCTGGATTAGAAGCCTCATTTAGTGTTAATCAATACTATTAGTGCTCTCATAAGCACACTTTGAAGAGCTTTGAGAACTTGAAGATGATGAGGAAGCTTGATGACGTTTTGATGAGTGAGACTTATGAATGCCTCATGGTTGGCCACCACTTCAAAATCAAGAATAAGATCAGCAAACAAGCCCTCACAAGATCACTTAGGTGATTAGGGAAAAGAGAGGAGGATTAGAGCAAGAAAAGAAAAAGTTTTGAAGCTTTAATGGAGAGCTTCAAAAGAGTTGAGGGAGTGCTGCCTGGTTTTTCTACTGTAGCGCGCGCGAGGATGCACCATTGGACATGAAATTCAATCTGGATGCTCCTGAGACAATGGGCTTCAAAAGCCCTAAGCCCATGGTTCTAATGATCAACTGTAGGCATCGTATTTCTGTACGACCACGACTACAGCCAGAATATGCGCTGGCCTGCACATGCGACAATGCCGCGATGGAAAACGCACGATTCAGCTAATGATCTGTACGACAGCATGCACCCGGATGTCCTCTACATTTCCCTTGAAGAAATCTCGGCAAGTTGTTACCTCCACGAGCTGCTAGAGCTCCTCCACTGCCAAGGGCTTCAGCTCCACAAGTGAAAGGATAAGGAAAAGTGAAGCAAAATGACCTATTCTACACCACAAAGGGGCCTAATCAACCAAAGCTCTGATACCATGTTAGAATTCGTGGTGCTCATGCTAGATCAAGTATGTGAAGGAGAGGGACTCACAAAATACAAGAAAAATATCTTGCTTATTAAGTTGTTTATGAATACAACTAGGCCTTGCTCAAATATACAAATTGCCTTCTAGCTCCACCTTTAAATAGGTGAGCTAGTGGACCTTAAGTCCCTTCACACACACACCCTTCTCTTCCCCTTCTACATAACCTTAGTCTCTTAATAGGGTCACACATGGAAAATGGAGAGTCAAGAGTCATTTGAGAGCCCTCCTATATAATAAGGGCATGGGGCACACTCAAGGGATGGAGGCTAGGTTATGTTATGTTCTCTTGTGCAGAGGATTATAACTACTCACCTACCATTTCACACTATATCTACATGCTGCTGGATTGGAGTCATACCTCTTGGTGGTATGGGACATCAAGGTAAAGGTATGAGGTACTTCATTTTAATTCATGTGTCCCTTGGGCTCGGGGGTGGTCGAGTGGATGAGTTTATGCCTGATTTATGCATGTTTATGCATAACAATTATCTAGAGAGATCTTAGGGTTTTAACAATGGCTGTAAAATTTTCTTGCAATAAATTGTTCTCTCTTTGGATTTTATCCATCTCATATTTTTTTATTCAATTTTGTAACTTTTCCTTGTGCCCGCTAAAAGTGGGCAACTAATTAATAGACACTTGAAAAAAAAAAGCGTCAATATCACACTAGAAAAAAAAGAGTCACTATAGCCATTAATCTCATTTTTAAAGCCACTACAAATCATTGTTATTTTACTCACCCTCCATAAATTAGCTATTGGAAGGGTTCTCCAAGAGTGATTTAACAATTCCTGGTCCTCATTGTTGCAATGATCTCCTCTTTGATCCTTCTGTTGGTTATGTTGGATGTCTCGAGTGGTTTGTGCCTTTTGTTTTGGAAAGATTGGGTGTGGATAGTGTGTTTTTCTTCTCCATGGAGTGTTGGTCTCTACTTGTTTCGCTTGGACTTGTTATCTTGGCTCAATAAGGAAGGCCATTCATGCAATTTCCTCATCAGCTAGGCTCAACAAAACTTAAAAATAGTCCTAGGAAACTAGTCCTAGTCTTAAGCAAGTGTGTACACAAATTTTTTCACTTACCCATTTTGGTATTAAGCTCAGGGTAAGGCTGCTTTATAAATTCTAGTGATGTCTTACTTTTACATGCAAGTAAGAGGTGGAAAAGCACCTTATGATAGGTTGGGCAAGTGAAACCATTTTAACTTAATGACCATGTCCTTGTGCTACCAATCTCGGGTGTTGAAGATGCTACCAATTCTAGAGAGGTGTGGATGGTTGAATAAGATAGCCAATGAAGAGACCACCAATCCACATGCTTTGGTCTTATTGGAGATAGGGGTTGGTTGGCCAATTGTGTTAGGAATCATGTCAAATACATGTGGTGTAATATTAGGGGGTGAAACCACTTGATGTGAGGGCGAAAAAGTGCTTGATGTGAGGCCTCGTCTTTGGGTTTGTTGGTTGGTTAGGCCTAAACAAGGAAAGATGACTCGTGGCTCGCTTGCCAATTCATTCTCCAAGAAATTAGAGACTGGGGTGCTTGTTGCTCTTTGGTGGTGAGGTTCTTGTTGTGATGGTGAAGGTAGTAGAAGAAGAGAAAATTTATCCCATGAAGGTAGTAGAAGAAGAGTAGTTGTGGTGAAGGTAGTAGAAGAAGAGAAAAAGTATCCCATGAAGAACCACAAGGATTTTTTCTTGTACATGTTAAGAGGTTCTTACATGCTCAAAGTGGATCCAAGCCATGGATTGCACTATGACCAAGCTTTCACCCACCATATTCCCCCCATCTAGAGATGTGCTTGGATGATTGTAAATTATGATGCTCAATGCATGTGGTAGCTATTATGGGTGCGTGTGTATGCAAGGTGTGTTTGTGATGTGCAAAGCCCTTGTCAAAATTTTTCCTTGAAAGATGAGATCTTGCACATTGGGTGGATAAGTGAGTTGCTAATTCATGGATAGGTAAGGATATTGGTCTCTTCTTGTGTGTTTGGAGGTGGTGCCACATTGAAGATAGGCCCCTTGTTGCCATATATATAGGCAGTGATGTGTGTGAACACACTTAGGACCGCCGGGGCACTTTTTTCCTCTTTAGGAGGTTTTTTCCCCCGGCTTGTATATATGCCCATTATTCTAGGGTTAACGAATCTTTGTACATTGACACAATCTAATACACTGTGTGTTGTGTGCATTCTTGCTTCTTCTTCTCCAAGCTTTGTGTGCTTTCCTGCAACCCTAATTCCAACAATTGGTATAAGAGCAGGCATCGACTCCCAAGGCTACGCCGCTAGTACCCTCTGACTAACGTTCTCCGATTGAGGTGAGCTTTCACAAGCGCTTGCAGGTCCCTATACTCTGCAAATAAACCCGTAGGGCTTTGCATTCTCAGAAATTGCATCTGAGGACGTTTCGGGATCCATTTTTGCATTACAAGTTCTGTACAGGTGTTTTCGTAATTTTGTGCAAAAATTTTGACAATGCAGTTTTCTGCAAAACAGGCATACCTATTCTATTATGGACCGTGCTACATAGCACAAGTTGTTTTTTGTTCAGTCTTTGCTTCATTACAGGTAGCTTTTGCATCAGTTTCAGTCAGTGGCCATGGCTGATAACAGCAATGATGTATTTCGCATGTTGTCTGCTGATGACAAACTGGATGGAGATAGCAACTACCCACTTTGGGCATACATGATGCAACATGTTTTGGTTGTAGACTTTTGCTTCCACATGGAGACTTGTTACTGAGGACAGATCTGATGTTGTCAAGTATGATACTTTAGTCAACAAGCTCTTGCAAGAAGCCCACAGTCTAGGCAAAACAAGGCTAGGCAACATGCAGTTGATCAGGCATTTGTTGCTACCCAGCAAAGAAGAAGTGGTAAGGCAGCCCCTTCCACTGTTTCTTCTCCTATTAGTAGGTCTGCAACTTCTTCTCCTTCCACAAGTAGCAACAATAGGTCTCAGAAGGCTCTTGATAAAGGCAAGAAAAAAATCAGGTGCAACTATTGTAAGGCAACTGATCATGTCATTAAGAATTGCCCTAAGCTAAAGGCTAAAGAGGCAAAGAAGAAAGAATCAAATGCAACCACAATAGCGGATGCTTCTACAAATGCAGATTCTGCAAATGTTGTAAGGCAACTGATCATGTCATTAAGAATTGCCCTAAGCTAAAGGCTAAAGAGGCAAAGAAGAAAGAGTCAAATGCAGCCACAATAGCGGATGCTTCTACAAATGCAGATTCTGCAAATGTTGTGCAGGATACAGAATGGGCGTTTAGCGTGTATTGCCAGTATGACCCATCTGTACATGATGCATGTTTGGCAATTTCTATTGACTCCGATGTATGGTATTTACAATGGTGCTACAAAGCACATTACCTCGCATCATGATATGTTCACTTGTCTTGAGGCTGTCTCTAATGGGAATACTGTCACATATGCCAATAATGCTTCTTACCCAGTGAAGGGCGTTGGTAAAATTATTCTTGCTGCTACAAATGGCAGCGCTTTCACACTTTCAGATGCTTTGTATGTGCCAGGGATAAAGAAGAATCTATTGTCTGTCTCTGTGCTTCCTAGACTTGGACTTGTAGTCAAATTTATGGATGATAGATGTACTATTCATGATTTGACTTCTGGTGATATGATTATTGCATCTGGCACCTTGTTTCATGGGCTGTATAGGCTCAATTCTTATGACAAGTGTGTGGAAGATTCAGCAAATGCAGTTTCTGGGTGATGAAAAGACATTTTCAGATGCAAAACTATGGCATGCTCATTTTGGTCATCTGAACTTTGCTAGTTTGCTGCGTTTGCAGAAATTTGATATGGTTACTTCATTGCCCCCTCTTGAGGCACCATTAAAACATGTTTGTGAAGGCTGTATTTTGGGCAAAATGCAGCGTTCTGTGTTTCCAAAGGATGGTTCTGTGCGGGCCACTCGTAAAAATTACAACTTGTACATAGTGATGTATGTGGGCCTATGCAAACTCCATCATTTGGTAAACACTTGTACTTCATGACTTTCATTGATGATTACTCAAGGCATGCATGGGTATATCCACTGATGGCAAAGTCCGAAGTGTTTTTGTACTTCAAACTGTTTTTGCTTATGGTTGAAAATGTATCCAATTGTACCGTGGGCACCCTCCATTCTGATTGAGGGGGGGAGTACATGTCTAAAGAGTTTGATGCATTTCTGGCTAGTCGTGGGATAAAACACCAATGTACAGTGTCGTATACCCCTCATCAAAATGGTGTTGTTGAGAGGAAAAACAGGTCACTTATGGAGATGGCACGATGTATGGTCAAGAGCCAAGCTTTGCCACATGCGTTTTGGCTTGAGGCTATCATATGTGCTGTATATGTACTCAACAGGTGTCCCACTAAGGCCTTGCAGTCTGTTACTCCATACGAAGCTTGGCATGGAGGAAGCCTTCTATTGGTCACTTGCGTGTCTTTGGTTGCTTGGCCTATGCTTTAGTGCCTGTGCAACAACGTAGAAAATTGGATGATAAGGCTATCATGCATTTTTGTTGGTTATAGTGCTGAGAGCAAGGGTTACAGATTGTATGATCCGCAGAAGTCAAAGCGTATCTTGATTAGTTAAGATGTTGTTTTTGTGGAAGATGCTATGCAGCCTTTGTTATAATGTACCAAAGAGACAGGGGTGAGCTCGCGGTATGTATTTGATACGTTGTTGCCTCTATTTACAGGTGGGAATTCAAATGTAAGTCCTAATGAGGCAAATATTCAGCCTATGCAAATTTCAAACGACATCATAGATCAGCCTATTTCTAATGCAGATTTACAGGATGTAATTTATGAGGATAGGACTGAAAATGAGCAGGCTAGAGGTATACCTAAATGGCTGGTGCAAACCTTGCGTGATAGTAAAACTGATGCACCTATGTCTAGTGGTACTCGTTCAAGTTTTCAGCATGCCTCTTATGCATCAGATTGTTATGCTTTGGCTGTGTCTAGTATGTGTGAAGGGGAAGAACCTCTTTCATTTGATGAGACACAAAAATCAAAAAATTGGTTGGCTGCAATGCAAAGTGAATAGGATGCTATAATAATGAAGAATGGTACATGGTCTTTGTGTGATTTGCTTATTGGTAAAAAGGTCATTGGATGTAAGTGGGTTTTTAAGTTGAAACGAAAGCCAAATGGCAGTGTTGATCGCTATAAGACTAGACTTGTTGTTGCAAAGGGTTATGCTCAAGAAAACGGCATTGATTTTGATGAGACCTTTGCTCCCACTTGTCAAATGACTACCATTCGTAGCATTTGTGCATTGGCAGCTCATAATGATTGGAATGTACATCAATTGGACATAAAGACTACGTTCTTGAATGGAGATTTGCATGAGGAGGTGTACGTATCGCAGCCTCGTGGTTTTGTTCAAAAAGGGCAAGAAAACAAAGTGTGCAAATTGAAAA
The DNA here is from genome assembly GCF_041138505.1 of Cibotium barometz. Lineage (NCBI taxonomy): Eukaryota > Viridiplantae > Streptophyta > Polypodiopsida > Cyatheales > Cibotiaceae > Cibotium > Cibotium barometz. Next base: position 42,973,419 of record NC_141089.1, on the reverse strand, counting down.
AGGCTTTGTATGGTTTAAGGCAAGCTCCACGAGCTTGGTATGAAAAGATACATGCATATTTGACTGCACATGGTTTTCAGAATAGTCCAACAGAAAGCACTTTGTATGTTAAACGTGTGGATGATGTACATCTCATCATTGCTCTCTATGTCGATGACATGCTGCTCACAGGACCAAATGAGAGTCATATTGCTCATTTTAAGACTGATTTGAATGCCTCTTTTGAGATATCAGATTTGGGGCATTTGCATCATTATTTGGGGATACAATTTAAGCAATGTGATGGAGGTATTGCTTTGTGTCAGACAAAGTATATTGAGACATTGTTGCAGAGATTTGGCCTTGAAGACTGCAAGCCTATTGCTACTCCAATGGACACAGGTTTGAAGTTGAGTCTTCATGATGCTGGAGATCACTTTGATGTCACACTCTATCTCAGACACCTATTGGTTACCTCATTTATGTATGCATTACGAGGTCGGACATTTAGTTTGTAGTCTCATAAGTGAGCAGGTTTATGCATAGCCTAGGATCTCAGCATTGGAAGGCAGTTAAACGCATCTTTCGCTACTTGAGTGGCACCATAAATCTTGGGTTGTTTTATCCTAAGGGGGGATCGTTGCCGCCAGATTTACATGCTTTTTTGGACTCAGATTGGGCTGGTTGCTATGACACAAGAGTGTCCACAAGTGGTTTTTGTTTCATGCTCGGTAGCTCATGCATATCTTGGTTGAGCAAGAAGCAACCTATTGTGGCCACTTCTAGTTGTTGTGAAGCTGAGTACAGGGCAGCTTTCATAGCTACGGTTGAGTGTGTGTGGCTCAGACGGCTTATGGCGGCTGACTTGGGTGTTGGCTGCCACCTCTATCTACACTGATAGTCTGAGCACATTGGCAGTTGCGACGAGAAACCCAGTTTTTCATGCTCGCACAAAGCATGTTGAGGTGCATTATCACTATGTCAGGGAGAGACTCTCAGTAGGAGAGATCAGCTTGGCCTATGTGCCAACACAGGACAACCTCGCCAATCTTTTCACAAAGGCGCTTCCTCGTAAGAAGTTTGAAGCTTTCCGCCGGAAAGCTTTGGGCTTGCTCCCCTTTGTGGACTGATCTACTTCCGGCATGGCACTTCCCTATACATGAGTGCCAGCTCTCGTTCACACCATCACTCCAAGGGGGGATTTGTTGCCATATATATAGGCAGTGATGTGTGTGAACACACTTAGGACCACCAGGGCACTTTTTCCCTCTTTAGAAGGTTTTTTCCCTCGGCTTGAATATACGCCCATTATTCTAGGGCTAACGAATCTTTGTACATTGACACAATCTAATCCACTGTGTGTTGTGTGCATTCTTGCTTCTTCTTCTCCAAGCTTTGTGTGCTTTCCTGCAACCCTAATTCCAACACCCCTCATATGGAATGGTTGATGATTGGGGACTCATGGATGCGGGTGGTGATGAAGTGGTGAAGTTGAGGAAGAATCTCAAGAACAAGGGGTTGAAATGTCATGAAGTCGATAATCCCATGGAGGATAATGTGTGTGAGAATTAACAAAGTTTTGGGTGGGCTGTTGTTTTGGATAGGGTGGAGAAGTTGGTGGCTTAGCATTGGGATCACTCAGTGCTACTTCTTGTTGGGATTTGCTTCATCACCCAAACTACAAAAAGATCGTGCCTCATCAGCTTGCGGATCTTCTTCTCTTGAAGGTTAGGCCCACTCTATTTCCCTTCGAAGGAGTCTTCAAAGGTATCCTCTTCATCTGAAAGCTTATGGATTTGGAAAAAGGCATAGGCTCATAGCCATAACCACGTATTGGACTCCTCAACAATTAACCCTTACATGAGTATGCTCATAATAAACTAGCTCAGTATTTAACATGATATATCCACCTATAATATAAATAGCACTAGCATGGCCCCAAATTCATATACCAATAATCATATCCCATCAAAACTAATGTGGGTTCACCCACAATCACAACTAGGAGGATGCTGCAATGGTGTCTCATGAATACAATAAATAAATTGATCTTATACACATCTGCCATGTGCTAACTATAGAATATAAATTTCCACTATAAATTTAAATCTTGACTAATCTAAAATATTGTGTTAATTAAATATGAAAAATTCACACATTGAGACTAACACTCTACGTGACACCATGATTGGCATTCACACACCATGATCAACACTCGATTACCATCCTCAGACTGCTATCCATATGATACCTCAATGAGTATCCTTGCACTACTCAATACTTATTACTCACAAGCATCTCACAATTACATTGGTTGAACATTTTATTGGGCTCCTCAAACAATAATTAATCCTAACATAATTATGCACATAGGCATAAACACATATCACTAATAATACACTGGCTTTGTATTTAACATGATAAATCACCCGTGTAGCAAGGTCGGTTGAGGTCTTCGATTTAAATGGTGAGCTTCTGGTACGGTGGATGAGGGACCAAGGAAGCAGCCTATGAGTGAAGCGCTAGGTGACCTGTGATGAAGGATCCTAGAGCGTGCTGACCATACGGTGCTTGGGCTCTGGGTCGCCGAAGATACCCACGTGCGTTGGGGAAGATATTGGAACAAAGAGTACGAGTTGTTCTGAATTCAGGCATGGATGTGGTTGATTGACCTTGCTGCTCCTCAACGGATGAGTCCATGGCTCTTTTATATGGATCTGTTGGTTGATCTTGCTGATCTTCAATGGAGATTCCATTTTGATTTTTATAAGTGAAAATATTGCCGATTACTATGAGCTAGGAACTATCAAAAAGGCCCCTGAGTGGACAGGTGGTGAGCGTTCTGGTTGCCAATGATGCCAAAGGTACACCGATGAAGGAAAAATTAGAAATTAGGATTCAACCAGATATTTTTGGAGGATTATGATCAGTGACACTATGGTTTCATGAAATGATTGTTTTAAAGACAACTGATTCTGTGAAAAAGGTAATTTCATATTGGGTGTGTAAGTGGTGTGACTAGTTTTAAGTTTGCATGAGTATCCGGCTAGGGGACCTGGGAACTCTTTTCCCTGGTACCCGGGACAAAACCTAACCAAATTCTTAAATGGATCCCATCACTACAGTGGTTGGTGGGCGGTTGCTTAACCCACGGGACTGCATGGAGTTAGGCTAGACTGATAGGTCCCTAAAATGAGACTCAATTATGTTATAGTACGGTAGCTGAAGTAAATCTCGGATAAAAATTATTCTATGGAAAAGAGTCAACAGCTGTGCCTCTCAATGAGGAAAAAAGCGTTGGTCTCTATGATCCAAGTGCAATCTTTTCCTTGATCTGACTATGGGACTTATGGGTCCTTCATTGACTCTCCGTCAGCACAGCTGTTCCAACTTTATTAGATTAGTTCTCCACGATCTCATTCACAAGCTGGTCAAAATGCTTCCCCAGCATTCTTGACATAAAACAGTGATTTAAAAACATGTCATAAATATAGTTTCTATAACGAACTCTCGTCTTTCCATATTGTTCCACATCAATCCTCATTTATTTCATATGTATTCCCATTCTCATCACATCATTCTCCATCTCATCACATCTTTTCTCATTTATCCACATCAGATCTCATCCACTCGTCGCATCTACCCATATCCACATCTCATCACATCATATTCGTTCACATCACACATCACATCTATCTCCATTTACATCACATCACATTCATTCATATCCATCACATTCATTCGTTCATATCCACCACACATTATCATAACCATCCCATCACATACATTCTATACACATTATATCACATCACTTCTATCCACATCATATCTCATTCATACACATCTACACATCTCATCTCATTCATCCACATCCATCCAATCGCTCACATGTACGACTACTCACATCTATCCATACATTCATATCTATCACTTCACATCCACATATATTCATGTCACATCACATTCTTTCACATACATCCACATCCATTCTTCACATACACATTCACATCCATTCTTCACATCGATTCTTTCACATACTCATTCACATCCATTCTTCACATACACATTCACATCCATTTTCATCACATACATTCACATCCATTCTTTCACATACTCATTCACATCCATTCTTCACATACACATTCACATCCATTTTCATCACATACATTCACATCCATTCACCTCACATCTCATCACCTCTATTCACATCACATCCATCCATTTTCATCACATACATTCACATCCATTCACCTCACATCTCATCATCTCTATTCACATCGCATCCATCCATCCATTCATTCACACATCTATCTGATTCACATCACATCTATTCACCTCACATCTATCTGATTCACATCACATCTATTCACCTCAAATCTCATCACCTCTATTCACATCGCATCCATCCATCCATTCATTCACATCTAACTGATTCACATCACATCTATTCACCTCACATCTCATCACCTCTATTCACATCACATCCATCCATCCATTCATTCACATTTATTTGATTCACATCACATCTCATCACATCTATTCATAGAATTTAAACATAGAATTTAAGAGAATTCTAATTTTGATATAAAAATTCTTTATGCATCTATTTATGCATAAAAATCAATTTTAATGGGAATAACACTTTTGAAATAAAAATAATTCCTTTATGCATCTTTCTACACATAAAAATCAGATTTAATGAGAATAACACTTTTGAAATAAAAATAATTCCTTTATGCAACTCTCTATGCATAAAAATCAAATTTAATGAGAATAACTCTTTTGAAATAAAAAATAATTCTTTTATGCATCTCTTTATGCATAAAAATCAGATTTAATGAGAATAACATTTTTGAAATAAAAATAATTCTTTTATGCATCTCTCTATGCATAAAAATCAATTTTAATGAGAATAACACTTTTGAAATAAAAATAATTCTTTTATGCATCTCTCTATGCATAAAAATCAATTTTAATGAGAATAACACTTTTGAAATAAAAATAATTCCTTTATGCATCTCTCTATGCATAAAAATTAATTTTAATGAGAATAACACTTTTGAAATAAAAATAATTCGTTTATGCATCTTTCTATTGCATAAAAATCAATTTTAATAATTAATATCAGTGATATCCATGCATATTCATAGGTGAATATGTACATGGAGTAATCAGAATATTTCTTTTAGATGCAAAAATGGTGGGAATTACTCTTTTGGAATAACATAGAAACAAACTTTCTTTTCCACAAAATTTTAAAAAATTTCACCATAACCTCCTTTGTATAGCTGACCATTTCTCATTTTTATCATTCTTTAATTGACTTAAATTAACCCAAATTAGATTCATAGAACTCTAATCTACACAATTTTCTAAATTCAAGAGAGTAAACAATAAGAAGAGTTTAATTAATCCTTTAGTTAATCTTTCTAGGATTAAGAAAGGCTGGAATGTAAAGAAGAGAAGGGGGTGGCCTTTTCATCATCAAGGCATAGCATTTGAATTTAATTCAATTTACTGCAAAACATAAAAATCAAGAAAACCATAGATTTAAAATTAAACAAGTAAGAAAATTAACTTACATAGAGCTTGTAAGCTCTCCTTTGGCTTGAGGGATTGAGAGTTCTACTCTTGTTTGAAGCAAGAGTGGCCACCAATTCACTTTGGAGAGGATTAGGCCAAAAACAATTGAATTATTAAAAAATTTAATGTAAATGGCTCTTAGGACAGGAGTAGAGTAACAATGCATAAACACCATTAAGCTTTTACAAAGGGGGAGGCTTCTATTTATAGGAAAAAGTGAGCCTCTAACCAAGTAAACTGATTCTAGAATTTTCCAGATCAGTTTGGTTAATTTTTGACTATTTTTGGTCAATTTAGCTTACTTTTTGGATCTAGTTGAAACATGAGAGGAGAGATAAAAATATCTCATTATTTTTTAGTTTAAAACTCCTCCACACATGTGAAATAGGCGCCTCCTTCATGAGGGGAGATCCCCACACTGAGGTGTCAAAAATGCATCATTTCCTCTAAATATCTCTTAATTTTTAACTAATAAACCTTGTACTCAGTCAACTCTTCATCTTATGTGAGCATTTACTCATTTTTGGGGGGTTTTCTTTTATTCTTCAATTTATCTCCTCCCTACATTTGGATTAATCTTATTGGTCCATAGGAACCTTAATTGGACCATAATCTAAAAATTTCTAAAAATCTGGATCCTTAGGCTAAGGTCCTTTATACCTATTTTCCAATTGCACATTGAAAAGTTCTTTTTGAATTTTTATTTCAGGGGAAACCATTTTAGACACTAGGAGGATTTTTATATCCAAAAATATCTTAATTTTGAATTACCTCTCTCTAGACATTTTCTCTCTCTAGGCCAAAACAGGGTAAAACTAGGCCAAAACAAGGTAAAATAAGATCTTTCTTTTATTTCAGAGAGGGGAATAATTATAAGATCAGAAGGGGAGGTTCTTACCTGCACACCTCAAAAGCTAGAGGGAGGAATCTTACAGTTTTTTAGCAGCATAATGTGTCCAATAGCATAATGTCCCCACTACTAACCTTATGTGTTATAGTTTTAGTAACATAATGTGTTGTAGTTTTAGCAGCATAATGTGTCCAATAGCATAATGTCCCCACAACTAGCTACACGTGTGTGCTTGCTCTAAAATGGAAAGAAATTCACATTCTTGCACACATCTCAAATGTCATCCTTCCCTCAATCACACATGTCTGGCTATCAATTGATAAAGAGAAACTTCCCTATAAAAGGACTATTTATTTGCAAAAATAAGGATTGGGATTTTGTGCTTTCACATTGTTTCCGACAAACAGGAGCTGGTCATATGTAGAGCTTATACTTTCTTATTATTTTCAAAAGTTTTTACATGCGGCACTTCAATGGGAGCAAGACACTAATCACAACCATCACCACTCATTTATGCATGTTCATGGAGTATCTTTTGTGAGATCTTGTTTTTACTCTAAATTTATTAACGATAAAGACACCACCAACTTCATATGAGCCTTGAAAAAACATTAAAGAGCTTTTTATATCTTTCTTAGTAGTACTTTTATTTTATGCTCATGTAATTATGATGGCATGGATACTGACATGGATACTGATAGGCCATTATTTTATAAGCCCCTCCTCTAGCAAAAGTAGGAGGCAGCACAATCATTGATCATTTCTAATTCTCACCTCAAGGGGGATTTGTTGTATATTACTAAGGTTTAAAGTATAACGCTCAAAGGTATAAGGACACTCTTAAACCAAAAAAAAAATAGAATTGACATAGACAGGGATCTCTATTAAGATATCGAGCTCAACAGGCAAACATTAATGACTAGCCTAGTGGGTATAGTTTCCACACTTGTGCCATTGGCACGATTGGTGAGATTATGGTAATATGTGTGCCAGTGGATGAGATATCTAGCTCAACAAACAGACATTGATGACCAGCCTAGTGGCTCTATTGAGATATCGAGCTCAACAGCCGGACATTGATGACCAGCCTAGTGGGTGACAATTTCCACACTTATGCCACTGGCACGATTGGTGAGATTATGGTAATGTTGCTAGATGATAGGTTGTGTGATAGCCACATTTGGATTACTAGATTATGGCATAGTTATAGAGGACTCATATAGGTGCTATAAGACTTAAGTACTCCTAGACTCAAGGCCTAAAAAGTTTTTAAGTTCCATGTGGTCAAGTCTCGGCTCTAGGTCTCAAATCCTAAAGTTTCTCTTTTAAGATATGGACTCAGGATTTAGAAGTTATCTTATGATAAAATCATAATGAGGTGTAGTACGATTAAGTCCTAGAGAGAAGATGTAGGACACAAGTCTTAGAGGTGTAGTAGGATCACTATCTTAGAATAAAGTATTGTTAAAGCTTTAGGAACAAATTCTTAGAGGTGCTATTCTTCCGCATGTTCTTCTAAATAGTATTGAGCTTAATTAGTAGCTTTGAGACTTGGACATAGCTAGAGCTTGCTCTAAGACTATTAGAGGTGGTCATGTGCTCAAGTCTAAGAGAAGAAACTCTAAGACTCAAGTCCTAGAGGTGTTCAAGGATTCAACTCTAGGAAGACGAACTCTAGGACTCAAGTCTAAAAATAGCATCTCTAGGACTCAAGGTACTAGAGGTGCGTTCATGTGCTCAAGTCTAAGAAGAGCAGCTCTAGGACTCAAATCCTAGAGGTGTTCAAGGGATCAAGTCTAGGAAGATAAAATCTAGGACTCAAGTACATGTAGGACTTAATGTTGCTCTTCTATGATAGAGGTGAATCATACATCAAGGACTTAAGACTTGGAAGTGCTCCTAAATTCAAGTGCTAGTGAAGCTTGAGGACCCACAGCCATAGAGGTATATCGGTATTCTAGGACTCAAGTCCTCGAATTCTAGATGTTTTGGACTCAAAAAATCTAGGTATTATCTTGGATGACTCAACACTACAGGCACTCTAAGATTCAATTCCCAAAGGTTCTATCCCTAGAGGTGTACCATCATGGGGTAGATTTAGCTATAGATGGCTCTTAAAATAAAGTCCTTAAGGTGCTCTTGGACTAAAGTTCTAAGGCTTTAGGCCTTAAGTATTGGAAAAACAACATTAGGAATCAAGTTCCTTAAGTACTTTAGGACTCAAGTATTGGAAAAGCAAGTTCCTTAAGTACTTTAGGACTCAAGTATTGGAAAAGCAATGTGTGATGAATATATTTCTTTAAGTAATTTAGGACTCAAGTCCTAGAGTTCATCTGGGACTCCAGTCTTGGAGGTGCTCTAAGACTCAAATCCTAGAGGCTTTCTAAGACTGAAGTCCTAGAGGTGCACCATTCACATTTCCTGAGTGTGCTCTAAAACTCAAGTCTTGGAGGTGCTCTAAGACTCAAATCCTAGAGGTTTTCTAAGACTCAAGTCCTAGAGGTGCACCATTCACATTTCCTGAGTGTGTTCTAAAACTCAAGAGCATGTTCTAGTAAAGGTGATTTAAGACTCAACTCAAGTCCTAGATGTGAATTAGTCTATTCTACCACATGGTGCGAATTTTAGGACTTTAGACAAACATAAATTCTTGGACTTGAGTAGAATTTGAGAGCCTAAGAATGGTATATTTGAAATTGTTTGATTTATGTATGGAGGCATAGAGAGAGAGACACACACACACACACACATGCACACACATACACGCACGTATGCACGCACACACATACACACACATAGATTATATGCTTACATGCCTAGTTTGTTCTTTTTCTATGATAATGAACTTTGTGTCTCACTATGATGGAGTCACACACACACAGAGAGAGAGAGAGAGAGAGAGAGAGAGAGAGAGAGAGAGAGAGAGAGAGAGAGAGTATTTTAACATACCTAGTTTGTTCTTTTTCTATGATAGTTATCAATAAACTTTGTATTTCACTATGATGATCTTGTGGGACAGCATGGTTGGGTATGTGATTGTGGCACATAGTAAAGTGTTTTCACTTATTTTTGTTAAGGAGTCTCAATCAGAGATGGTTGTGTATCCATATCTACAATAAAGTGTTTTAATGAAGATATTAGTCTACCTTTTCCAATGATGGATACAAGGGGATATGAACAAATGGTGTGTAAGAGTAGGTATTACAAAACTCTAAACATATTGCCCGTTCACTCTATGTCCGATTCTAGATACTGACAAGTCCTTGTGATCCTCCATAATGAGGGATTAATAGGACACCCTCTCAGCATATCGCAAAATGAAGCCTATTGATAACATCTTTGTTCATCCCAAAGAATCTCAAGTTGTTTTAATTCTTGTTTTGTCTTTGAACAAAAGGACACAAGCATTCCACTTAGCAAAGGAAAATAATGAGAAAAATATTTGAACCACATTTTTGTAGGAATCTCCCCAAGATGAGTATTGATAATACCTCAAAAAATGAATTACCTTGAATTCTATACGGTCAATCAACAATAACCCAATGATTGGTTGATTAGAAAGTCATAGGAAGGATAATATGAGGGTGCAAAATCATTGACCAATAAAGTCCATTCATACATAATAGGATCTTCCTCCAGATCCCTAGGCCGTTGATATAAACACAAATAGGATCTTCCTTCAAATCCCTAGGCCGTTGCTATAAACACAAATCCTCAAATCCAATCAAGCCTTAGAAGAGGTAAGTTTACCAACCAATAACAGGTCCATATTAGAACCATGACATCACAGGAAAATCTAGTGCAAGATAAAGCAATTGGGGAAAGCAAACGCAAAAGGATTGCCTAAAGTGTTGGTGGATATCAACATGGATGGATTAACATATTAACTCTCAAACAAACATCATGCATAAACATAAAGACTTGGAGATAAAGTGTGAAATGAAATATCATTCTATTAATTGTGTATTTTGGTCACATGTGCTTAGAAAAGAGTACATCTTATACAGAGTTGAAAAAATAACCACACGTTGCATTGTTACATGTGTAATGTGTGTTGCACCATATTTGCTAATAATCTGTATGAATATTATAACCTAAGATATCCAGGATAATCTAATGGTAGTGTATTATGATGTAATATCCAGGTACCAAGTGTGTTGTGAATGTTAAAGAAAGCACAATTGTAGTTGTTTTGCGAGCTAGCAATTCTATCCATAGATGGGAAAGACATATGCCCTAGTGTTAAAAGCATAGTCAATGGTAATCCATGGCAACAAGTGTGAAAGATAGGATTTATGTGAGGTAAAGTGTTTATGAAGAGTCATTGTGGATAAATCTTTATCCACAATGACTTTGTGGATAAAGATTTATCCACAATGACTCTTCATAAACACTTTACCTCACATAAATCCTATCTTTCACACTTGTTGCCATGGATTACCATTTAGATATTAGCGCTATTAGGTAGATTGCACACAATCACTTCTTTATTACTCACCTTGGCACATTCTCTCTCATATATCATGCCACTCTATTTAACCCCATTTTCACATTTTCTTATTTAGCATTCTCACTCTCATATATCATGCCACTCTATTTAACCCCATTTTCACCTTTTCTTATTTAGCATTCAAAGTTGTTTTCATCTTACGCACACACTAAGTCACACACACACACACACTAAGTCACACACACACACCATGGACTGAACATCAACAAATCCCCATATAAAGAAGCTCATTTCAAAGAAAAGGACATCAAACCCCCTAGAGACATTTGAAGAGACATACATCCTTGTCAAATAAGCCTCACATCTATTAGGTGATGATCTCATCAAAAATTTTAAAGGAGCTATGAATCTTTCTACAATAAAGGTAAAGAATGGTACATTCTTCTAACAGAATGTTATGCTATTTCAAGATCCAAAGATTGCACCTATCCTGATAGGTTGGGATTCACATAGCTCCAAAAACAATCAATTTAGGGTCTTCATATTCCAAAGATTGCACCTATCTTGATAGGTTGGGATTCACATAGCTCCAAAAACGATCAATTTAGGGTCTTCATATTCCAATGGGTCTTGGATTACATCACCTCACATCATGAGAATGATATCACTAATAGTGCCATCATCACTATGCCTAATGGTACATATATGGAGATTCCTAAAGCACATCCAAGCAGCACTACATCTACAAAAAAGTACACTTCATGTACAAAACTTAAGCAAAAGTTACAATCAATATGCCAAGTCAACAACACAAATTGTGGTAGTGTCCTCTTTGATGTCATCATGCTTAGGCAACCAGCCCATGCACTTGCCTTGTTGATTTCACATAGTACTAGGATTGCTGCAATAAAATTTTAACAGGATTGCTGCAATACAATTTCAACAAGATTGCATTGCAAAAAGCCAAGTTAACAATGCCATAGAAGAGTTAAGGGAATGCTACCATGAACCATCATCAACAAAAGGTATTGTGCGCATATGCCTTCAACTATAATTGCTAGTCATCCATTACCCCTGGAAATCCAAGGTGACAGCCTGGACTTGGTTTTTGCAAAACATGCTCTAGTGTCAATGCAATCCTAAGTTTCATAAGCCTTTATGGTGATGCTCCAACGCCGTTCTTTAGACCTACAGTTGGTGAGGTTTCCACACTCTAAATTTCAACTAATTTACAATTTAAGAAAGGGTGCATTGGCATGTTTGCAGCTAAGAACCCTTATTTTCTAAGACTAACTCTTATTTTCAAAGAACCCTTATTTTCTAAGATTAAGTCTTAAGCATTGGACAAAAGTTTAGCTTATGTTCATTGGCATGTTTGCACCTAAGAACTCTTATTTTCTAAGATTCTCTTAAGCGTTAGCAGCTTGAAGATCCATCTTTACAAATGGTGCAAAAACTAGCAGGATTCATTTAGAAAATCTCCACCCCAACAAGCATTGAGCCATTGAAAAGCATGTAGACAAGTGTTGAGATGCATCCAAGGTACTCAAGAGCAGGATTCCTAAAACGCTCTCAGTCATTGGAAAGCATGTATGTGAACGTTGAGATACATCCAAGGTACTCAAGAGTACAGCATCACCTATGTTGCAGATAAATCCATCTTTACAAATGGTGTAAACCAATAGGATTCATTTAGAAAATCTCCACCCCAACAAGCCTAGAGTCATTAAAAAGCATGTATGCGAGTGTTGAGATGCATCCAAGGTACTCAAGAGCAAGATCTCTAATACGCCTTGAGTCATTGGAAAGCATGTATGTGAGCATTGAGATACATCCAAGGTACTCAAGAGTACAACATCACTGATACGGTGATCCTTTTTGTACATCTTAAAGAAATAATTAAATCCTCACAATATACATCAATTATTAAAAGAGAGACTTGAAATTGAATTAAAAATCAATTAACGTGACTTGTTATCATTAAACAAAGAAAAATTAAATAAATAAAATAGCAAACATCATCAAAGGTTATGGTAGAGAGTACCACACAAAGAAGAACAACAGACTGGGTGCAATCCCCCCCCGCAAACGTGTGTGGCTTCACTCCCAGACGTGGTAGCCAACATGAAGCTTTTGCCAAAAATAGAGCTCTTTACTTTTTACAAAAATGACCAATCCTTCTAGAGGATGTTCACACACATCTAGTGTGTACCAAAAATAATAGTGAAGTTTTAGTTCACACACAATACACCCGTGCACATTAGTGTACATAAATATTCAAGTACAAATAAATGGCACGCGACCAACCAAAAATAATGAAGTATAACTCATAAATGTCAAGGCGATATAAACACCCATGCACATGAAAAAATCCACGCAACACCTCGTTCGGTGACCCTTGCACACTCATGCCTATGCGACACCTCGTTCGACGACCCTCACACAAGTACGATGCCTCATTCGGCATCCTCATACTCATCACCTATACTCATCAACAAGTCAACATGTTAGGTGAGGCAATCAAACACCAATATCAACAACACTAGCATGGCATTTCCCAATCACAGCATACATAGCATAGACCCGCAAAGCATATGCCAATTGCACTTACAATGTAGTATTTAGTATGACATCACTCACGATACTAATTGCAAGCATGGCACAATGGCCGGATGGGCATCCCCAATAGACCATAGAGGGCCAATAATGTAACAATCACCTATGTTGCGGACAAGACCCTCAGTGGCTTTTGTGACAAAGATTGGGCGAGTGATTTGGACACTAGGCACTCAGTAACAGGGTATTTTCTTTCTCTTGGTTCAATTCTTGGATTACTTAGAAACAACCCACTATTGCACTCTCATCGAAAGACACTAAGTACAAAGTTGTATTCTTTGAATCATGCGATGCATTATGGCTGAGGAGGATTCTCCATGATATGGATGTGGTGCAAAAGCAGCCTACAACGATGCTTATAATGCTGCAATGTAACAACCAGAGATGCATATCCATTGCTCGCTCCATGCTCATACAAAACACATGAGATTAGGAGGCTACGTGATTTAGAGACAACTTAGATTAGATTTGACACTGCCAAATAGGCTACATGTTGTAGTGGACTGCACACATGAAGTAGGTAGACTTTATTCTTGGACAACATGTCCTAACATTGTCGGGATCGAATAGGACCCAACATGAGCTCGAATGACACTTACCAATCTCTAGTTCATCTTTATTGGTCAACAGTCTACACTGTTGGGCGGTGGCACTGACTATGACCACGAACCTACATGGTCATGCCCCATGTATGCATGCCTATATAGATACACACAATGAACCCCTTCTCCACGCAATTTTTTAGTCATCATTGTGAGTTTACTCCCTACTAGCATACATCTTAATAGCTCCAGATAAGCCATCGAGTGTGAGGCTTTGACATCTATTGTATCACTTCACGACTACGGTATTCTTCTCTATCTCTGTTATTGTGTAATTTGAGTTTGAAAGTTGTGTTTTGAAAGATCCTACTTTTTGTAAGTCTTCCCTTTTATATACCACACGTTCTATCTGCTTACACTCTCCTCTCTCTCTTGTTGGTGACTACTCTCTCTACAAGTGGTGGCTTTAACATAAAGGAGGAGAAAGTCTTTATTAATTGTGTGTGTGGGTGGGGGTGGTTAGTTTTGTGTGTGTGTGTGTGTGTGAGAGAGAGAGAGAGAGGGGGGGGGGGAGGGAGGGAGAGAGAGAGAGAGAGAGAGAGAGAGAGAGAGAGAGACGCACACATATTCAGGTTTGATTAACAATTGAATACATCATAATCCAATTCACCACTCTTCTCCTGCATGAGAATTCAATTCACCACGAGTATTCTTCTCCTGCATGAGAACTCTTTTTCTTTAGAGAGAATATGCTTTACGTATTAACCATAGGCCAAACTAAATAAAGTCCAATCACCATAAATAATATAGAAGATGAGACCCTCTGATGAACACAAAGACTCCAAGATGTGATCGAGCCGAGTACATCCTCAGCAAATCCATCAATAAAAACTTTCCCAAGACGTGGTTCTTGAGAAAGAAAACACTAGAGACAATAAACCCAAGAACAGAGTCCAGCAAAAGAGGAACCTCCCATGATAAGAACCCAAAGAGGGCTATCACAGCAGCATTCAGTGCCAAGGCTATGGCAACAACACTGTGAAAAGGGCTTCAACAGTGGTTCCTTTTCAAGGTCTCAATGTAAGGTCCATACAATCACATGAGGATGACCATGGAGGGTCAAATTACCACCAACTGTAGCGTCCCGGCAGCCAGCCACAGCAACCTATCCATGTGTGATTAGCCACCTTCAAAAGTCACCAAGTAAGGGGCATAGTAGAATTAAACGACATGAGAAGAGATCATGTAAGATCATATGTAATGCTCCAACATCCAACATCTCATTTATGTGCAGTCTATTAAGCCCCCATGATGAAACTAAACCAACTACCGAATTCTGCTCTCTAGTGCTCCAGTAGATCTGTAACCCACCACAAGAGGAAGCCCAAATCTGCTGCAAAGAAAAAGGCTCTAAGTATGCTTGAGGAAGTACAAGCCCCTACCAGCAGAGTGTAGAACGCCTTATACAAAGGCTCAAATTTGACCATTTCCGAAGACTAAGACCAGGGAAACCCTCATCCCAACATCCAGCACCAAAGTAAGAATCAAATCAGTGAATGTCCACAGCTGTTCCCTTCCAGGCTCAAATTTGACTTCCTAAGACTCAGACCAAAGAAACCCTCATCCCAGCTTCCAACACCACAGTAAGAATCTAATCACTGAATGACCATTGCTATTCCCTTCCAAGCCAAAGATCTATGTTATCCCAATGCAAGAAACAAGGAGGGAGGCCTCATCCACCCCAAAAACAACCTGATCCGAGCTCCGTGCTTCATTTATCCATATGCCCTATTCTTTACACCTTCAACTTCTTGGCCAACAGAACCTGAGTTACTTGGAATATCTAGCTTCACATTCCCTTTAGTAAGTAGATCAAGCCCATGACACGCATGGAGATCCAGATGATGGAAAGGATAACCTTCATAGATCAATTCTTTGCACCAAAACGGGAGAGGCCTCTTCAGTTCCCTCGACGCGATTTTCAAAGCATAAACAAGCATTTATATGCCCTTTTGATCCTTCAATATCATATTCATTATGTTGTGTGGTTCTCCAAAAATACAAGAGGAAGGCTCTTCAAATTGTTGCTCAACACAAGAAATGTTCTATTTTATTAATTGCCAACTTCCTACAAGTAGAAAATGTATGTAGATAGAGAAATATAACCATATTACATATGGCATTGTAATATCTTACTGTTTGGTACAGTTTAAGCTGTATAAAATCAAAGCTACTTAGCTAGCAAGGTTTACCCTGAGTGGTTGCAACTAGGTATCGTCACCACAAGTCATAGGTTTAAACCGTAGCGCCTTAGCTCAAGAAAAATCTCTCTAACACAAAAACATGTGTAACTCACATTATTTGTGCTTTTTTCTTGTCACGATTATGTAGGAGAAAACGCACAACATTTCAACACAGGAAAACAACTATTACAAAAATATAACACGCCAATGTGGTCATAAAGCAAGATTAACGAGTCCTTTGAACTGCATACGCCAATGCTCAAAATATCAGTACATTTCTTAACACTTTCAAACATGAAAAAGAAGGGACTCATTTGGAATGATATGATTCTTCACAAGTTTTCGCCATTTTGGCCTACTTTACTATGCTTTTGTGTTTTAACGGTCATAAGGACACCCTTGTACACCCCAGTTTGAGCAACATGGTGTCGACTATCATTTCAATGATATGGAGAGGAACACCCTTGTACACCCCAGTTTGAGCAACATGGTGTGGACAATCAAGTTAACGATATGGAGAGGAAGACCCTATCCAGACACAATCACTAGCACATAGCTAAGGTGATTTTTTTTTTTTTAAGCAGCCTCAAAGAATCTTAGCTCCATGCTTTACCCTGCAGAGACTTGTAGCGTCTCATGGTTTGATTGAGAAACTTACGAGGCTTCTGTGTTGGTGGCCAAGAGCCATATTTTACAAAGGCTGTGTCATCAATACACAATTCAAGTATTTAACCAATTTCAACAATGTTACTCCATGTTAATGAACTTTTCATAAAACAAAACTCTTCAGAGACAATTTTCAAGTGAAACAGAGGGCATGGCCGTGGATTTTTTTGAAATTACTCAAACCTGCTGTTAAAACCCAGAGCATGAAATACCCTTTTTTTAAAGGGGCATACTAATGTTCCAAAATCTAGAAGCCATTCGCCCATGTCTGTTGAGCCCTCTGCGCTTGATGATAGGATCCAATTTGTGTTCCCAGAGCTCCCACAGAGCCCAGGGCTGGCTGCTGCTGCTGAAGCAATTGATGAGCACTTGGGCTGGATCCAGACTGTTGGGGATGATATAGATTACCATAGGCAGCTCCAGGATGCGCATGAGCAAGCAGTGACTGCATTTGAGAGTATCTCGTTTGTTGGTTTTGACCAGGTACATTATAATATGAGCTACCCTGCACTTCTCGAGCCAACTGAGTCTGAAGCCACACAGAAGGCCCTTCCATCTGCTCATGAAAAGCCAAAAGAAGTTGATTAGAAGCTTTGCTGTTACATGCATAGCTACACAACCTCAAAAAGCATTGTAAAGTACATACCTGTTGGCTAGGTATGTATACGTTAGTTTCTTTATACTGCTGAGATGCAGCATCATCAAAACTGGATGTGTTTCCTGCTGTAGCTGGAGGATTGACAGGAAATGTTCCAGGTTGAGAGTTCGTGTACCCTCCATACCCTAAACTGCTAGGTGCAATTGCATTATGAATCCCACCAACTATGGTCCCACCTGTCTTGTACTGAGGTACAGGATATTTCATGGCAGCTGCACCCACAGCAGAGGGCACTTGATGATAATTGCCTGTGCTTACATAGTTATGTTGATATGGACTCTGCAAGTAAGAAAACCCTGGAGGCATGTATTGGTAGCTGAAAACATTTGCAAAAGGTGCCAAGGGTAACCCAGAGGGTTGAGTTGCATAAGGGTGGATGGGTAAGGACTGGTGAGGGAGTGACATGGCTGTGGGAGTATCATTCACAGCCGGCATTGTCTGACCCCCCACTGAGTTGGAACTTGGAAACACCATGGCACTAGCAACCTGGTATAATGCAAGAAGACAGTCAGCTTCTAACGTGAACATCCATAGTGCCTGATATAGGAAAAGCTGATAAATCATTCACCTCCTGAGATGAAGCAGTCTGTCCGATAGTTGTGGCCTGTCTATTGTTTGTCGTCCCAAGCTTTCCGGCTGCAGTCGATGGCAAGAATGCTGAGTATCTAACATCTACCTCAGGGCCTGCGCGGAAGACTCCGCTGTAATAAGTTGAGTTATCGTAGGGTTGCTGCACAAACAAAAGAGGTAAATATTTTCCTTTGAAAAACTTGGCTCACTTGAAACTTCATCACAAAGCAATGACCCCCAAAAAAAACTTACCAGCACAGGCCGGAATTCCGTATGTTCAGCTGCATACTGGCCTGTATGATCTGAGGAGACAGGATTGATTTCTGAGTAGCTTGAAGGATAAGGATGTTGCGAGTTTTGCTCTAAAGTTTCCTCTTGCTTAATACCCATTGCATTGCTCAATGCAGTACCATCTGCAGTTGAGTCAAGTTTCTGTATAGAAACTGACAAACCTTGATCCAAGATAGTGGTTGAAGTTGTACTTGTCACACTGTTAAACCAAGCAATTACATAAGCACTTCTTCGTGATAGCTTACTATATAAAAGATTGTACAGGTGTGACCGCAGACACAATCCACTGTAGATTTATTTTTAATTTTTAATTTTTTCCTAGAAAAGATCCTTCTATTAGTTAGAACAAGCGTCCACCTGTAGGCCCTACGGGGCGTGCAGTGACAGACTCAACCACGTGTCCAAGAGATAAAGATATATATAGAGACAGCAAGGGGAGAGAGAGAAGGGAATAGGGATCTTGCACAATACACCACATTGAGCGGGGACACGCCCAGCCCCCTTTCAGGAATTTATTCAGGAACAATCCACGGGCACGCTAGCCAAGATCAATACAATCAATGAATACAAAACAAACGGATATGCCGATGTAGGATATCCAAGTCGACGTCAATGTCTAGGCACAAGATCTCTGATGCCGAGCACACCCCGAGGATGACCCACAAGTATCTCTCACCGGGCTAGTACCAAATCCAATGAATCCAAAAAGTCCATATCCAAGTCCAAGTTCATATACAAGTCGTATGCTGCAGCAGTATGGGCACCTAGGCTCGCCACCTCCACATGGTCTCAGTAGAGAGGCCTCAAATTCTCATGCTCTCTCACGGATGATCCACAGCAAACCCTCTATCCCACATGACATTATCCGAGCGGAGTTTGCTGCACCTCCTATGCTAGTAGAGGCTCTCTTCCAAACGATCCGCTTCATAGAGAGGATCAGAGATATGTCATTAGATCGACTCTCACATAGAGCTTTTGAGGCCTCCAAGCAACTCACAGAGAGTGGAGATAGGAGATCATGGTATTCACAGATGATACAGTGGCTCACTCAGCATGGTCTCAACATAGATCACTTGCCACTTGTCCAGTATGATATACATGCACCACACATCCAGCTCTCTCACAGTGAGAGGAACACAGTCCTTCGGCAAGATTTATGGCACTCAGGAGACTTGGATTACACCCAGTTCGCCTCTACCGCCGAAGATGCTATACTATAGAGATCAATTTATGCGTATCTCAGCGGATGGATTCATTCAGCGACCCAGATATATGGATGTGTACATGCCTCACATTGCCCGAGTAGCGATTGGCCAGCTCAGAGTGTCATCACACCAGCTTGAGATTGAGGCAGGTAGGGCAGCACGGATTCCTAGAGCAGAGAGGATATGCAGACTATGCCAGGAGGAGGTTGAGAGTGAGGAGAGCATTATGTATGCAGATGCAAAGCATATAGTGTCATTAGAGAGAGATACACCACCATCTTCAGTGGACATCCCTCACTCCGCCAAATCATGGAGTCTGCAGATTCGACCAGTTCTTGCTAGAGACACAACGCCACAGAGAGACACTGCTACGGACTCATACCACAGGGAGACGTGGGCGACAGCTCCAGCTCACTGATTTCTTCCAAAGATCTATCCCGGTGCCTACCCTGACACAAGAGAGGGTTACACTTCAGCGCGCTGCGGACCTCTGAGCCAGACGGAGACCAATAGCACCAGGCTACCAGACTCCCAGACTACATCAGAGGGAGATCACAGAGATACGGGCTCGACATCAACACCATATCTAGGAGCTGCTCGCTCACTTACACTCACACCCGAAGATCATGCTCCGAGGGATTTTTGCCTCCCATCGCCTATGTATCACATATTACACCCCCATTATGGTACTGGTTGGAGCTAGACAGATCTGCATTGCATTCTTGTATACCCTACGCATATAGGTTGCATACTGAGCCTCTAGCAGTAGTGCTCCATCCATCCATCACCCCCCCCCCTAGCTCAGTACTTTCATAGTTTATTTCATGTTCATTTTATCCTTTTTTTTCTGGACATCCAGAGGACATTGACAGTTGTACATTGATTTGTCACATAGGTCGAGTTCGGCCTCTAGTAGACGTTAATACAGCTTTCTTTCTTTCTTTCTTCTTTCTCTCTCTCTACCAATCTCAGCAAGCTTCTATCTGTAACCAGTCCCTGCCAAAGCTAGGCAGGTTCAGCCTACGCACCTACGCACTTGCTTCTGCCCGGATATCACCCCATGTGTGTGCTGCCTAGAGCCCAGCCTGACTAGCTGCCCTGTCTTCACACATGCTTTTTGAGTTGGCTCGGTCCACAGATGCGACCCACCTGTGCACTGCTTTACCGCCCGACTTGTGCTTGTTGCCAAGCTTCTTTGCCTGAGATTTTCTGCTCAAGGCTCAGCCTCTTGGCCTGGGTGAGCCTAGCCGCCTTGGCTGGCTGCCCAAAAAGCCCTCTAGCCGGGCTACACCTAACCAGTGTGCATACCAATTTTTCCTCCATGCATACATGCTTTTTGCACATCCATGCAAAAAGCTTTCATGGCTTCCATACCATGGATAACCCAGTAACCAATGTAAGGTCTTCACTAGACATCCCAAGGATTATATCTGATATAGAGCCACGAGGATGAGGATTAGAGACACAAACTTGAGAGACCCTAGCGAGATTTCCATTGGCCTGACGTCATACACATCACATGACCACGATGGATTGTGGCTAGCAACACACCACCCAACCATAGGTTCAATACCTCGAACCAACCCTGAGCCCGAGGTCAGAATGCCACGAGCCTACCAATCAGCGATGACCCCAACCGAGCGTCCCATACCACCAAGCCTTAGCCACCCACTAACAACTCCATGGCCACGAGATCTTGCATGTTTCCTTGGTAGCCCCACGCTACTGTGTGGCTCCTTGATCTCGTGTCTAATACGTGACTCTAGGTCCCTTATATAATTATAAGCCTGCTATAAGTGGCCTACTTCTATTTATAAAGCGTTCCTGCTTTATTTATAGAGGTCGACTTAGAGTGTCCAATTGAAGCCCTTTCACAAATCTTCTTCACAAAATCTTCAAGGGACACTTGTAGCACGATGTCTTAAGCCCATAAACATGAGATTAATCATAGTATGCATACATTAGTCTCTCTTTGACCAAAATGACTGTTAGAAGAGTGCCCAGCATTGTAGTGACTTGTACATGCATTCTATTGAGAAACCGACGCTGCAAGCGGATTCACAGCACCCAAAAAACCCCTAGAGCTGAGTTGAATTGTGCCGATTTGGTTGCATTGAAGCACTAGCTCGATTTTGCCCAAAAAACTACGTTTTTTTTTCAATCATCTTTTCTCAGCACTAGCGTGTGCTAATCCCATCAATTGAGGCTGCTGGAGGGTGCGCCTATGAGCAGAGAATAAGCCCTAAGTTGAGGTTTGCTCAATGATTGGGTGTAGAGAGAGAATTCATGGCTACAATGGCAAGGGGTAGAAAAGGAGATGACCAAACTAGTAACAAATGATGAAAAATGAGATTGGTCATTAATCAAGATTAGGGTATGTGAAGATGAGCAAGGATTAAGCATGAATCACCGAGAAGCATGGCTCTGATACCATGTTGGCAATCATAGGATCAACCATGGAGCTATGGAGGATGAAATCTCTCCATGGTTGTGAAGTGAGAAGAAGAGAGAAGAGAAAGCTTGAACACACAAGAGAGAGGAAGTTGGGCACAACATAAGGTGATTGTATTATGAATGAGATGAGATGAAATGAGCCACCAAGTACAATACCCTTTTATAGACATCAAACCCCATCTTTTGACTCTAACTACAAGATTGTTCACACCTAGAGTGTTCACACTAAGTTGGCTATAAACCTAATGAATGGATGCCCATATCCCCAATGTCACATGGTATTTTGGTGTATTTCTAACAGACCCACTACCCTAGCGATGTCACGTAGTTGACACCCGGGGAGTCTCAATGACCTACCAAGGGTAACTACTGAGCACATGAAGGTGTTGTACTCTTTGGGAAGGCCCAGAAAAAAATTGTCACCGGGAAGCCAAGGAAAAGTACACATAAGCAGTGCATTGAAAGAGCAATGCCAAATGAAGAGCAAAATGGAAACCTGTAAGAAAAACGAAGCCAGGGGGGAGGGGAGGGCTCAGAAAGACACGGGGCACGCAGCAGGAGAAAGAGACTGGGCAGGCAGGCACCGAAAAGCAGGATGAGAAGAGGGGGGGAGGGGGTGTGTGAGGCATGCAGAGGAGGGAGGGGGAGGGGTGCAAAGCACGCAATAAGGGATGGAGGGGCTGTGCAGGGGGGGGAGAGGGGAAGGGAAAGGGGGGGGGGGAGTGTGCAGGGAAAGGGCTTCACAGGGCAGCGCAGGAGCTCTGCTCCTAAAGTACAACCAATGGAAAACCAGGACCATACAATCCCAGAACCGACAGGGGTGCACTTTCTGTGTAGATGCCCACTCACTGTAGATTTATTTAAATGGTCAAGCTCAAAAGATTTGATAGGGAGAAGCTTTTTTGAAAAAAAAAATCATTGGGCTTCGAGTGACTATAAATGCAATCTACCCAAAACAAAACAAAAAACAAACTTTGTTTTCCCAAGGCATTATTTTAGGAAACCTGTGGCTTGACCACGGGCTCCCACACTGGTAAGAATGCAAAGGAAAGTTGCTTCCCAATAATTGTAAACATTCCCCAAAGCTTCACAAAGTGTGGGTCACCTCCCACAGGCTCTCCCAAAACCCTGGAGTAGACCACGCCCTAAACAAGAAGATGTGCCTCACCTCCCATAGCCACAAGAAGCCTCGAACAACCAAGTGAATGGTTATTGCACCACAAGCGATTGCTGTGAACTGTGTCTGTGTTCTAGAGGAAGTTCACCATCTGATACCATTGGAGCTTCACCCTCATGAATTACAGTGACTATCTTTTCTGGCACACCAGATATACACTGTTGATTTGAAGTCGTATATCCGGGTTCAATGACTATAAGGCATTGCCTACAATAAGGCCCCTAAAGCAAAATTAGTTAATAATACATGGGCTCATTGGACCACCTGGTTTCCAAATTAATCAGAATGTCCTCAGTGCCCTGGAAACCTAATGCAAGGGAGGACCTAACAGCAGGCCAAGAGGTGTAGTCAGTGGAGAATGAGTTGATTGTCTTGAACTCCCAAGGGGGGGCAAGGAGAAACAAAAGATATATGAGTATTCAAAAGTAGTTAATTTGTCATGTTCCATTGTCAAAAACAGAATGCTGACCTTGCTGGAGTTGATTCGCCCACAACTGCTGAGTCATGTTCAGCAACATTTTCAGCAATTGACAAAGGAATGCTCTTCTTTTCAGTTATGAAGGTTGAAGGAAGACCTTCAAACCCTGCATCAAAGCTTCCAAAACTCAACATAGTACAATCTGCTTCTGGTACCCTTATATGATCAGGAATGATCACTGGATGGTTATCTTGCACACTAAGCTCTTGTAGTTTAGCAGTAGCAGCAGAAAAAATTCCAACTTCTGTAGAAGCTGAAGGAAGGCAGGATGATACTCTGTCTGGAACTGTACAGGCTGATACAGCTTCCATGGCAGGAGCTTCCTCATGTGTCATCCCTTGTGAGCTCCAATCGACACCTGTGCTACCTGCCAAGTCAAAAACAAGAGGCTTGATCAGGCAGTTTATTTAATAATCAAGGTATATGAAGCATTGCCCTGCCACACATTCCCTAACAGATTACAATGACACAAAAAAAAATACCTTCTTGAATCTCCACAAACTGTTGTGCTTGATACACAGGAACAGTACTGAACTGGCTCCCCAAACCTCCTGCCCGTGCCTCAGGTGATTCCAGTACATGACTTTGGCCCTCCGAAAAAGCACTTGATTTCTGAACTAGTCCATCCAGAGAGGGGTTTGTGGACTGCAGCAATGGTAATGCATCAGCATGCTTTTCAGCAGAAAAAGGTAGAGTGCTGTTGTTTGCTTGCACGTAATGAGCAGATGCATCTTGGAGTGCAAATGTTGATCTATCACCATGAAACTGCTGATTCACTACGGCTCTGATTTCTCGTTTCACAACACTAGCAGGGCTTCGTGTACAAGGATCCAATGAAGGACTCAGCACAGGATCTGATGCAGCCAAATACATACGTGGTACTGAAAGCTGTTCCAAGCTCGTAGTAGCTGGCACTGCAGTAGGGACAACATTGCCACTTATTGTTGCGCTCACTGTGGACTTTGCTGTATGTGCACCACTTGACTTCAGCATATCAGCTATGGTAACACCGCCTGATCCTGCAAGCCATGCACCGTGAAGAGCTGTTGAAGTACTGGATACTGAACCCACACGCCACGCTCCTTCGAGACTCGGTGAAGGTGCTACTTGTAACAAGTCTCCATTTGGAAGTCCAGGAGAAGGCAAATCATTGTTGCTGAAATGCATCATTAGCACAGTGAGTATGCATGGCAGGTATGTTATGTGTACATGTCTAGTGTGTATCCACATACACACATACACATGACAGGAGACAGGTGTGTGAAAAAAAAGCATGTGATGGACCCACTTACAAGTGATTAGTGAATGAACTCTTTGGTTGGACCAGTTGAGAATAAGACAAACTCCCCCCAAAGGCTGGGCTCGGACCCTTGATACTTTGAGGGATCCCATTTTCCTTAGCTGCTGCCATCTTGCTGCGGACACCGTTTGCTTCTACAAAGACATAGACACAACAAAATCATTAGGAACACACACACACACACACACACATGATTCAACAACTAGTAAGGTTTGAAAGAGGGTATAGAAGCGTCAGCTTTCAAGCATAGACAGGAGGGCAAGCAATGCATAGATATTCATACCACTTGTGTTGGCTCTAGGTAATGAGGTTCCTTTACCAAAACCACGGCCTCCAGAAGTTCCCGTGCTCTTCCCACTCCTGCCAAAATTTCCAGAACTGCCGGACCCTTGCCGGGCATCTGATGCATCTTTAATATTTCCAGTCTACAGCAAGAGCAGTTCAAAGAGTCAATTAAGCATACAGAAGAATTTATGACCTCAGCTTTTGTGCATAGAATATTCACTTAAAGTAGTCTATTAGGATTCAAAAGGCTATGGATAAGCTGAAATACCTCTTTCTTTTTGTCCCGCTTCCGTTTCACGACAAGAAATTTTCCTGCATGATTCAAGATGGAAGGTTACCATCATAGCCAAGCATGGCTCAAAGCATATCCCTTCTGATGCAATAATATGCGCAAATGAAATCACAAAATGCACAAGGAAAGAGGTATGCAAGCAATTAATAGCACATAAGCAAAAGAAGCCACAAAGTGTGGCCAATGGGTGTGTGGTCTAGCAGTCAGGCTCCCAAGCATCATCCAGGCCATTTGCGGCCATAAATGTACTGCCTTCCGCTTTCGGGTAGCCATTCAAGTTGCTAATACAGAAGGATCTACTCAAGGGGAGAAAAAAAAAATGCCCCAAATTGTGACATGGATGCCAAATTCCTCACTACCTAAAGGCTGTCTCATCCTTCATACTTGGAGAGCATACTGCACAATGTTAATAAGAGTTAAACTTGGTGAATGGGTTCAATTTGTGCTGCCAAGAAGGGCTACATTGACGCGCGCGCGCGCGCGCGCGGGGGGGGGGGGGGGGGGGGGGGGGGGGGGCACGATGGAAACAGCTATAGTGGCCTTGGAAGCAGTGCTAGTTTGCAACAAATCATCAAACAGGACTGCTCGAAAATGCCTCATAAAGTAGGGGCTCCTAAGAGCACCAATGATCTCCCTGGATCTTTTGCTGAGCATGAATAATGTGAATATAGAGACAGCTCCTGTTACATCGGACAAACTAATATATCCACCAAAGAAGCGTTTGCATACATCTGCCCATTGATGTGTGAAAAGCACAATATAATGAACTAGAATATCATTAAAAATATTCCCACCAGAAGTTCCTCCCCAACGTGCCGTTGGCGCTGGAAGCCAATGCCTTTTTTTTAAAAAAGCATGTGGGCACTGGGCACCACCGACCACAAAGGCCCTTGACCCACCCGTTGATAGGCAAAGCAGCAAGTTACCCTCACGACCAAACCAAACAAGGAGGGACAAGAGGAAGTAGATGAAGAAAATGAGGATGCCGATGGTGCCAACCACCCTAAAGTTCCTTTCAAACCAAATATAGGTGCATTTTCTTCCTGAACACATCCCGTGAATGCTCAACAGGAGGACAATTTTCTCATAGGAGATGTCCATATTGGTGTCATACAATACAAACAGCTGTGCTCCGATTCTATCAGTGCATTGTAAAAGAAAGGCAACTTCATTCATGATAAAAGTTAATGCCCAAGAGCAAGTAACAAACACTCAAGACTAGCTCCCCTGATGAAAGTCTTGAGCAATAAAGCCTCAGTCCTGAACCACGTTTTGAGCCTTACACTCCTCCATCAAGCCTTCAAGAAAAACCAAAACAGATTAGGTAAACAACAGGGAACAAATCCCAAGCAATGGATCCTCCAACTTCTCACCTCTGCAGCTTGGAGCATCTTTGTTGCCCATAGGAGCATAGTTTTGCAGTAAAGGAGTTAGTGGATGTAACAAGCAAAAGCTTCGGGGGAGATCGATAACTTCAATGCTCAAAAATCAGCACACTTGTCGCGATAAAATTAACGCACAAAACTGAATGTAGATGTGCAGAAAAATAGAGAGAGAGGGAGAAGAGGACACAGTATTGGGTCCCGAATACCCTTTGTAGGGCCCCCACCACGGATGGTGTATTTGCTTTTATTAGAATGATGTAAAACTGAAATAAAAGACTGAACCTGAACCTTCTTGGCTGAGGAGAATCC
Organism: Cibotium barometz; assembly: GCF_041138505.1. Classification (NCBI taxonomy): domain Eukaryota; kingdom Viridiplantae; phylum Streptophyta; class Polypodiopsida; order Cyatheales; family Cibotiaceae; genus Cibotium; species Cibotium barometz. Next base: position 42,946,086 of record NC_141089.1, on the reverse strand, counting down.
TCTACCCTTGACCTTCAATCTTTCACCCCTTTGTGTTAGCTTCTCCTTGGCTGTCCTGGCCCTTTGATTAGCTTCATCACTTGGTGAAATATGAGATGATTGGACTGAAAATATACTATGGGTATTTATACCCCTCCAGGGTGCTGGTCGGCTGTAATAAAACCAGGCGGCTGATTTAAAAAGCCTTACGACCTGAATAATCAGCATTTAATGCTGGAAAACCTGCGCATCACACAAATGAGGGCTGGCCACCATGCGCTTCTGTCTCTAGCTGCTGGGCAGCCTGTGTGGGCCACACTTGGCCGACAGCCCTCTAAGGGCTGGATGCCCTGTCGGTTGCCTGTCCACGTGTCACCAGCCTGGACATTTTCCAGTATGAAAGGGGTCTGGTGGACTCCAAAATGTCTAAATATTTGGAAAGTACAAGCTTTGGGAATGGGGGATTATCCTAGAATAGGAAGGACCACACTCCTAAAATTTAGGAGTTGCTATTTTTGGCCCGACTCCAATGGAAATTCTGTTTGCGTCATTACATCTGGAATTGAGCTGATACCAAGAGTTGGCAAAGGGCCTATGACAGAATGCCTACCAGTTGGGATATTTTTAGAGGTAAAGTTTATGGAAGGACCCATCTCTTAGATTGGGACATGTGGCAAGAAAGTGGACCAAAGTGAGACAAGTGGCCTGACACTTGTTAGAAAGTGGATCAAAGTGAGACAAGTGGCCTCACATTTGTCACTTCAGCTATTGCGTGGCTCTCCACTTGTCATTGTAGCCTTCTCTTGCCATTTTAGCTCATGGGAGGCCCAAATCTATAAATTGGAGCCCTCTCTCTTCATTAATAGACTCTCTTGCTGCACACTAGCCTCTACCACCGTTACAGGCTGCCCTAATGATGGCTACTCTCTTTCTCTCTCTCTTGAAGGCTGCCCATGAAGAATACCGGCTGTTGGAGACTGTTTTGGAGGCTTCCATCGCGAAGAAATACTTAAGGCAAGGGTATTTAATCATTTATTATGATTTCTAGCCATTGTACTTGTTGTACCAACCCTTGTATCGACTGTACCAACTTCTGTACTTATTGTACCACCCATTGTATTGACTGTACCAACTTTTGTACTTGCTGTACCAACCATTGTACTTGCTGTACTAGTCACTGTACATGCTATACCAACATTTGTACTTGTTGTACCTACTGTACCAACCACCATATGGACTATACTAGCCATTGTACTTGCTGTACCAACCATTGTACCTGCTGTACTGGCTGAATGGAGAGTTGTACTTACTATACCAACTCTATTGCATGAAGACCCATGGTTTTTGGGGAAGAATCAGTACCCACACGGAGGTATATGGATTATATTGTTGGCTCGACATTTCTACAACCTACGTTCCGGCTTGGTTGCCTTGTGTTGGGCTGTGTTATGGCATTTGTATATGGATAATCCGGCATCTCCAATGGGAAGAGTAAGGCCCTCAAAGCTTGTACATGAAATTATTCTCCTCCTTGGGTAATAAAATACCTTCAGGACGCGCGGGGGGAGGGGTCGGCCCATTCCGGCCTCTATGCGGTGTCACACGTGAAAGCTCCATTTTCAGCATTTGTGGATGTTTTGTCCAACTTTTATGTTTTATGCAAAGTGATGATGGATATGTGTTAAGGCTGTGGCCATGTTTAAGTGTTTTAATACGCATTGATAGTATCAACAAGTGTGTCAAAGGAACCCTGGCTGACTCGTCTCGGACTAGGCTCACATGGGACCAGTTTTCCACCCCAGATCTTGCACCTTTTGTACAAATATGGCATCCAAGTGCAGGATGCACGTGACATCCCCTTTTGCTTAACTTGACGGAAGCTACATAGCCTCCAAATAATCCGTCAATAACGCCGGATAGTCATTGAAAAACTCTTTATCAAGCCATACCGTTTCGTGGGTCCCTCGGTCCTAAAACTTTGTGAGGGACTGTCTTTGCCTTTGGCTTGAGCCATGCTTGAAGCGGTGCAAAAGGATCTATTCGGAAACCATAACTTCAGCTTTATCAATGCTATCTGGTTCCACCTCTTCTTTAACTTCTGACGGGATCAAACCTACATATGGTTTTAACCAACTGATGTGGAACACATCGTGCATAGTCCAACTCGAAGGTAACTTCAACTTCTCATTGAAACCTCATTAATCTTTCTCTGGATGAGAAAAGGTCCGAAGCTCCTGAATGACAACTTTGGGCATCACTTGCCCACCTGTTTCAACCTTTGCTTCATAATCCGAAGATACACCCAATCCCCTTCCGAAACCTTCATATCCCTTCGGTCTTTACTAGCCTGTCGAGTGTAGGCCTCTTGCGCTTTAGCCAACTTGTCCTTTACTGACTCCAAAATCTCCTCATTAGACTCCGTCAATCTATTCGCTTCAGGTACTGAAGACAAGGTCCAAGTCAATAGCGACTGTAATGGTCTTCCAAACGTTGCCTTATATGGAGTCCTACGATAGATGAAGAAAAAGAATCATTCAAAACAACTTGAACTAAAGGCAAATATGATTCCCAGTTACCTTGCTGATTGTGGACATAACACTTCAACACATCATCAAAGGCCAATTGGTTGTAGATTTCTGTCTAGCCGTTTGTCTGTGGATGAAATGTACTGGAAAAATTTAATTTAGTACCAAAGTTATCAAACAATGCCCTCCAAAAATAGCTCGTAAACTTGGCATCTCGATCTAACACTATGGTTCTAAGAATCCCGCCAATCGGGTACCAATGCCGAATGAACAATTGGGCAACATCCTCGGCAGTCACATTGGCCCTGCATGGAATTGATGCGTGTGTTCCGAGAATTGGTTGGAAAGTGTGTTCATATTTCTGGACGACATACTAGTATTTTCAGCTACAGTTGAGCAGCATGACATTGATGTGGAGAAAGTCCTAAAGTTGCTGGAAAGCAACAGCTTTACGTCAATGAGAAGAAGCCAGAATTTTATTTCTTTGAGGTTCATTACCTTTGATATATAATTAGTGCAAAAGGCATTCGACTTGATCCGACCAAGGTGGCCAAGATTGTCTTGGGAAGTACCACAAACTGCTTATGACATCAGATCCTTTGTGGATATATGCCAGGCATACTCCACCCTCATAGACAAGTTTTCTGACCTCTCGACGAATCTCACCGATTTGCTAAAGGGTGTCAAGACAAGAAAGCAACGGATTCGAATGACTCCATGAGCGTTGGAGGCATTCAAGAATCTCAAGGTGGCTTTATCAAAATACAACTAAGCTCTTCTAGCTCCACCTTTAAATAGGTGAGCTAGTGGACCATAAGTCCATTCACACACACAAACCCTTCTCCTTCCCTTTTACATAACCTTCCCCGGTCTCTTAATACCCCCCCTCAATATACCAACTATGAAAAAAATTGGAATAGGTGGTATTGGACATAAGATGCCTTTATAACATTAGGTGTACAAGGTTAGGAATATAGGTGTGGTTACATTGAGATTTAAAACAATTTCTCAGTGGAGTTAGAGGCTGATACAAAGTTAGCCTCTGACTCTTTGTTAGGACATTTGGAAGTGATATGTCCCGTTTGTTTACACTTGTTACATTTCATTTTGTTGGGATATTTGATCCAACAATTATTTGCCAAATGACCCACCTTTTTGCAATGAACACATCTTACTTTGATCACTTGATGTGACAAAGCTTGTTCGATATTCGATGAAGTTGTTGCATTTGAAGATTCAGCTCCTCCCTTTGGCCTCTTTTCTTCATCAAGACAAGATTGAATGACTCCTTCAAGGGTGGGATTAGGTATGTTCTTCAGGGTGGTAACTACGGTGAGGTACACCTTCTTGACTGCTTTTAGCAAAACAGCCACTGCATCGTCTTCATCCATTCTCGCATTCACTGATGCAAGTTGAGCCATAAGGCCCTTCAAGTGAGAGATGAAGGCTCCAATGCCGTCTCCCTCTTTAAGTTCCAAGCTGAAAAATTCAATTTTAAGTGAGATCTTGGAATTCTTACCATGAGCTCCATAGAGTTTGTCAAGCTCATCCCATTTCTCCTTTGTAGTCGCGGAAGCTCGTCCACATGGTGAATGAGAGCCTCATCAAGATAAAGCATGATGATGGCTTGTGCCCTCTCATCATCTTCAATATCTTCAGCCTTAGTTCGATCAATAACCTTAGTGCCAGAGATGAATGGCCAAAAACCTTTGGACATGGTCTTGTACTTAACAAGGACTTGCCAAGTGTGGAAGCCCTCTCCTGAGAACTTCTTAATTTGGGTGTTGTCCTTTGACATTGGGTATTGAAGGAGATTACTAGAGAGTAATGGGCTGATTTATGAAGAAGAAAAAACCAAAAATTTGTGATGTTTTGGCTTAAGTAGAAAGAGAAAGACTTATGAGAGTGCAACAACCCTTAATCAAGCCATGGATGTTGCATAAAAAAGGAGATTAAGATCGTGAAGCTTATGGTTTAGCATTTAGGGTTTATGCCCAACCACTAATTCTAATGGAGATTAGCTTCATTAGTGTCAAAGAACACTTTGTTTGGTGATTAAGATCACCATTAGTGTTTAGCAACACTATTAGTGCTTAAGAGCACATTTCTAGCGTCTAATGACACTTGCATTGGTGATTAAATTCACCATTAGTGTTTAGGAACACTCTTAGTGTTTAGAAACACTTTGGAATGGCTCCCCTTTGCTGGATTAGTAGCTTCATTAGTGTTAATCAACACTATTAGTGCTTATAAGCTTTGAGAAGCTTTGTGCACCTGAAGACGTTGATGAAGCTTGATGGCAATGAGGCTTATGAACACCTCATGGTATATACCCACAACATCAGAGAATCTAGAGCAAAACACTTCAAGAAGCACTTAAGAGATTTTGAGCTAAGAGAAGAGAATTAGTGCAAAAAAACCTTTGGTTTTGAAGCTTTAATGAAAGCTTCAATGACTACCAAGGGAGCAACCTGGTTTTTTGACTGTAGCACACACGTAGTGCAGCCATTGGGACTGAGATTTGAGTTGTAGATAGTTGAGGCTATGGGCTTCAAAAGCCCTAAGTCCACATAGCCTATAATCGCCTACAGACGGAGAATGGCTGTACGACAGCAACAGCTGCTGCAGATTTCGTGCGCCGGCCTACTCAGACATTAATGTCGCGGCCTCCACAGGTTAAACCTGTCAATTGGTAGTACGAAACTGAGCGCTTGGAGGTCTTCTTCAAGTTCTTAGTTGAAATCACGCCGAGACTAGGTCTCCTAAAGCTGCTGGAGGGCCTCCACTGGCTGGGGGTAGATGAGATACACTCTAAAAACCACTTTTTTGACCTATTCTACACCTTGCAAGTTGCCTAGCTCTAGATACCATGTTAGAATTTCATGGTGCTCATGCTAAATCAAATATGTGGAGGAGAGAGACTCACAAAATACAAGAAAAGATCTTGCTTATTAAGTTGCTCAAAATACAACTAAGCTTCATGCTCATAAAATGCCTTCTAGCTCCACCTTTAAATAGATGAGCTAGTGGACCATAAGTCCATTCACACACACCCTTCTCCTCCCCTTTTACATAACCTTAGTCTCTTAATAGTCTTTTCAATGATCCACCAATGGACAGCTGTCCCCTTCAAGAACATGCTTGCATGACAAATTTTGGACTTCTCAGTGAAGTCCTCATCACTAAAAGCAATATCAAACTGTGCCACAAAAGCTAGCACTTTAGAGGCATCATATTCTCCATGAAAGGCATCAAATTTCACGGACTTATCTCTTGCCTTGAACTCCTTGAGCTTCTTGGGATGAGATACATGTTCTTCTCTTTTTCTCTTCCCCTTATCCAACGAGGCAGCTCTCTCTGCATGAGCTTCATGGGCAATGATAGTTGTTCCACTAGCCAAAGTGACATGGGTCTTTGGCCCGACACGCCAGATTTCTCCACAAGGGAGTGAAAACAACCAAAAAGAATGGATTCATGTCAATGAAGAGGTGTTGGACAGAGTAGCCCTAGATCACAAGCTCATTCCCAGCTTCACTGGGTGGACACCCGCCTTTCACTGGTCTTCCAGGACCATGCACCAACAAGCATGCCCGTATTGACGCAAGCCAAGGAGTACACCGCGAAGGGAACGTGGCCTGGTTCTCCCCAATGAGCGTTGCTCCCAAATTTCCTGGTGAGTTTAACCTTCACTGGCTCTCAGAAGCTCTGAGAGCGCGGTTAACAACACCATACAAGAAAATACACTAGCAACACCAAGAAGAATTTTCCTGAACATGGCCAGCATATACACGCCATGCTCCTGTACTACACAACTTAAAGCATTTCCTGAATTTAAATTAGCAATTTTCATATTTATTCAAATGAGAAAAAGAATAAGAGAGTACAATCCAGATACAACCGGTACTATTTGTCGCGCAGGTACAATCAAGCACTTTAGGTTCTTATCAAGTGTGCAAGTACAACCAACCAAGTACTATGCAGGTACCTGTACTTGCAGTAGGTACACCAAGGCAACCAACAGGTACAGTAGGTACACCAGGGGCAGCCAGCAGGTACTGTAGGTTCTCCAGGGACAACCAGTAGGTACTGTAGGTACTCCAGGAGCAACCAACAAGTACTGTAGGTACTGTACTTACAATAGATACAATGAGTACACCAAGGCAGCTAGCAAGTACAATAAGTACACCAGGGACAACCAACAGGTACTCTAGATACTCCAGGGACAGACAGCAAGTGTGAACAGCAAGTACACAAGGAACTGGTACAGCCGTGGACAACAGGTACACCTGGGCTGGTACAACCATGGACAGCAGGTTCAGGCGATTGACAGCAGGTACATGCGATGGAGAGTAGGTGGGTACAGCCAGCTATCTTCAAGCGTGGGCAACCGTGAGGAGGCAAGGGAGAAAGAAGAACCACCAATCCACCACATGGGAAAATTTGAAGAAATGTTCCATGCAAAAGAAAGGCTTATCCAAGGTTATAATACCTTGATACAAGATTTATACTTATAAACACCCACACTAGGAAGTAAATGTCCAGCCCAACTTTAAGTGTGTGTGAACACATTAGCTTATAACAAATTAAGGTTTACTCTAGTTTATGGATTTCACCTTTTAAAAAGGGAAAAATGAATATACTTACCACCTGTTCACACACCACACCACCAAGTCAACAAACAACATTCCACGGTACACTGAGGGCGTCCTCGTCCAGTGTACTGACACGGCATAACAGGCAGACACACGCAAACAAGTCATGCAAAAACAAATTTACGCATGCAGGCATAAATGCATGTGCACAAATAGTGGATGAAATCTCCCTTATGCAACCTCTATGGTGGTAGCGGATCATTTGGGTCTCTATAGAATCTGACAAGATAAAAAGAGATTCTTTTAGAGGGAGATATAGAGAGATGTACATGCATATATCATAAAGTGTTTACCGTGTCAATTGACCAAAGATCCGACACATAAGCGAAGAGGTTTACATCAATCCTTACCTATTCTCGAGAGAAATGGATACATGTATCTATGGATTTTGTCATAAGACTTCCTCGCACAAAGAAGAATTCGAACAGCTTGTATGTAGCAGTGAATCGGTTGACAAAAATGACACAATTCGTTCCTCCCAAGGTCACTTATACAACATCTATGATTACAAGATAATTTATGGAGTTTGTGTTCAAATTGCATAATATGCCTCATCAAACTGTAAGTGATCCAGATGCCAAATTCATGGGATTCACTTTGAAAAACACTATTTGAGCTCATGGAGACCAAATTGACTCCTAGCATCGTGTATCACCCAAAAACAGATGGACAAAGTGAGAGACTCAACAAATGTGTAGAGACATACTTGAGACACTTTTGTCGTGACACTCAACATGCATGGGATAATTGATTACCTTTAACGAAATTCGTTTACAAGAATACAAATCATATAAGCCTTTTGAGACCACTTATGGATACAAGGTGAATGCACCAATGGTGATTAGCTAAAAAAAGATTGCAAATTAAAATGTACAAGAGAGGTTGAGAGAATGCAAACTCTCATACAACAATGCAAGAACAATTTGAAGAATGCTCAAAGAAGTATGAAACAATATGCCGATGTCCATAAGAGATTTATGGAGTTTCGATGTCCATAAGAAATTTATGGAGTTCAATGTGGGTGATTGGGTGCTTTTACGCATACCAAAGTCAAGATATGCATCTCTTAAGGACAATAAAAACACCAAATTGACACATAGGTATAATGGTATGTACAAGAGTTGAGCTAATGCTACCAACAACTACACGCATACATGATGTATGCCATGTCTCTCAATTGAAGACATATGTGGAGTCAATAGTGGAAGTGCAAGATGAGTTATCTTCCATGAACGAGGAAGGTATGATCAAATATGTTCTGAAAAAAGTATTGGACACTAGAGAAAGTATTACGTAACCGTTCTTTAGTGGAATACCTTATCAAATGGAGGGATTTACCCAACGAAGAGGCTTCATGGCAAGCCGACTAAGTTTTTAAAAGATGTAAGGAACTTTTTGGATGCATTTAGTGAAACAAATAAGAAATAGTAACATTGATTTAAAAAAAGACCAGAAGAGTTATGTGTAATTAGGACTTAAAGTTATGTTATATACTTTGCCCATGTTCACACTTATTGCCTTGGCCCCCACATTGAACCATGCCCATAGTCCCTTTTATTTGGCCCATTGTCAATTTGATGCCTTAGCACTTCATTGCAAAATGTACTAGCACATCCGGGCAGAGCCTTGGAAAGAGGCCCATCTTTACAACAAAAAAATGTTGAAGCATCAAGGTTAACAATGATGTGGGCCGTGGCATTACATGGACAGAAGATAAGAGGACCTTCGGACACAGATAGCCAAAAAAAGGAGAGGGAGAGAGAAAGGGGAGGAGAGAAGTACCTTCGCTGAGAAGCCTTTGCACAGTTTCATCAGGGTCTCTATTGCACTCCTTCAGCTTTGCATAAATCTCCTCTTCGCTGTTGGGGACGACCTCCTTAAGGCTAGACACCAGCTTTCGGTCTCCAGCTGGTATGGCGGATCCACCACTGCCCCCCGCCTTGCTGGCCGCTTTGGGGCCACTCATCCTTGTGTTACACACTGCTGCCGTACAGGGCCTCCCACACCAAGTCAAAAACCAGCTCAAAAACACAGCAGAATGTGCCCTTCTCCCACGAACCTGCAAGAAAACCAGAAAAAAAAAACGCTAATTTCATGTCCCTTCATGTAGCCAGGCAGGAAAGGCGCATTTCTCTGCAGAAACCCTATTTTTTTCCTTTAGTGCGCGGAAGCCCTCGTCTGCGCCATTAATTCTACGCTGAGCACAAACCGTGATTTCCTGAGCAAGAACTCCTTTGCAGCAGCAAAAAAAACCCTAATTTTCCCTTTTAGCGACGGCTAGAATGAGCCGATTCGACAGAAACCGGCGTCTTTCTTCGCAACTCTGAAGAAAAAAATGCCGCGAAAGCGGTGACACTCTGCGCGGCGGTTAGAAATGCGGGGGAAGCCACTAAACAGGCAAGGAAACGCAGTAACAACGCAGGAGAAAAGCATCGAAAAACACCTTGAGAAGACGATCCCAGTTGCAGAAGACGAGCCCCGAAATGCTCCTTGGAAGGCTACGCAATCGCCCAAAGAAGAAAAGAGCGAGAATCTCGTAGCAAAACAGAATGATGATGATTATTTATTGGCGGGAGACCTTCAAAACCATGAGCTTCACTCAAAAACCAGAGTCATATACATAGGCTCCAACTAATTTTGACCCTTAATATGGTCTAGGGTTGCATTAATTAAGTAACTAAATATGGAGAAGTAATTAATGCTCGATCCAGCATCCATTGCCATTAATTAATTAATATGCATCTTATAAGTTGAAGAAGGTCTCTACTCATTTATCAATCTGTTCAGTGTAATCTACAATTCATTTTGACTGTTTTGCAGCATGGGGTCAAGCAAACGGTCTAACGTTTCATCAGTTATATAATGGAGGAATGACTAAGTTTGACCGAGATACCTTCCTAATCATCTTGGAATTCCACAATTAAAAAAGGAGGAGTATATATCTCTCATTGGTTGATCAATTTGAGATTCAAATCTAGTGTACATGTAGGGCTTTAAAATTTTATCAAATGTATCTTCCAATGGTTTTACAGGTTTAAAAATGAGGACTTAATCTTTCACAAATTGTGACATTTGAGAAATATCTCGTCTCGCTTTAATTGTTGCAATCTACAATCTATGTTCTAGATGTTGATAATTTAAAGGTTGACTTAAAGTGATCATATCTTTTGTTGGGTTTCAATGATTTATCAATTTATAATAAACCCATCATCTTGAGCTACCTCTACTTCATATGCTTAGGAAGGGTTCTTCCCTTTCTGAATTGTAATAGTGATTGATCTCACAACCCACTTTCTATCTCCAAATCAAAATTTATAAAATCATTTGATGAGAGATGTCTAAGGTGAAAAAGGTTAGGTTTTCCAAGCACAAAATAAGCATACATGTTTTTACAATCATTTCATGCGAGATGTCTAAGGTGAAAAAGGTTAGGTTTTTCAAGCACAAAATAAGCATACATTTTTTACAATCATTTCATGAGAGATGTCTAAGGTCCAAAAGGTTAGTTTTTCAAGCACAAAATAAGCATACATGTTTTACCATACCAAAAAGTACCTCTCATTTACATTGATCAAACCTTGTCAAACTCAAATGGTGAGTTGGGCAAATTCACCTTACCTTCATCTCTTTATTCTTTTTTAGATAAAGTACTTAACTGTGTTACAAATTGACATGCACATGCCACTTCAACCATATATCCATAATCATGAATGTGTCTTGAATAGATTGATTCGTTTGGAAAGTTTTTGAAAAATACGTGTAAGCCTAAACTAGGGACACTATACATTTTTCAACTTTTTCAAGCATCTTCAAATAGAATTAAAGATCTTCTTTACTGCTCGTAAACAAAGGAAATAGCATTTCGAATGTGAAAGAGAGTTGACCTTTGGACCATTGCTCTCAAATAATAGATTTTATTGTAGCTTCAATCGTTTTTATTGAAAAAACCATATGGCCATATCTTGAGAGGTCATGTGTGGTGGGTTTGATACTTTATGTTCAAATGCAAGTACTTATGAGTAATCTAAGAGTACTAGTACAATACTCAATCAGTATGCATAACGTGGTTGGTAAAACTTGAAAATGATCTCTTAGCTTTGTAGAAAGTGAAATGAAGTCACCAAGCATTGCAAATCTATAGTAGTGGCCGTAGTACATATTCCTATCATGATTATATTTGCTTTAAATATGTGTATGCGTTGATGAGGTCATTTTCCATGTGACGTTATGCAATGTAATACTCTCAAGTGTTTTTCTTTTCGTCCTTTATGACTATTTGTCAAAACATGGAAATCCACAAATCACCTTTTCATCATGTTGATAATATGAAATGAACAAATTAATAGTGTGTGAGATGAATGGAGTTATCTAATCATTGACCTAGTTTGCTATGAAAAATAGAGAGTCTTGGTTGTGGAACTTGAGCTCTTCTATGGCATGACTTTGTCACTTATCATCACAAGTATCATGTTAGGTCCCACTCTAATCTTTCAACTGGTATTACAGCTTTATTGCATTAATGTGAGAGTTTTACCACTCTAATTGGTATTACGGCTTTATTACATTACTGTGAGAGTTTGACCACATCTTGGCTTAAGGGTAGTACCATTTGTGATTATTACGTCTTCAACATAAAATGAAAAAATTTAAGTGTGTTTTTGTATTCCTTGGGATTGTAGTGTGATGCTTTGATCCATAAGGCCTTTATAACATAAACTAGCTTATAATTATTTTCTATGGACAAATGAAAACACTCTCTAATTATCTCTAGGCAAAGTTATATCATTCTTGTGAGTTAGAAACAGGGACATATCAAGAAAGGAATCAAGTTTTGCTATGAACTTTATGTTTAATAAAAATGATGTTATTCCCTTGTGTATTTCTATAGCTTTGTGTAACCCAAACACAAAGCTATGCACGACCTCAAGGGTGTGATGAAAGATATGCATACCAAGTAAAGGGGTGTTTGTGGATATGATTTAACACAGAGATAAGCTCTTAACAAGCATGAAGTGAGCCAACAAGTGTGGGGTCTCCAACCCCACACCAACACTCGACCTATACTAGTTCCCCTTACAAGGTGTAAAAGAACACCATGCCTAATTTACGTAATGTTAATCCAAATGAACTCTAATGCCTTGCAAGGAATGGGAAAAAAGAGATGCAAGGGTGAGTGACACACCGACAGAGCATGCGGAGGAGAGGAGTGACCAAATGGAAGAAGCACATGGGAGCTTCGCTTAATGTAGTTCCCAATGGCAACTAGATTTTTATTAAAGACTAGGTTAGGGCCTCTTTTGGCAATGTTGATGGGGAATGGCTTGTTGCCTTCCCTCTTTTGCATTGCTAGCTTAGCCCAATAGATGGAAAAAATCCCTTGTCATTGGGGGAACAACTTGTTGCAATGCATATACCAAAATTGTTGAGAAGCTTTTTGAGATCAATTATGATGAAACTATAGCTCGCTTAGAGGATGTGATGAGGAAGAGGAACACCATGCCCACCCATCTCAAGCTCTTGGAAAGGATTTTTTTTGCACTTAACAAGAAAAAGCTTGTTTATTATGAATCTTTTTTATTGTGTTATTTTTCTTGCATTGAAAGGTATTTATTAAGTTTGTTTGTTCAAATTCTTATCAATTTTTCGAAATTTTTCAATGTTTCCAAAAAAATACAGTGGACATTTTAAAAAGTCCAATGGACCTTTGGAAAGTACGTCCAAAAATGTATGCATACCATTAGAAGTGCTTACGGAACAACCATTAATTTTCTTCTAGAAAATATCAAAAAATCCTAAGATACATTGACAAGTAAGGATTTATATATCATTAACATGAAAGCACAAAGATGTAACAAGGATATATAGTAATTCCTATCATGGAAGACCGTGTCAAGGAGGGACAACCAGAGGATGGGTTGATGTGAGACCTCAAATCTAGCTTACAACCAACAATAATAGGCACTTCAAGAAGAACATTGACATCTTAAGCTTGTGTAATTGAGATTGAGTTACAACCTCTGCTAGTATAATACTGGAGGATTCACATAATAAGAGCTTAAAGAACATTAACATTTTAATATTGTACATCTATGAGAAGTAGAAAGAGTAAAATGACATTGTAGCCAATTGATGCATCGATTAATAATCTCTTTTGGGCAACCTATTGGCTGCAAGACCATCCACATCTAGAGTAAAAGAGGTTCCAATGGTGAATAAAACTAAAACAATGGGGGTGCAAGCCACAACTTTGCAACTCCATACACCTTTGATACCCCCAAGTCTTAGATCAAGAAGCAATGTGCCACTACATGTGTACCACTACTAGTTATGATGATGATGGCTAGAAAACCTAGGAACCATGATAGATTTTAAACACTCCATTTTGTTAACATGATTTAACATGCCCGATCGAATGGGCACTTATCTTTTTGTAAAACAGCACTTGAACATATAAAGTAGCATTATCATGTGCTTAATGTCAAATAGGGGAAAGTCTGCGGACTCTGTATATAGTTACTTATGATTAGTAATATTAACTTAATATCGAATAGGGAAAGTCTACGAAATCCATGTATATAGTGTCTTAAGATTAGTAATAGAGGCTGGACCATCTTTTATAACACAATTGCTAGAAGATATAAAGCAATTGCATGATTTAACATGCCCGACTGAATGGGCACTTATCTTTTTGTAAAATAGCACTTGAACATATAAAGTAGCATTATCATGTGCTTAATGTCAAATAGGGGAAAGTCTGCGGACTCTGTATATAGTTACTTATGATTAGTAATATTAACTTAATATCGAATAGGGAAAGTCTACGAAATCCATGTATATAGTTTCTTAAGATTAGTAATAGAGGCTGGACCATCTTTTATAACACAATTGCTAGAAGATATAAAGCAACCTTACAGTGTACTTAATGCCAAATAGGAAAAGTCTACAAACCCCGTGTACATAGTTGTTTAAGACTACTAATAGAGACCGTATCATTTTTAAGTTTAGCCAACCTAGTGTAAAACCTAGTCACTTGTATATAAGTCATTTTTTATAATAAGTAATACCAAATCATTCCCTTGCAACAATTTACTTCTGAGCTCTCCCTCTTCCCTCTTCTTGCTTGCTTGTATTTGCTATTGGATCTTGCTTGCTTATTGTTTAGCTTCTTCTTCTTCCCCCACCTTTTGTGAGAGAGAACCACCATAAAGATGGATCTCTTGTTGCTCCCATCAAGGCATGGAGAGCTCGTATATAAGTCATTTTTACCAATAAGCAACGCACAATCATTCCTTGCAACAATTTACTTGTGTGCTCTCCTTTTTTACCTCTTCTTGCTTGCTTGTATTCCATCGGATATTACTTGCTTATTGATGAATGCATGCTGATTATAGGGCATTAGCTTCTTCCACTCCCCCTTCCCCCTTTTGTGAGAGAGAACCACCGTGAAGATGGATGTTTTGTTGCTCCCATCAAGGCATAGAGAGCTCTTTCTTCACCCCCTTTCTTCTCATAAATAAACATTTCACAAGCAATTCTTATGTTGAATCAAGTGCTTATGCATTTGCAATTAGGTCGCATCATGCCCAGTCATATTCTAAACATGACCTTTTTCTTTTTTTCAATCAGGGTCAGGTCATTGTCCATTCATATTCCAACATGACCTTTGAATACGAGACTTTGTCTCCCATTCATATTCTAACATAACCTTTGAATACGAGACTTTTTCTCACTTTGACATTAAGGTGGTACTAGGCCACGGGTGGATTTGACCTCCATAGTTAGAACCAAACTAAGAGTCCTTCACAATGGAAGAGACAAGATCAAATTTGTGGGGTATAAACCCTGTAGAGTGTTAACTTGTAGTTTTATCCTTAGTTATTTAATACTTATCCAAACAGCCATGAGAATTCAACCGACATATTGAATGTATGTGATGTTTTGTACCACACCTATTAGCATCTTAAGGCGCAAAGCGCAGTGCTTATGTATTCACTTATTCATTCATTCAAAGCAATTGTAATATACTGAATGTATATGGTGTTTTGTACCACACCTATTAGCATCTTAAGGCGCAAAGTGCACTGCTTATGTATTTTCTTATTCATTCATTCAAAGTAACAGTAATATACGCACTCCCACTGATGGTTTGCCAATTACATGTTCTTTATTTACTTGTTTGTATTGTTATCTTTTAATGTTCTACAATTGCTATATGTTAACATGAGTAATTGTACACATTGGCATTTCCACCAACACTTTGGTGATCCTGCTAGGGATTGAACCCAAGAGTAGATGAAATTAGAGAAGATCTTTGTCAAAATAAGAAAGAGCTCCAAACACTTTCAGCAGTCTAACAGTGAGTCTAACTCCTTGAAGGGGAACAAACACATTTTCATAGTATCATTGACATGCAGGCCGGGGAGATTTCTCAAGTTAAACAAGAAAAAGTGTAGATGTAGTAGGAAATCGGGACCTTGTAGAAAAAATGTATTGATGTTGAGCTCTAAATTGAACATCTATTAAGCCAGCATATGTTTGTCATAGAGTAGCATGAAGCTCAAGCAAAGGCAAACATAGCAACTCAGCAAGTGTACATATGAAGCTCGTATCCATGAGCTCATGGTCTCTATGCTGGATATATCCACTAAGAATTTGAGAAAACCATTCAATTGACATGTTGCCGGGATGTACTTCGACAATAGAATGATGATGAATCTGAGGCAGGCGGATCCCACTGAGGAGCTGAACGAGCGAGACCTTTTGGACAAACTAGACAAAATCAATAGACAATCAGAGAGACCACTCAAACAACTCAAGAGTAGTCTACCAGAAAAGACAAAGGAGACCAAGTTGATCCATCAGAAGATTCAGCACTAACTCAACTTAGAATACAATATGTTTTGATTCCAAAGCAAGCAAGAGCCTTCCATTATAATGCAGAGCAATCCAATAATGAAGCTGAAGCATTAAAGCTAGCAAATCAACCAACTGGAGAAGGGTAATGCCAAACTGAAAGATTTGGCAACTCAAGATTTGGCCAAAATTAATAAATCAAAGGAAAAAGCTGTAAGCACTAAATATTTTAAAGACACAGTGAAAAGACTGGAAGAATACAAGTTAAATCTTCAAAGACTATAAGATGAGCACAATGAATATGCCAAAAAAAGTGAAGATAATATAGGGGAACTTCGGGGATCAGTACAGGTGCTGGAGAGGGAGTTACATAAGTGCTCAATTTGCATAGTGGAAGCAGTGGAAACATTGCAATCCAGTGATTTACTGAGTTACATAAGTGCTCAATTTGCATAGTGGAAACATTGCAATCCAGTGATTTACTTCGTCCCTCCAATTGGTGGTTGGTACAGAAAACAGTTGCACACTTTAGCAAAAATGTACAACAGTTGAACCAGTAACAACAACCATCGAATGACCAACAAAGACAAAGTGCAAAGTGATCTGGAAGATTCAAAGAATCTACACATAGGACTCAGGGTCAGTATCTTCGAGAGGAGCTAGTCGTGCACAACGTCGAGGTGCCGTTACCTAACTATATGGTCATAGCAACCAGCCGGAAGTAGAAGAGCAGACAGGAGATGCATAGGAAGCTGAAAATCCAGATAATCCAGCACATTCTTTCTTAAATTATTTACAATCTTAATTTCATTCTTACAGGCAAGCACATCCATCAGCCCATATTATAGATATAGATTTAAAAAACCCTTTAGATAGAACCGAATTAGGTTTTCAGGAGGATTTCTTTGAAGAAGGTACAAAATTCGATTTCACTTTTACCTATCCTCGTCATCAAGTGGATTCGGCTTTTGTCCGCGGGGGGGCGGATTGCCCACCGAGTGTGCCATATGTTAACTCATAGTTTTATCCTTAGTTATTTAATACTTATCCGTCGAATAGCCATGATAATTCAACCAACATATTGAACGTGTGTAACGGTTTGTACCACACATGTTAGCATCTTAAGGTGCAAAGCACACTGCTTAGGTATTCGCTTATTCATTCATTCAGAGTAGCAGTAATATACGTAGTCACTAATGGTTTGCCAATTACCTGTTCTTTATTTACTTGCATGTACCATTCTCTTTTAATGTTCTGCAATTGCTATATGTTAACATGAGTAATTGTATACATTGGCATTCTCGCCAACATAGAGCTTCTGCCAAAGAATGGAGCCTAGTAAGCATAAAGTATGGGTGAATCATCAAGAAGGACTGAAAGAGCTTAAACAACTCACCAAACTAGAGAGAGATGAAGAATTAGGGAAAAAGTTCACACTCAAATGGCAAGCAAAACTTATGTGCTATATTACTATGGATATCATGAAACTATAAACATTCTAATCTACATTGACCATAATGGGGTGCTCTTGGAGTGATGGTCACTTTTGGTGATGCCAGGGTGTGAACTAGAGAGATCTTGGACAACCCAAAAGTTATCGTCGCTTCGTGCAATGGACACGAATTCTATGTAGACCCAAAGGGAAATATGTATATCCCAATGCAAGTCTCCTCTAGTGTCTGGTCATTTAGCGTGCCAATAGGGGCACAAGGACCTCAAGTTGGCATCCTAAAAGATTCTTCTCTTACTTGTTCAAGGGGCACAAAGTCTAAATGCATCATTGGGTATCCATAAACCAATGCTCCAAGAGCTATAGGTATTCGTGGCTCTCAACTTTTACGGTTCCCCGTCCTAAGATTGGTACTATTGGTTGAATTGGGGTTACCCATTTGGTTCTTTCCAAAGGCTCTCACTCAATGGTTCTCATCCTTGTGGAAGTTGAATGTTCCTCTCATATCGATTCTAATGTAGAAGGAAGCCTAACTTCAGCTTCGAGTCTGCGGATCATTTCCCTTGTGGAATAGAGATAAAATTTCCCTCTTATCCATTGTTGTGATTCTTGGTCTTAAGGTGATTACCTCAAGAGAGGTCCTCACTTGGCTTGGCCTTGAAGTCATATTCTCTCTATTTGTATTAAAAGGGAAAACTCCCCCCTTGTCCAAACCTTTCCTTCTCACTTCCTTGGTTCTTCTTGGCATGTATGTGTTGTTGTCCTCATCCCCATGCGTCGTTTGACAATAACTATTGACTAGAGGTACATTTGAAACCTTGTGGTTTCCTTCAATGTCCCTTAATATGATGGTGATGTTAAAGAGGTTGCCATCATACATCGTTTGATCATTGGCAAGATGATAATACCTATTGAGGGTATGTCCAAAACCTTGTGGTTTCCCTCCACCTCCGTCTATATGATGGTGAAGTTAAAGAGGTTGCCTTGGGCATCCTCATACTGGCCTATATCACCTTGATTGACTCAAACTCTCCTCAAGAAGAATCTGTCTATTACGTTTAAAGGTCGAGCTCTTGAACTCTTCAGTACTCTCTAGCTCCAGCAGTGTTGCGATCACTCCATTGTGCACTTAGCATCGTCTCTGAAGCAAGCGCAATGCTCGATGATCAAAGAAAACCTCAAAGTTGTGGCCATATAGAAAATATTTCCAATGTTTCAAGACATGGATCATGACAAGGAGTTCCGAATCATAGACTGAGTAATTTATGCCCAATCATTATACAAGAAATTGATTTTTCCTCAAGGGCTGTTAGCTTGGAGAAAATTTGAAGGCTTTTCAACAAATTCAAAAATACTTGCACGGGAAGAGTAGAATCTGTAGTAAGAGTACAAGGCTTTGGACAAGGACACAATTCATCCAAAAATCCAAGAGTACAAGGCTTTGGACAAGGACACAATTCATCCAAAAATCCAAGAGGTAAAGAAGAGAAGGTATGGAAAACCTTTGGGCAAAAGAAGCTATGATTATGTGAATTTTGTGGACCATTAGATTAAAATTTGGATAAGGGCTAGAAGAAAGCCACCTTTTTGAGGAAAACCACTCTTCTTCTCCCAAAACCACCTTTCTCAACTTAAATCCTTTCCCTGATCTAACTGTACATATGAAATTAGCAAGAGGAGGAGCATTAGAACCTATAATCGCATTGCTAAACCAGTAAGAGTGTCTGAATTCCATAATCAAGGGTGGGAGGTTATTAACTTTCCTTATTTTCTTAGCGTCAAGCCTGTGCAGACACAAATCAAAACCCATATTTATATATATATCTAATTCCAATTGATTCTTTTTCCCCTCTCTCTTTCCAATTGATTCTTTTTTCCCTCTCTCTTTCCAATTGAATGGATGGCGATGGGGCAACTCCTATTCAAGCTTCTCCTCGCCGAACTAAGCGCAGGACTTTTTTGTAGGGGGCGCCGGCCGTTTGAAGCCAAGCTTCAATTAGCTTTATTTAATAGCTTTATAAAGGCCTAGTATTAAAAGCCTTAAAGCTTATAGCTTTAATAGTTATATATATATATATATATATAAGTTTAATCAATAAGCTTGTATATATATTTGCACAAGCTTATTTTACAAAAAAAGGGGCTTTTGAAGGTTTCAAGGGAGAGAAAAAGGCCATAATTTCAAAAAAAAAATCATTTAAAAGATTCTTGCCACTAAGATTTTGACCATTATTTATGAGCAATATTTGTGAAGAATTTTTTAAAGCGGTTTTAAACGAGCTCTTTCCCGAATTTGTCAACATCAAAGTATACCGGATTATTATACTTATTCTTCGTGGGATGCCTTTAACTTCGAGCTCTTCGACAACCCTTCTTTTGAAGTACGCGGGAGTCAGATAAGTTTTTCACCTTTTCTATTTTATTTATGTAATTCCATAATATTTTACTTATTTCTTTTACAATAGCAATCTATCCACAACCACCTACCATCCAAGATCAAGTAAATCCACAACCACCATCCAAGATCAAGTAAATCCACATAAGCTTAGTTGTTGAGTGAGAAGAGGCAAAGAGAAGATTTCGAGCAGAAATT
Organism: Cibotium barometz; assembly: GCF_041138505.1. NCBI lineage: Eukaryota > Viridiplantae > Streptophyta > Polypodiopsida > Cyatheales > Cibotiaceae > Cibotium > Cibotium barometz. The sequence goes on along the minus strand of NC_141089.1, from coordinate 42,926,034 downwards.
TACTCTCGCAAAAAGCGAAGGCGTGCGTATTCCGAATCTGATTCTTTGGATTTTGACAATGACCCTCTTCAAAGAACTGTGCGAGCTACTCTCAAAGCTTAAGCGTCTCGAAAGGGACACAAGATCAGCAGGAACGCTTTTAATTTTCAATATTATAATGGCAAAAAGGATGCACATATCATACTCGCATGGTCCAGCCAACTTGATGATTATTTTTCTGGTACAAAATTTTCTGAGAAAGATAAGGTTAAATGTGCTACTAATCATTTGGTAGATAGTGCAACTGTTTGGTGGAATGTTATTAGACAGGGCAAATGCAAACCAAAGTCATGGTGGAAAGACTTCCAAAAGCTGCTTAAGAAGGACTTCTTACCTCCGTCATATAAGAGTAAAGCCAGACAACGATGGGATATTTTTAGACAGCTCGAAAAGGAGAACATATTAGCCTATATTAACAGATTTTGGCAAATTTATTGCAACTTCAAGCTATAGAGAAAGTGCGTGAAAAAAAGCAAAGGAGAAAATTCATAGCAGGTCTCAAGCCAGTCTTAGAGCAGAAGTGAACATGTTTCACCCTCATTCTCTTAGCAATGCCATCTCTCTAGCAACATACTGTGAGAAGAAAAATGGATTTTTGAGGCATACTAGAGTGACATATTCTCATATTCTTCCGTCTTCTTGACCTACACATTTTGAGAAGCTTCATCACAAAGATAAAGCAAAGAAGCACGATGACCCACTAGTGAATGGAAAGAGTACTGAGGCTGCAAAGAAGACCAATAATGGAGATCAAAAACCACCTGTGATTACATGCTACAAATGCCACAAAGAAGGACATTATGCATCTGAGTGTCCCGAAAAGAAAAAGAATCGAGTTGTGGTCATGAACGTAGTTCAAAAGAGGACAAAGGCAACCAACCAAAGCAAGATAGTACTTCCAACCATGATTTCTACCACTAGAGAGGTAAGCCTAAAACTCATACCTATGCATTGTTTAATTTTATACCTAAATTCTAATATATTGCTCAAGATAGTTCAATGATTGATATGTACTTTCTATACGTGGAAGAAAATACATATTACATCATTCACTCTATCAAGACTCGAGTGAACTAACAATGATGCACATATGTTTTTCGATTGATCATAGAAGAATGTATGTAACTTATTGTTATTTTAGATTCATCCTTTAAACTCTAACAGCTCATTTAAAATACTTTCTTCAAATTATTATCTTTCTATTTTCAAAAAAGATTAACTAGGTGTCTGAGAGATACTTGTGTTGGTATTTGTGAATAAATACGTAAGTGAGGTGAGCTGGTGCAACCCGAACAAGAGGGAGTGTTACGGTAATTAATTTATTGGTGATCCAATAAGTAATAACAATATCTTGGGTGACCCAATTGTGATTAAGTTGGTTGTGAGTGAGTCCAACCAGCTGTGACACGTGTGAGCACGTATCTTAGAGCACCTTTATTGTGCATGTCTACACCTTTATTATGCTACATTGGGCACTAAAATCAAGGCAAAAGCACTTGTGATGACTTGGAGCTCATCATCTCCCCAAACAAGACATGCATCAACCTTTCAACTCTTCAAGAAATTATAATTTTGAAGTACACATGTCGTTTTGCACATTGAAATTAAATTGTTTTTATATTTGTTATTTTTAATAAATTTCATGCTTTCTGTGAATTTACAGTTTAAAAAAGAATACTTAATTAGGAAAAAACACCTCTTCCTATTTTGACCTTAGAGTTCTTTTGATTTAATGTGGATACTTAGATTAAATTAAAACCTTAGTTTACCCCTTATAAAGTGATTTATGGTGAGACTGTAATTTAATTATAGGTAGCCTTATGTTATAAGTTAGCCTAGATATATTTTTGGTATAACCTTGACATGTTAGAGCCCATAGGCATACTTATTTTTGTTATATTCTCCACTCAAAAGCAATCTATCCACAACCACCTACCATCCAAGATCAAGTAAACGCACTTTAAGCTCAGTCGTTGAGTGAGAAGAGGCAAAGAGAAGATTTCGAGCAGAAATTTACTCGCAACAAAAAGCAAAGGCGTGCGTATTTTGAATCTGATTCTTTGGATTTTGATGATGACCCTATATTCAAAGAACTGTGCAAGCTACTCTCAAAGCTTAAGAGTCTCAAAAGGGACACAAGATCAGCAGAAAAGCTTTTACTTTTCGAAATTATAATGGCAAAAAGGATGCACATATCATACTCGCATGGTCCAGCCAACTTGATGATTATTTTTCTGGTACAAAATTTTCTAAGAAAGATAAGGTTAAATGTGCTACTAATCATTTGGTAGATAGTGCAACTGTTTGGTGGAATGTTATTAGACAGGGCAAATGCAAACCAAAGTCATGGAAAGACTTCCAAAAGCTGATTAAGAAGGACTTCTTACCTCCGTCATATAAGAGTAAAGCCAGACAACGATGGGATATTTTTAGATAGCTCGAAAAGGAGAACATATCAGCCTATATTGTGATAGATTTTGGCAAACTTTATTTTTTCAACTTCAAGCTATAGAGAAAGTGCGTGAAAAAAAAAAGCAAAGGAGAAAATTCATAGCAGGTCTCAAGCCAATCTTAGAGCAAAAGTGAACATGTTTCACCCTCGTTCTCTTAGCAATGCCATCTCTCTAGCAACATACTGCGAAAAGAAAAATGGATTTTCGAGGGATACTAGACTGACATATTCTCATATTCTTCCATCTTCTCGGTCTACACATTTTGAGAAGCTTCAGCACAAAGATAAAGCAAAGAAGCACGATGACCCACTAGTGAATGGAAAGAGTACTGAGGCTACAAAGAAGACCAATAATGGAGATCAAAAATCACGTGTGATTACATGCTACAAATGCCACAAAGAAGGACATTATGCATATGAGTGTCCCTAAAAGAAAAAGAATCGAGTTGCGATCATGAACGTGGTTCAAACGAAGACAAAGGCGACCAACCAAAGCAAGACGGTAGTTCCAACCATGATTTCTACCACTAGAGAGGTAAGCCTAAAACTCATACCTATGCATTGTTGAATTTTATACCTAAATTCTAATATATTGATCAAGATAGTTCAATGATTGATATGTACTTTCTATAGGTGGAAGAAAATACATATTACATCATTCACTCTATCAAGACTTGAGTGAACTAACAATGATGCACATATGTTTTTCGATTGATCATAGAAGAATGTATGTAACTTATTGTTATTTTAGATTCATCCTTTAAACTCTAACAGCTCATTTAAAATACTTTCTTCAAATTATTCTCTTTCTATTTTCAAAAAAGATTAACTAGGTGTCTGAGAGATACTTGTGTTAGTATTTGTGAATAAATACGTAACTGAGGTCAGCTGCAACTCGAACAAGAGGGAATGTTACGGTAATTAATTTATTGGTAATCTAGTAAGTAATAACAATATCTTCGGTAACCCAAGTGTGATTAAGTTGGTTGTGAGTGAGTCCAACCAGTTGTGACACGTGTGAGACGTGTGGTATACTTTTTGAATGCGTGTGACGCATATGAAAACATTGTCAATGTATGTGAGTTTGATTGTGAGTGAGTTTGATCAGCTCTAAGATATGTGTGACGCATGTAAAGGTTCTGTGAATTTGATCGTGAGTGAGTTCGATCAACTCTTTTGAAATAGTTCTTGATGAGGGTGACCCTAGTTGGTTGTGAGTGAGTTTAACCAGCTATGACATGTGTGAGACGTGTGGTATACTTTTGAATACGTGTGATGCGTATGAAAACATTGTGAGTGAATCCAATGTAGGAGTTTGATTGTGAGTGAGTACAATCAACTCTAAGACACGTGTGACATGTTTAAAGGTTCTGTGAATTTGATGGTGAGTGAGTCCGATCAACTCTAAGACACGTGTGACATGTTTAAAGGTTCTGTGAATTTGATGGTGAGTGAGTCCGATCAACTTTAAGACATGTGTGATGCGTGAGGATATGTGGAAGTGAATCCGCTTAAATACATAATGACATACTTTATGAATACGTGTGACGCGTATGAAAACATTGTGAGTGAATCCAATGTGGGAACAATTAATATGTTTGATTTCTCGTGTGTGCTAATAGACACAACCAAGGACGGTTGTTTTTCTTAAAAGGGAGGACTATCACACGGGAGTGAGATTTTTCAGAATATTTTATCATGGGAGTGAATCCAATTAATTATATGTGATGCATGATTCATGTGTGAATCATGGTTATGAATGATTTCCATATGTTATAATTATTTTTGGTGAGTGATTCCAAAGTAATTATGATCTAACATTATGAATTATGTTGAGTATAGATTATGGGTTCGAGACAACCAAGGTGGACATTGGACGAGATTATCTAGCCAAGCACGTGTGCTAACTATCTAATTTTGTATGGTTTGGCCCATTGTACATATGTTGGGCAAGGTTTATTTTTGATGAGATGCTTTAAAAGCATTGGACTAAGGTTCGATTTTGTAAAAAAAGCCCAAATTTGGATAAAGCTATGCTATTTATGGCTCCAAGGGCTAAATTTATTACTATGATTTAAATCACGTGTCAAGGGGGATATTGCACCCAGTCTTGTGTTCTTGATCTTTCATGCTTTTGATTTATGCGCTTGATTTATGCTATGACCTTATGGTTTATTTCTTTTATTATTTAATTTATGGAATAACCTAATCTCCATGTACCATAGTCCTGTAACAGTACCTATAGAAATAATTCCACAGGAAACTCCACAAAGATTAGGTGAACACTCTAATCTTATGGAGGAAAGGGGTAGGTGTAAGATCCCTAATACCCCATACTTTGTTAATTAAAAAATTACCAAAGTGAGTGATTAATTGTTTTTGTAAGAAATTATCAAGACTTTGATAATTTAAAAAATGAGAAATTCCTTGTTTTTGTTAAAATTTATCAAGACTTTGATTTTTTGAAGTAAAATGGTCAAGGTTTCCATTGTAAAAATTAATTTAACAAGGGCCTTATCTAAGGTGTGCACATTTATTAATTTAAATGGACTACGGTTATTTGGTCTAAGGTTATAAACCATGGCTTTTGGAAAAACCACAATGGATTTCGATAACTCGGAAATGGTAAACCACACATGGTATTGGAATGGTATTGGAGAGGTAGAAAGTGCTCTAAGAGATTTGGGGCAAATCAAATCAAGTGTTATGCACTTGTATTAGTTGAAGTTGTTATTTTTAACACATGCATTAGACTAAGGTTTACTCCGACCAACATAAACTATTGCTTGCCCACATTTTAACTAGTTCAAGCCCACCATTACTCAAGAGAAACTCAACCGTGAGGAATTTCGATTTGGTTGCCCACCCTAGAGCCTACATTTATGTCTTGTTGCATGGTAGGCCAAACCCAATACTTGGCAAGATTAGTTGCATGTCCAGTTGCATGGTAGGCCAAACCTAATTCTTGGGCAAGATTAGTTATGCATGACTACAAGGGCCAGATGGCTATAAAAGAATTACCTCCCCCCTTCATTTTCCCTTGCCTAGTTTTGAGGCCTATATGCTATCATTTTCTTGTTATTACCCACTCCAATAGTACATGGTGTACCTGTTAGTATAGGTACTAGTCCACATAGGCTATTGTGCATGTCTACACCTTTATTATGCTACATTGGGCACTAAAATCAAGGCAAAAGAACTTGTGATGACTTGGAGCTCATCATCTCCCCAAACAAGCCATACATCAACCTTTCAACTCTTCAAGAAATTATAATTTTGAAGTACACATGTCGTTTTGCACATTGAAACTAAATTGTTTTTATAGTTGTTATTTTTAATAAATTTCATGCTTTCTGTGAATTTACAGTTTAAAAAAGAATACTTAATTAGGAAAAAACACCTCTTCCTATTTTGACCTTAGAGTTCTTTTGATTTAATGTGGATACTTAGATTAAATTAAAACCTTAGTTTACCCCTTATAAAGTGATTTATGGTGAGACTGTAATTTAATTATAGGTAGCCTTATGTTATAAGTTAGCCTAGATATATTTTTGGTATAACCTTGACATGTTAGAGCCCATAGGCATACTTATTTTTGTTATATTCTCCACTCAAAAGCAATCTATCCACAACCACCTACCATCCAAGATCAAGTAAACGCACTTTAAGCTCAGTCGTTGCGTAAGAAAAGGCAAAGAGAAGATTTCGAGCAGAAATTTACTCGCAAAAAGCGAAGGCATGCATAATCGGATCTGATTCTTTGGATTTTGATGATGACCCTATTCAAAGAACTGTGCGAGCTACTCTCAAAGCTTAAGAGTCTCGAAAGGGACACAAGATCAGTAGAAAAGCTTTTACTTTTCAAAATTATAATGGCAAAAAGGATGCACATATCATACTCGCATGTTCGAGCCAACTTGATGATTATTTTTCTGGTGCAAAATTTTCTGAGAAAGATAAGGTTAAATGTGCTACTAATCATTTGGTAGATAGTGCAACTGTTTGGTGGAATATTATTAGACAGGGCAAATGCGAACCAAAGTCATGGAAAGACTTCCAAAAGCTGATTAAGAAGGACTTCTTACCTCCGTCATATAGAGTAAAGCCAGACAACGATGGGATATTTTTGGACAGCTCGAAAAGGAGAAGATATGAGCCTATATTGACAGATTTTGGCAAACTTTATTTTAACTTCAAGCTATAGAGAAAGTGCGTGAAAAAAAGCAAAGGAGAAAATTCATAGCAGGTCTCAAGCCAGTCTTAGAGCAGAAGTGAACATGTTTCACCCTCATTCTCTTAGCAATGCCATCTCTCTAGCAACGTACTGCGAGAAGAAAAATGGATTTTCGAGGGATACTAGAGTGATATTCTCATATTCTTCTGTCTTCTCGATCTACACATTTTGAGAAGCTTCAGCACAAAGATAAAGCAAAGAAGCATGATGACCTAGTAGTAGTGAATGGAAAGAGTACTGAGGCTGCAAAGAAGACCAATAATGGAGATCAAAAATCACATGTGATTACATGCTACAAATGCCACAAAGAAGGACATTATGCATATGAGTGTCCCGAAAAGAAAAAGAATCGAGTTGCGGTTATGAACGTGGTTCAAACGAAGACAAAAGCGACCAACCAAAGCAAGACGGTACTTCCAACCATGATTTCTACCACTACAGAGGTAAGCCTAAAACTCATACCTATGCATTGTTTAATTTTATACCTAAATGCTAATGTATTGGTCAAGATAGTTCAATGATTGATATGTACTTTCTATACGTAGAAGAAAATACATATTACATCATTCACTCTATTAAGACTCGAGTGAATTAACAATGATGCACATATGTTTTTTGATTGATCATAGAAGAATGTATGTAACTTATTGTTATTTCAGATTCATCCTTTAAACTCTAACACCTTATTTAAAATACTTTCTTTAAATTATTCTCTTTCTATTTTTAAAAAAGACTACCTAGGTGTCTGAGAGATACTTGTGTTGGTATTTGTAAATAAATATGTAACTTAGGTCAGCTGCAACCCGAACAAGAGGGAATGTTACGGTAATTAATTTATTGGTGATCCAATAAGTAATAACAATATCTTAGGTGACCTAAGTGTGATTAAGTTGGTTGTGAGTGAGTCCAACCAGCCGTCTCGTGACACGTGTGAGACGTGTGGTATACTTTTTGAATACGTGTGACGCGTATGAAAACATTGTCAATGTATGTGAGTTTGATTGTGAGTGAGTCCGATCAACTCTAAGGTACGTGTGATGCATGTAAAGGTTCTGTGAATTTGATCGTGAGTGAGTCCGATCAACTCTTTTGAAATAATTCTTAATGAGGGTGGTTGTGAGTGAGTTTAACCAGCTATGACATGTGTGAGACGTGTGGTATACTTTTGAATACGTGTGATGCGTATGAAAACATTGTGAGTGAATCCAATGTAGGAGTTTGATTGTGAGTGAGTACAATCAACTCTAAGACACGTGACACATGTTTAAAGGTTCTGTGAATTTGATGGTGAGTGAGTCCGATCAACTTTAAGACATGTGTGATGTGTGAGGATATGTGGAAGTGAATCCGCTTAAATACATAATGACATACTTTATGAATACGTGTGACGCGTATGAAAACATTGTGAGTGAATCCAATGTGGGAACAATTAATATGTTTGATTTCTCGTGTGTGCTAATAGACACAACCAAGGACGGTTGTTCTTCTTAAAAGGGAGGACTATCACACGGGAGTGAGATTTTTCAGAATATTTTATCATGGGAGTGAATCCAATTAATTATATGTGATGCATGATTCATGTGTGAATCATGGTTATGAATGATTTCCATATGTTATAATTATTTTTGGTGAGTGATTCCAAAGTAATTATGATCTAACATTATGAATTATGTTGAGTATAGATTATGGGTTCGAGACAACCAAGGTGGACATTGGACGAGATTATCTAGCCAAGCACGTGTGCTAAATATCTAATTTTGTATGGTTTGGCCCATTGTACATATGTTGGGCAAGGTTTATTTTTGATGAGATGCTTTAAAAGCATTGGACTAAGGTTCGAATTTGTAAAAAAAGCCTAATTTTGGATAAAGCTGTGCTATTTTTGGCTCCAAGGGCTAAATTTGTTACTATGATTTAAATACCATGTGTGGGAGTGGAGCCACACACGTCGAGGAGGAGATTGCACCCAATCTTGTGTTCTTGATTATGATTTAAATACCATGTGTGGGAGTGGAGCCACACTATGATTTAAATTTATTACTATGATTTAAATACCATGTGTGGGAGTGGAGCCACACACGTCGAGGAGGAGATTGCACTTAATCTTGTGTTCTTGATCTTTCATGCTTTTGATTCATGCTCTTGATTTATGCTATGATCTTATGGTTTATTTCTTTTATTATTTAATTTGTGGAATAATCTAATCTCCTTGTACCATGGTCCTGTAAACAGTACCTATAGAAATAATTCCACAGGAAACTCCACAAAGATTAGGTGAACACTCTAATCTTATGGAGGAAAGGGGTAGGTGTAAGATCCCTATTACCCCATACTTTGTTAATTATAAAAATTTACCAAAGTGAGTGATTAATTATTTTTGTAAGAAATTAGCAAGACTTTGATAATTTAAAAAATGAGAAATTCCTTGTTTTTGTTAAAATTTTTCAAGACTTTGATTTTTTTTAAATTATTCAAGTAAGACTAGCCTTTTCCAATTGAAAATGGTATTCCCCCCATTAGCAAAAATATTGAGAGAAACCCTCATGACCCCAAGTGCACATGTACACTTTTTTCACACACTCACCAAGGGTCAAGATATTGAAAGATAAGTAAATTTAATTAATTAGGAAATCAAAAATAAATTAGACCATTTCCTAGCCTATAAATAACATTTGTAGTAAAATGGTCAAGGTTTCCATTGTAAAAATTAATTTAACAAGGGCCTTATCTAAGGTGTGCACATTTATTAATTTAAATGGACTAGGTCTAAGGCTATAAACCATGGTTTTTGGAAAAACCACAATGGATTTCGATAACCCAGAAATGGTAAACCACACATGGTATTGGAGAGGTAGAAAGTGCTAAGAGATTTGGGGCAAATCAAATCAAGTGTTATGCACTTGTATTAGTTTAAGTTGTTATTTTTAACACATGCATTAGACTAAGGTTTACTCCGACCAACATAAACTATTGCTTGCCCACATTTTAACTCTCTCTCTCTCTCTCTCTCTCTCTCTCTCTCACACACACACACACACACACACACACACACGCACACACACGCGCACACACACACACACACACACACACACACACATGCACGCACGTACGCACGTACATCAAATTCATAAATATATTATATATATTATTATGTTTTATTATATTTAAACACATATACCTATACATACATATAGAAGTGTATTTATAAATATAAATAAATTTGTATACATTCATACATGTAATTTTAATTAATTAAATTTTAATGGGTGGGGATGCATGGTGAGGTGTGCTCACTCTCAAATAAACACATCTTACATGTAATGTCTCTTTTTGTCTCAAATAAATGTAGCTTACATGTAATGTCTCTTACATTTTAATGGGTGGGGATGCATGGTGAGGTGTGCTTACCCTCAAATAAATGCATCGTATACATGTAATGTCTCTTTTTATCTCACACTCTCTCAAATACACATACATGTACATGCACACCCCTCTCTCTCTCCCTCCCTCTCTCTCTCTTTCTCTCTCTCTCTCACACACACACACATGTAATGTCTCTTTTTATCTCACACTCTCTCAAATACACATACATGTACATGCATACCCTCTCTCTCTCTCTCTCTCTCTCTCTCAAACACAAATACACACACAAACATGCACGTGCACCCTCTCTCTCTCTCTCTCTCTCTCACACACACACACACACTTCTACTCTCTCTCAAATGTTGACTCTCTCTCTCTCTCTCTCTCTCTCTCTCTCTCTCTCTCTCTCTCTCTCTCTCTCGCACGCACACACACACACACACACACACACACACACACATGCACATGTACACACCCACACACTAATGCAAATGTACACTCTCTTCCCCCCCACATTCACTCTCTTAAATATAGAAATTATCTGCCTCTCTGTCTGTTGTATCTCTCTCTCTCTCTCTCTCTCTCTCTCTCTCTCACACACACACACACACACACACACACACACACACACACACACACACACACACACACACACACACACACACCCTCTCTCTTTCTCTCTCTCTCTCTCTCTCTCTCTCTCTCTCTCACACACACACACACTCCCCCTCTCTTTTTTTCTCTCACACAGACACACACTCCCTCTCTCTTTTTTCTCACACACATACTCTTTCTCACACATCACACTATAACCACTTCAATCACAGAACTGAACGAGGACCCTAAAAGTGGAAACAAAGAAGTTCAACAAAGGAACACGGATCATTCACTCATTTAATGCATGTTTGAATGACTGAGCATGAAGGGAAAAATAAAAGGTATCAATCTTGCACATTCACAATCCAAAAAAGTTCATGCCATGAATTGATTCAAAAATGTTCACGTTGTGAATTGGTTCAAAAAGATTCAAGCCGTGAGCCAACCCTAAAAAGTCACGCCGTGAACTGGTTCAAAAAAGTTCATGCCGTGAAACGGTCATTTCTCAACGAGCCAATCGAAAGAAGACGCCACGTGGCTTTCTTCATTAAGGCAACTGCCTCGTCTGACGGCTGCGTTATAAAATAAAAAATTCTTTCCTTTCTCGTCATTTCGCATCGTGTGTCCATCCCATTTCTAATCATCGTGCATCGTCTTCCCTAGATTTTCCAACCATAATTGATGGTCATCGATTAAGGTGGGAGCTTGGTCCATTTCTCATTTTCTTTTCGTATTCTTTTTTCTTTTTTATTTTGATTTTGATGTTTATGTTCAATCAATATCTTCTCGTTAACAATCTTGTACATAAGTATCACTCGATTCGATGGTTATTCTAAATAATTCCTTGTAGTATCATCACTTGCATGCATCACATCTCTTGATAACAAAAAACATGAAAAACGATACAATAACAAAAATCTACACCTTCACGCTTCACTGAAGTTTCATGGGACTACACAAACCTGTAATTTCACGAAACCACTGTAGTCTCACGGAACCCGATTTCACGAAACCACATCTCACGGGATTCTGTTTCATGGAACTCCCTTTCATGAAACCACGTTTCACCCCACGAAATCTGATTTCATGAAACCACATTTCACAGGATTTTGTTTCACGGAACTCCCTTTTACGAAACCACTTCTCACGGGATTCCGTTTCACGGATCTCCTTTTCATGTAACCACCTTTTACGGAACCTCATCTCATGAAACCACATCTCACGGGATTCCGTTTCATGAAACTCCCTTTCATATGAAACCACCTTTCAACAACGAAACCACTTCTCACGGGATTTCGTTTCACAAAACTCCTTTTCATGTAACCACCTTTCACGGAACCTCATCTCACGAAACCACATCTCACGGGATTCCGTTTCATGGAACTCCCTTTCACGTAGCCACTTTTCACGGGATAACTTCTCACGACCTGTAGGTTCACGGGACTACTAAGACCCTGCACCTTCACGCCACAACATTCACCTGTTAAATTAACACACCTTGTTATTACTCCTACACTAACACACTTCTCATTTCAACTAACCGGTTTACCATTAACAAAGAAAGAAGAAGAAATGGTACCTACCCCACCAATGTGGAGACTGATGTACTTTTCATGTACCAATGTTGTCGGCCTCAAAAATAGAAGTGGTAGAGACCCCATCAGCCACCCAAGCCAGGCTACAGGCTCCCCAGCAAGTCAGAAGAAGAAACTAATGTGCGGGTACTCGAATTGAATTACTTGGTTCCATATGCCCAAGCCTTCCATGGGGCCATCATCAGCAAGGAAGCCCTTACGGCCCATGGAAAGGTCGCACTGCATTACCACAGCATTACCAGAGCCCACAGTGCCTCCAAATCCTGGAAGAGGCAGAGGTCAAAGAGAAGCTAGAGAAAGTGGGCTTAGGGAGAATGGCACAAATACTTCCATGGAGCATCAACACGGAGCTCTGTGCCGAGTATATCAAGACCTATGACAAAGGCACCAAACGTGGCACCATCACAAAGGCCGACGGCACAAGAGAGCAACTCCGATCAACGGAAGAACTCATTTGTGATGCTCTGCAGCTCCCACCAGTAGTAGCAGTCAAAGTCCACGCCCACGCATTTGACAAAATGCCTCTGAACGCAATGCTAAAGAAGAGTTCTTATAACTCCAATGGGGCAGAGTATGAGAATATCCGGGATGAGGCTACAAAGAAAGCCTGCAGGGCTATGTCATCGATAATGTAGGTCAAGCTAGTGGATAGATACAACAGGGTCCCGTTGAATAGGATCGCTAAGGTACATGAAGAGAAGGAGGAATGGGCCTTTTATATTCATAGAGAGATGAAGAACTATCTGAAGGTCCACGAGTCCAAAATATGCAACCCGTACCTGCTAACCCAAGTCCTAAATCATGTGGCAAAAAGGCCTCTCCTAGAGCCTGAACCAGTAGAGCAACTGCGACTGGCATTGCTGCCAGAGCAACCACCACTAACAACTGAAGAAATGCAAGAGGGCCAAGCTGTCCTAGTGGAGACCCAAGCCATTATGAAGGAGATAAGGAAAGGGAGAAAGAAGAAGACAAACAAGAAAATGCAAGGCATCATCCTAGACATAACTGTATAATCACAAAGACTAGAAGCTGAGGTGGCATTGGAAATCAGAAAGTACCAGGAAGCATTCACAGAGCAAGAAGCCACAATCAGCCATGCCACTCCAGAGCAACTGTAGCAAGTTACTCCCTCGACGAGCCCGGCACAGATGGTTTTCACGAACTTGTCCCCACTTAAAGATTCAGCTTTGGCAGACACACTGCTAGAGATAGAGCCCGAACAAGTAGCATCAATTCCAGTACTACAGGTTGAGGAAACACAAGGTATTGAGGCAGCAACAAACGGCTCAAGTGCATGAACCAGCAGCCCATACTGATACTAGCAAAAGACCAAGAAGTGCAAAACCATCAAGCCTAAGCAACAGAAGGCGTTTGGAAGATGAGGGAAGAATACCCTAGCTGTCCTTCCTACAAAACGTCAACTATGAACAGTTCATGCAAGAAACAATGGAAGGTTTGGCGTTTGGAAGATGAGGGAAGAATACCCTAGCTGTCCTTCCTACAAAATGTCAACTATGAACAGTTCATGCAAGAAACAATGGAAGGTTTGGATGAATTGTTAAAGCTGCCACATGCGGGACTAGAAAGCGCAAGCACAAGTGCATCATGGGAGTAGGAGCAAAAAGTATGGCGTTGCCACCTCCTCACAACACACATGCTCCATGATCGTAACACTGCCCTTTGAAAGTAGGTTAACGAGTCAAACACAAAGTGCGGACCTTAAAGGACCACTTGGCAGCAGGCAGCAGAGGCCACACATCGGGATGTTATAATGAAAAGCTTGAAGGCCACATAGGAGCAAGAGACTAGATACAAGGCACTGGAGAGCAATAATGTGGTCCTTCACCAAACCATTGTACAAAGGATCAAAGAAAATACAGACCTCAAGGCAAAGTTAGAACAAACTAAAGAGCAACTCTAGAAGGAGGTCACCCACACCCATGAGCTCACAGCCCTTCATGCCCAAGAACTCCAGCACAATTTCATGGCCAAAGACGAGGAGCTGCAAGACAAATCCAACAACTATCCTCCAATCTGAAAGCAGCAGAGGACAAAGCCACTCAATTATAGCAAGAGAGAGAACAATCAAACAAGGCACATGCAGAGAAAGTAAGAACACTTAACGACACCGTCAGTGCCAGTCAAGTCGAAATGCAAAGAATAGAATTAGCACACCAAGAAGCAATGGCACAAATCACGCGGCAACTACAAGACAGTCAGAGGCTAGCTGTTTTGAAAGGCTCCAAATAATCACAGAAGCTTAAGAAAGCGAAGCAACAGCCAGGCGTGCCCAAGAGGAAGCAACCTGGAGATTCGAGGAATTGGATGCTGCAAGGATGGTTCGTGAAACTGCCATATCAAATCTCCTTAGCAACACTGACTCTCGTCTACAAGAGTTGGAACGCTAGTTGGCGATACAAGACCAATGTCAGCGACCGGAGCCTATAGATGACCTACGCCTACTCCTTGAGCGTGCCTTGGAGTTGGGTCAGTTGCCAGTAACTCCTCGGGCCCCTCTTTAATCTCTCACTTTGTTTTTGTCTACACTAACCCTCTCTTTACTTCAATATGATATAAATCTATCTGAAGACCTAGGCCTAGGTGAATTAACCCTCATTAAGCAAAATATTGAACGCGATGCTGACCCTACAATAATAATGGGAATTTTACGGGGGGACATAGTCTTAACTAGTCCACAAGATATCTTCTTTTACACATTACATCCTATTGTGTTAAACCTTCGTAGTTGGTGTCGGGTACTCCAAAATTCTGAAATTCTGGACAATAGTGTCGAAAAATTAGACCTGTTTGTTCGAGATGACATTCCCGAGACACCAGCCAACCATGAGGTGGTAGCACATAGCTATCAGTGGATTAGAAGCCCATGGGTGAGTCACCAACATTTATAATACTCACCAACATCTTAACTTATGTGACTCTACCTTATATGATCCTTTTGGAATTCTAAAGCTATACTCTAATATCTACAAACACTTAGAATCCATGCTAACCAATGTACAATACAATTTTGATGCCACTCATATTGAATATCCTACCATAAATCCTAAAGATATCCGTGACCTACAAGAGTTTATGAAAAACACAAGCCTAGCCACCCACCCCCTAGCATAGGTCATGGTCAGGATGAAATCTCGTCTTTATCTTCAATGTCAACTTACCCCATCTATTGTAATGTCGCTACTAGTAAAATCCTTAATCCCTATCCTAATACCCCACCTACTAACACATCTTAGGCCAATTGCATATTCTCTACTTTCACTCCTCAGCACAGATAGATTTTTCCACTAACCCTATCGCCCCCGAGGAGATACTGGCACCTCACCCGTCTCCCTAACGGCAACCTCAGGAGGTACACTATCCTATTCTCCATGACAATATTGAAGCTTTCACTGATGATACAATTTGGAATCATTGTCTGGTGCAGAATATGAGGGCTTAAATCCTCTATTAAAGCCCAAGTTGATGTTCAAGGTGCTCATGTTGATGTGCAAGTAACACCCTTTGAACCAACTCGACGGATTATGCCAGAAGCCTACTCCGAGGTCACACCAACAAAGCAGCATTATGCGTCATACCCTCTACGAGCACCTCGCCCAGATTTAGAAGAATTACTTCCCTTAGCTGGAGAAGGCACATTATGGGCTAATGTGGCGCGGCACACAAAATTGGCCAATCCCCAATTGGCCAATTTTGTGTGGCGCGGCAAAATTGGCTGACCTATTGGAAAGTAGGATTGTCACCTTCATGATCAGCTATTGCTTTGCAGGTGGAGAAAGGCTCACCAAGTACACCTATGCCACAATTATCTCCACAGATGAGGCACAGCCCAAACTAGAAGATTTTGGAATACAGCCAGACTGGCGAAAAGAGTACTTAACAATTCCGGAGTACAGCCGTCTATATGTGCACGCCACCAACATAGCGGGTTGACCCATTGTACATGCCCCTTAAGAGAAGATGGACTCCACTAGAGTTTCAGGAGGCTAAGCGGCGAGACTCCCATGTCTGTTATAACTTTCTGATCTTCATGCCAGCAACCTTTCTAGACATACGAGAGTAAAGAAAACAAATGCTTACTTGGATACAAGCATTCATGAGGTGATTTTTGACTTTTGAGTTGCACAAGCTAATCAATTTTTGTAGCCATATGCGATGGAAAATCATGTTAGGGCTACCAAGGTTCCAATAGAGAAAGTGGTAGATGCACGAGTAGAAACATGGCGGTTTGTGGCACAAGTGGAATCCTTTCATAGCAAGGATGTAATTTTCTTTTTTTACTGGACGAATTCCATTCTTCAATAGGATTATACATTTGTTACATGATTTATTAGATGGTATCTCTATGGAGGAGAAGATCTTTGACGGTCCCAGACGATTCTATGAGGTCCTATTCTCATCCAAAGAAGTTTGAGATTTGGTTATGTAGAGAGTCCCGTTATTTCTAGATGGATGGTTGGTGCATGTTGTACCCCAACGCCCTATGGAAGAGTATAGAAATATGTTGCGCTAGGCATGCCCTATTTGGGTTGAGGTTGTAGACTTTCCATCAACTATGTGGGAATCGTTTACTGTTGGCCATGCGTACTATTGGGGAGGTGTTGGTGGAGCCCAGAATGTTGTCCAAGAATAAAAACAGGGTTTGCATGCTGTGGGATACTGGGAAGCCCCAACCTCGACAATTGAGGTTATGCGTGGATGGATTTTACCCTTTGTATTTTGAATTTAAGTGGGGATCGTTTGCAGGCCATTGCTTCCATTGTGGGGAGATGGTTCACTTCATTTTAGAGTGTCCAGAGGAGGTGAATGCTCAGCCACAACTGAATGTGTCCCAAGGACCAACTCAAAAGGATACATTAGCTCCTATTTTGCCATCTAGTTTGAATATAGAGAGAAGGGCAAACAAGTAGCAAAACAAAGTGAGCAAGTGGGAGATAAAGGTAAACAAGTTTTGGCAGATAAAAGTAAACAAGTTTTGGCAGATAGACCTTTGGCTTGTGGGGGCAAAGAGCGGCGCTCGCCAGACAGCTACTTCTAGTGGTAATCAAAATATGGGTGCTGGTCATGGTGCCTCTTCATCATTTTGTCTTGGTGCCACAAGATGGACTCAAGAGAAAGATAACCAAGGCAGGGTATCACACTCTCGGTATAATCTAAGACCTCGAGTTACGAAAGAAAATCATGTAAATTTTCCTCTTCTATTTGATAAAAAAGGGGCTATGGTCTCAACCTAGGACAAGAAGTATCTAGATGTTAAGTGGAGATAGGATACATCACCTAGTGATGCCCGTACTTTAGGTGAGAAGGAACGGGTGAATGTTTTACTGTGAAGAGTATGGGAACAGATGGAGAAAGAAGGCATTGAGGATCCTGTGCAATATTTTAAGGAAATAGAGGCCGATGGTGGTACCTCTCATTGATTGGCTTTTTGTTTTGATGGATTATGAAGATTACTCTTTGGAATGTAAAAGGTGTGTGTTCATTGTCCAAGAATTATCACATGTGACGTACTATGTTTCAAGATCAATGGGATACATTTTGTGTTGTGGAGCATAAACAACATTCCATGGTTGGACAAGTGTATGATTACAAGGAATTTCTTGTGTTTTATAGTGGGCACCCCACTACACAATCAGGGGTCATGATTGCAGTGAAATCTCAGTTTAAGCTATCATTGGCTATGCAGGATGCTATGCAGGATGTCCGAGGGCGATTCAATGTTGTGGAAGTGGAGTTTATGGATGAAACGTTATGGCTTGTGGGGTTGTATGCGCCTAATGGTGTTGCACAACATCATCAGTTATGGGATGATTTATTGTGTTTGTGCAACACTAAGCCTGGCTTTATGTTGGGCGATTATAATGTATGTGAATTGTCGGAGCATGCTTCTACACCTCACTCTATTATGGATGGGCCAGAGAGGCTCAGCTGGAATGTGTTTGCCAATCAAGTTTTGAAATAAGATATGTTGTCATGACTACACCCGCATGAGAGAGGATTTATATGCCTCTCAATAGCACGTGGGTACAAGAGCTCGTCTGGACCGAATGTATATTTGCTAGCATGAGTTGTTTCTGCTAGAGATATTGTCCATGGTGGAATATAATCATATTTTGTCAGATCATTTTCCTTTAGTATTGGAGATGCATAGCCATTATGTGGATGCATAGGACATTATTGGGAAAGGCTCCTCTTAAGGTTAACCAGACTTTCTTGGAGCATACTATTTTCCATCAGTTTCTATTGCAGGCATTACCAAAATTTTTATGCCATGTAATCTCTATTGGGGTGTCAGCTTGGGAGTGTTGTATGTTCAATATTCAAAAGCTTGCTTGCCAGTATGGGATTCATAATGCATCATATTTTAGGGAGAAGTTACGGAACCTAGAATTGTTGTTGGTTGATTTGAACCAGGTGGTTCAAGAGAACGGTTCTTGCCCAGACATTAAGATATCTATTGATTGGTTGTCCCATCATTGCACGAGAATCAATATGTGAGATATAAACTTATAGCTCGAATAGATGCCCTATAATTGTCAGTAGTCACATGCGTTCTTTGGTTGTTTGCAGCAAAAGCATGCACGTGAGAATATTGTTAGGATAGAAGATAGGCAAGGAGCATTGATTACTGATCCTACTTATGTTCTAGATGTGTGTATGGACTTTTATCGCCATTTGTTGGGTCCGTTGGAGGTCATATCTCCTAATGTCATTGTAGCTAGAGAGTCTTTGTTTTACTTGGTTCATCATCACTAGGTATCAGATGTTTCTGCAAATGAATTGGAAAGAGAGATTTTTGTGGATGAGGTGGAAGATGTGTTGAAGCACTTGCCTAAAGGGAAAATTCCAAGATGGGATGGGCTCCCCAACGAGCTTTTCACGAAGTATGTTGATGAGTTGAAGGTCCCTCTCGCTTCCACTTTTCAAGAGTGGAATACAAGTATCATGCCTGCGAGTTGGAAGATTGGGCTTGTACATTTATTGCCTAATTTTCATCCCTAGTTAATCTACGTTGGAGAGACGGAAAACCCTCTCTCTTGTAGTAAGAGGAGTACGATCCACACTAAGCTCAATCCAATGGGATTTGCATCCCTTTCGGAGCTAGGGATTCGACCCGTACCGGTGCACAAGAGCTTATCCACGAATGGAGAGAATGCTCATGGCTACCACCACTTGACACTAGACTAAGCATACACACAAGCTCAACTTGTCCTCATTCCTACACACCCCTTCACTCACAAATACAAGCAAGAGGAATACAATCACTATGCACTCAAGCAAAGAGAAAGACCTCACTCCACTCCTATCTTCCTACAAGCATGCACACATTCAAGCATCAAGCTTCCATGAAAGCTTCAAATCAATCCATGTACTCAAAAATGAAATACTAAAAGCATGCATAAGAGTAAAATGATTAGAGTAGAGGATGAGAATGACTCATGACATTGCTAATGATTCAATGAAGAGATTTATCTCATACAAAGATGTAGATGGGGTGAGAGAAGAGTCTTCACCTCTATGGAGAAGAGGGAGAGTAGGTCTCTCAAAGGAGCTCTTGCATGAACTAAGCCCAAAGTGTATCTAAGCTCTCAAATGAGCCACCTTTTATACAAAAATTCTAGGACTCCCATAAGTCCCCATGTGGGATTATTATCAAACCCTCTCCCACATTCATCTACAAAGTGGAACTCTTTTCAAGAGCCCTAAGTATCGTTTTTGTTGCATCCTGGTATTGGTCTTCATTTGCAAGCAACACTCCCCCCTTCCTATTTTGCGCACGTCCTCGAGCGCGGTAGTAGCAAGAGCTGCAACAAAAAAACAATTGATACAAGTAAAGTCCTTTATTGATAAAAAGAAAAGAAAAGAAAAATCAGCAATAATAATTACACACGTGAGCATACAAGTGCAAGGCTGATTAAAGTTTTAATTAGTACTAAAATAGGTGAGTAGAGATGAGTCAAAGTGAGACTGGAGTGGTAGATAATGCTATGCAAAGGCAAATGTGCTTAGTACACCGCCGGTTATGACCGCAGTCTCAATGTCTATCAGTATGTAAGTTACTCCTAAGTGGCAACCCTACTCCTAAGTATGAGCAAAGGTGATTGGAGCTCTCTCTTGCTGTTTTTTTTTTTTGGATATGTGTGTAGAAGGTGATAAAGATTAAGGTTCTATCCCCATGAGACCCAAGCAATGGCCAAGAGACCTCCGCCAAGAGAATCTAAAGACCGCTAAGTATCTCAAGGGCGACAGACCCTTTTTCTTTCTTTTATGACCTAAGGAGTACCCCTTGAAGATGAGGGCATCGGTTTCGAGGGCCCATAGTGTACCCCCGAGTCCTACCAACATCTATCAAGGCGATAGGTTCCTCAAAGTTCTTCTTCTGAAGTTTTTAGACATCAGTGTTCACCCCATGGAAACCAAGGCATCGGCCCCAAGGTGCTGAGACATCCCCAGGTCCTACCAAGCACTTCGCATGGCAGTAGACACTTCATGTCGCAATTCACTTTGTATATATATATTTTTGTAGGGTATATTTTCATAAATTTTTATTACTCGTAGCACCTAGCTCATATCTAAGAGATAACTACCACTAGGGATAACTAATATACCTTGAAGACATAAGTACTTGGCATACTCCCTTGGTATATATCCTACACTGTCTTTGGATAGACATATCTTTTACTAAGTCTTCTAAGACTCTAGAATTCACTCACCATATTTTAACTACAAATCAAAAACTCAAACCAGCCAATATTGTGTACATGCAAACCATATATTCGAAAGATAAGAGCACTTAAAGAAGTAAAGATTAAGATTTGCATACACCTGATGTAGTGCCCTGTTGATGTTGTTCGTTTGCCTTGAATAATTGCTGATTTTGTGCAGATTGCTTCTCCTTGATCCCTGTAGGCATAGCATATCTCCCCCCTTCCTAGTTTGTGTGCACGATAGGTGGACTGTAGGGGCGTATCTGATGCTCTTCTTAAGCTGAGATCTCTGCACAAAGTTTTATTAACAAACAAAGAAAAAACAAAAGAATAAAATTTGTTAGTGGTGCCAATCACCAAATATAGCCGAGGGGAAAAACCCAGTGGGATAAAAGTGCCCTGGCTTATCGATCTTATTATGGAGTCGTTTGAACCTACCCTTGCGTTGGTGGTGGATCCGTGTCAAAAAGAACATAATTCTCAAAAGGCATAAGGAACCACACTATTCAAACATTGATCTACCAAAGAGCTTCATTTGTAGTGTTAATGCCTTATCCTTGGTTTTAGGTATGTCCTTCTTAAGAGGTGGACACTTTAGCAATTGTCTTGGAATTTGAGCAAGATAAGAGGATTTAGGCATTGAAATGCTAGAATCTATGCTCAAATGAGACTCCTTTGGACTTGCCTTAGGTACACCAGTTGATGGTTGAATTATGTAACAAGGAGAAATAGGGGCAACAGTTGTTTCAATACATGTTTTAGGAAGATCAACACAAGTGGATTTGTAAGTGCTATCAAAGCCACCTTTCCTGTCTTGGGGAATTTGTGTTGATTTCTTTTGCACCCACTGATATGGGCAATCAGGGGTGACTCTTGGAATCTTTTTGAAACACTCTTTTACCTTTAGCAATCCATGGCATTTTGGAAGCCAAATTGATGTTGCACCCTCATAATAGCCTTGTGCTTTGAGCACATGTTTTGGGACCCATCGATTAACAATCCGAGGTTTGGGCTTAGAAATTATGTGCTTCTTAAGAGGCTTAGCAACTGGACTAGATGGTACAAGTTTGTACGCAGCTTTGGGTAGCCACATTGATAATTCCTTCTTACCTGGCCTTCTTTGAGCAGCAACTAGAGTAGTTGGAACATACCAGCCATGGCCCTCACTTGAGTACTCATCAATTATCCACATCATTTGTTTTGGAGCTTCAAAAGCAGATTTTGATTGTGGGTTGGGTAAGGTAGAAACATTACCCTTTTGACACGATAAAGCTCGTGAAGTAGCAGAGACTTCCTTAACATGCAATGCTGTTGTGGATGCATTCCTATAGTACAAATCATCTCGAAGGTTATGTGGTTGTACCATTCGTATAGGAATAATGTCATATCCATCTGAGTCACAAAATTGAATTGGCTTCGGTAAAGCACATGTCGATAATGTTGCAAGGACATGACTCCATTCTAATGGATCAATTAAATGCTCAGGGAAGGGTTGTGGAATGTATGCCTCGTCTGATACACTTCGATTACCCTTAAGTCTCTCTGTGTTGAAATCCCTACATGAGGCTCCACACATCCATAGATCTTCTCGCCCATCTGACAATGTAACGTTTGAGCCCTCAGATGAAGCAGAATCAAACTCATCTATTGGAGACCTTGTTACATCACGATATGAGTGATTTCTTAGGTTGACCCTTGTGATGACAGAATCATGTCGGAGGTACAAGTAATTGTATCCCCAATCTTGAATCATTTGAAATTGTCGCATGAATGGTCTACCCAATATCACTTCGTAGTTTGGATGCTTTCCGAAATCCACTACTGCAAAGGTATGCTCATATTCAATCCCACATGTGGTGACCAATATGTTCTCAAGCAGCCCAAGGGGATGTTCTAAGCTTCCATCTGCTAGCTGCAAGCGCATCCTGGTACTCCTAATAGCTGGTTTGCCCCACTTTTCCCAAATGGACCTTGTCACAATGCCCACTCCTGCGCCACTATCAAGTATTGCAGTTGAAGATACTTTTCGCACTTCCAATGGGAGGGTAGCATTTCCCTGATCGTCCTCACAAAATTTTCCTACTTTGTTGATAGGAACTGGCATTACATGCTTTGTTTCAGAGTGTATAGTACACTCATGGGGACCCTTTTGTAGCAATACTTGTTCTGACAAACATGTGGTAATATCATTCCACAACTCAGGTTTAAGCTTTATCAACTCGTGCAAAGGTAAGTTACAAGCCACTGGTGCAGACAAAATAGCTTGCACCGTACTCATATCTTTCTCCTTAGTCAACCTTTTATGCATGGAGGGTATCCTCAAGGTTTGAGAACAGTTCTCATATTCTCCCAGATAGGACGGTAAGGTTTTCATTGTATGCTTACTTCTAGGAGAAACAATTGTTTGACCTTCCTCCTGAATGCTTGGGCGTCCAAAGTTGTTTTCCGAATCTCTGGTAAAATCCACCTCAGAGAATGGAGGCGAACTAACAGAAGACATGTTCTCATTAATTTTCTCATTTACTGCGGCCCACATGTCATTTGCCATGTCCTCATTAGCATCAATAACTTCATCATTGCATGGGAAGACAAGGCTGGGTGGTGGCAAAATGTCATCTTTTAATGGAGTGTCAATTGGTGCAGACCTGTCGCTCTGAGCTTGTGAAATGAACTCACTTTTCATTTCCCTACTTGATGACACTTCTGGTATGGTTTCTAATGTTGGCTTAAGAGAGGTTGGGCCCCGAGGAATAGGTGGTGGTGGTCCCTCAAGTATTGACTGAGCTTCCCTAATGAGTTGCTGGTGTACAGCTAGATTGATCTTCTCCTCACGAGGGTTTGGGTATTCTTGAAGCTTCTTGGGTAGTTCAGATAAGGCTGCAATGCGACTTCTATGAGCATCAATGATGGCCTCTAGAGTCTCATTCACTTTATCCACAAAAACAGAACTCCCAGAACTATCCTCAGTCGTACTAGCCTCATCTTGTTTAACACTAGGCTCAGGTTGAGGTTGATGTTCCTCACGCACTTCCTGGGATGTAAAAGTTTTATCCTTTATGTTTTGTTTAGAGGTCTCCTGAGAACTAGAAGTGGATGCACTTTTAGTTTGCTTGTTTCGGTTCTTCTTTCTCCTAGTGGTCTTTTTTCTATTGGACTGTAGGGTCTTGTCCACTAGATTTGTCTTTGCGTCCCTAGTTCGAGGTGTCTCATCAGTCTGTATTTCAGCGTTTCGTGTCTGTGATCTAGTCATGACCCTAAGTGGCACGACATCCTCATTCTCAGATGAAGGTGGTGATGGAATTGCCCCTACAAGGTTAAGTGAAACCTTTGGTTGAGAGGTGCCGTCCTCATGTGGTTTCAACAGACAGTCTTTTGGGAAGTGTTCTACACAACACCCTAGACAATATCTTTCGATTGGTGGAAACTGTTGTACTGTTGTATTTGACCGAGATGCTTGCCTTGAGCGATGTGGACAATCACGAGCCCAATGGGGTTCTCCGCACTCATAACAGGGGCCCATTGGTTTGGTCTCTACTTTCCTTGGCTGCCATTGACCTGAGGGGCTGGAGTCCTAGGTTGGTAGCCGCCTAGCAACATTAAAGAGTTTTGTTCCCCTGGTTGAATCTCCACCACTGGGCTTGGGTATGCGGGACTTTCAAAGAGATTATCTTTGGATGAATATGATACATATTCTTCTTCCACATAGCCTGGGTTTACCAATTCTCTACACATATTTGAATTGTCGTAGTCGACAACCCTCACAGGAGCAGTCCCTGGAGCAGGAGGTTGAGCACCAAGAACAGGTCGTGCTTGTTCTTGTGTCATCGGTGGCTTACGTTCAAAATTTGTATATTGTTGATACATTTGTGGAGCCACTCCACCCCTCGGCTGCTCACGTTCCTGTCTCATTCTCGCAATGCGAGTACAATCCTGTGTGGTATGAGTAAAGTTCCAAGCACAGGCTTGGCACCACTTCTTCGTGGGTTGGTTTGTGACTAGAGGAGAAAAGGTATTACAGTCCTCTGTTTTATGGTCACCGCCACATGCTCCACAAAGATGAGGACCTGTAGGAAGTATACTCCTCATTCTCTGCTGCTGTTGTTGTGGCTGTATGGGTGGACGATAGGTTTGTCCTAATCTCCTTAGCACTAGGTTGGCTATCTGGTCTGGATTTACTAGCGCGCTAGACCCTGAACTTTGGTCATCACCCCATTGATTTCTAGGTTTCACCTCAGGGCCAGAACCATCTTGGAACTTGAAGTTATCGGTGAAATCCATAGCATCATGGCAACACTCATTGAAACTTGTATGTTTCTTCGCATAGAGATGTGTATGCAGTGTTGAATTTTTGAGGCCTTTTAAGAAGAGAGAAATTAATCGACTTTGGGCGGGCTTCTCATCTTCTGGGCAACGATTAATGTACTGCTTCATTCTATTTACACAGTCTCTAACACTCTCATTCTCACCTTGTTTGAAAGAGTAGATGTGTGCTACCGTGTCATGTTGAATTCCCATCAAGGAAAAAGCAGCAATGAATCTCTCTTCCAAAACTCGTAAAGAAGTTTTGTCTGAAGCCTCTAATGCCTGAAACCAAGCAAGGGCTTTTCCTTCAAGAGTGAGTCCAAACCCTTCTATTTGAGTATGCTTATCAGCAACTTGCTCAGCTCGAACTGCTTGCCTAAAAGCTGCTACATGGTCGTATGGATCTCCCGACCCTTCATATTTCTTTACCAGTTTCTGAAGAGTTGATGGCCTTACTTGTCGTGAATACTCATCATAGGGCCTACGGCCTCTCACTCTCAGTGGAAATTGTTCCTCTCTTTGGAAAGATGGTCCACATGTTTCCAAAATTGGTGTGGGTACCCTATTACCAGCCTCACCAAACCCCTCCAAAGATCTTGTCACCCTCATTTCAGGAGGTGCACTTATAGGAGGCCGAGTTGGCTCCCTTCTCATCCGATTGTCATAGTGGGAAAGATGTTGTTGTGGTGGTGTGACCTGTGGTCGCACATTTGGTGTAGGACGATATCGTGGTGCTAGAGTTGGGCTACTAGCTGAGGTCCACTTAGATGTTGAAGGTCCCTCTCTAGTGAACTCTCGTAGGGGAGGAGCAACAGTTTCTCCAAGAAAGGCTGTCTCTCCTGGTTTGGCTGTATGTGTTGAGAACACTTCCATGAATAATGGTTGTCCTTTCCACGTGAGTTCCCTAATCTCTTTCCAATCTAACGTTCGATATTCATTGGCCCATTTATCAACTATTCTGTTCATGTGTCCTGCACACTTCTCAACTACCACTACATAAGCTAGAGGAAGATCCAGCTCTGGCGATTTTGTTGTGGCATAGTATCCCTCTAACGAATCCTTATAGACCTCTTGAAGTGGGTCATCCTGTAAGACCTTAGTCACAGGAATTTGTCGTACAAACTCCCATTGGCATTCAGCCCCCTGATCCAGTTTACACTTGCCTTTCCTATCCTTGTCCAAATTTAGATCTACAAGAAGTAAATCATCTCTGGTGGATGGCTTTGAGGATTGGGCATTGGATGGTCCAGGCATGTCCGGCTCGATGAGCCAGTCATCTCTAGACTCTTTTGCTCTGGAAAGATGTGAATAGTCTAACAACTCAGTTTTAGAGAGCTCCCCTAATTTGTCTACCTTTTCTGGATGGTAGGTGACTTCATAGCGAACACCATCTCCACCCATGTACATGTTACCCTGGTCATTGACTAGAGGTGCTCTATCAAGTTCTGAGAAAATGTCTGCGATCTTAACAAGGTACCTATGTTGTGGGTCCCTAAAGATCTCAGCTCCTTGAGCATTTGTGTAGACATATTGGAGTCGCACATTGAATGTTAACCCCATGGTGTCGGCTTCAAATGGATTAAAGGATCGTGTGGGTGTCCTATTTGGGGCTACGGGATGACTATTTGTCGGCACTAGATTGTCCATGGACAATGAACTAGTTGTTCTGGAGGAAAGGGTATCGGATTGGGATTCAGAAAGGGTTTCAGCAATATCTGCCAAATTGCCTACCGATTGGGTCCCACTTTCTTGCGTAGGCACTCTAGAAGGTGCCCTAGGCCCTATGGCAGAATCTACACGACGTCCCGACCGCAAGTGCATAAGGTCAAAATTTTGTTTTGGTTTTTTTTTTTTATGTGTTTGAATTTTGTTTTGTTTTTGTTTGTTTTGGTTTTTGTGTTTTGTTTTGTTTTTTTGATAAAAATATATATATATATGTATATATATATATATTTTTCCCTACCTAACCCCTAAAGGCAACTAAAAGGAGTATGTAACTATCTATCCTATTTTCTTATTTTTAAATGTTTTTTTTAATGATTTTATGATTTTTTTTAAATTTACTCAAAAATTATGAATCACACTTAAAAAAAAATACTAATTATGCACAAATTTACAAAAAATTAAAAAAATGCAGTTTACACTAATGAAGAACTACAAAATATGCGAAAAATAATAGACTCCTAAAAAATCAAAAAATTTTCTTTTGTTTGTTTTTTCCTCCTTTTGTTGGTTTTTATTGTTTGTTGGTTTGTTCGTTTGTTTGTTTTTATTGTTTGTTTGTTTTTTTTTAAATAAAATGAATAAATTTTGTGCCAGATAAAAAATATGACTATACTAATTATGCATCATTTACAAAAATTTTATAAAAAATAAAAAATGAAAAATGCAAGCTACTTAAATTATGCAAAATTTTAAATGATAAACAATGATTTCAAAATAAAAATTATTTTTTCTTCTTTTTTTCTTTTTGCTTTTTTTCTTTTGTTTTGTTTTGTTGTTTTTGTTTTGTTTTTTTTTAAACTACTAAATTTCGTTGCCTAATTACAAAAAAATATAAATCTACTGATTATGCAATAATAAAAAATTCTAAAATGCAAACTACTTTAATTATGCAAAAATTTAAATGATGAACAATGGTTTCAAAATACAAAAAATAAAAATTGTTTTTTTCTTTTTTTTTTCCCTTTTGTTTTGTTTTGTTTTGTTTTGTTTTGTTTTGTTTTGTTTTGTTTTGAATATATTACAAAAATTTAAAACAATGCAAATTACACTAAATATGCTAAAAATTACAGAAATGAAAAAAAATAAAAATATGCACACACTATGGACTCCTAAAAACAAATAAAAAGATTTTTTTTTATTTTAAATTTTTATTTTATTTTTTTAATTTTTTTCTTTCTTTCTTCTCTCTCTATATATATATATATATTTTTTTAAAGATTTTCCACTATTCTTTTTTTTTAAATTCTTTTTTTTTCTTTCTCTTTTCTTTTCTTTTTTAATCTCTTTTCTTTTTTTGTCTTTTTTTAATGCCTTTTTCTTTTTTTTTCTTTTTTTTTAAAAAAATATTATTTTTATTTTTTTTGTTTTTTTTAATTTAAAAATATAAAATAAACATAAAAAATTAATGAAAAATTAAAAAAAAATAATAAAAAAAAGAAAATTCACCTACCTTATCCGCACCGCTCGCCCGCTCCCTCCCGGATTCGTCGCTGGAGCGCGCCCACACGGCTTCTGCTCCCACACGGCTTCTGCTCGCCTGTCCCCACGCGCCTTCTGCCAGCTAGTTCACGTCTGGTTTTCAACCGCCTCGACGCTTCAACGCCTCAACGCCTTCACTTCCACCCTTCACTTCCAGCTGTCCGCCCTCAGCTTTGCTTCCGACGGTCAGCCGCCTCCACCTCTCCACACTTCTCTTGGACCTCCACGCTGCTGCAGTCCTCTCTTCCTAAAAGGAGGCAAACCCCATTGGAATTCCTTGGCTCTGCCCGGGATTGATTGGCTCCCTTTTGTCCCGCCTGCCCTTTGGGGTTGATCAACCAACCCGATCAGTTTTGATAGATGTATCTCTCGGACCTACAGATGAAGACGAGCCGTCAACCTCTTTCGCCTGCCAACGGCCGCCTCTGCCTTCTACCTCGCACAGCCCGCCCTGCTACTCAGCTGCTGCAGCCGCCTAGGCTGCCACTTCTTCACCGCCAGCTTGCAATAGTCCTTCGCTCGGCCACCTTTCGCAACCGCAGCCTGTGCAACCGGCCACCATGCCTTCGCACCCGCCTTCGCTTCTTCTCCTACAGCTGCTGCGTTCAGCGGCCTGCCTCTCGCCAGCCACGCAGCCACCTCACCTCCTTGCGCGGCGGCCAGCCTTCAGTGACCTCGCCTCAGCTCTCCGGTTCGCTCTGCAGTCGCCTGACCAGCAGCTGCCGCCTACAAAGCCTTACAAAGCCTTAGTAAAACTATATATATATATATATATATATATATATATATATAGTTTTCTTTGCTCGCTTATGCCAACACTGGCGGCCGCCTTCTCTTTGTTGTAAAAGAAATGATTAAATCAATATATATTTGTTTTTATTTTGAAAAAGCAGTAGGTTTGATGCAGCCCTTGTACTCTAATGTTTGATGCAGCCCACAAATATATATATATATATATATATATATATATATATATATAGATTTATAAGTTCTTTCTTAGGGCCACCCTTGGTTGCCCGTTTCTTTCAAGCAAATCGGTTAGTCATGCTGCAATAGATAAATATTCCTCATTTTTTCCTCGAGCACGCTTGATGCGTTGGCTCCCCACACAATAACAACACAAAACAAAAGGAAGGTCGCCTCCAACACTTTCTATCTCTCTTCTTTCTTGCTTGGGAGTCAATGGGGCTTGCATAAGCTATGGGAGAGCTTAGCAACGCACCTCTTTTTTTTTTTTTAATACTAATTACAAGTTAACGAAAAGCATGAAAGAATGAAATGACAAAAAACAATGAAGGTAAGCATAATGAACGGTACTTGAAAAGCAATAAACAATAAAACATAAAAAAAACAATGCGGGAGAAACCTCAACCGCTCAATGGTTTACCTTATCCACTCACACCGGGATCACACACCCAAACTTAACCTAATCACTCAATGGTTTTGCAACCAAAAGAGGAAATAGTGGTGGTTTCCACACACTCTCAACCGGATTTGAGTCTTCTCCCCGGCAGCGGCGCCAATGGAGAGACGGAAAACCCTCTCTCTTGTAGTAAGAGGAGTACGATCCACACTAAGCTCAATCCAATGGGATTTGCATCCCTTTCGGAGCTAGGGATTCGACCCGTACCGGTGCACAAGAGCTTATCCACAAATGGAGAGAATGCTCATGGCTACCATCACTTGACACTAGACTAAGCATACACACAAGCTCAACTTGTCCTCATTCCTACACACCCCTTCATTCACAAACACAAGCAAGAGGAATACAATCACTATGCACTCAAGCAAAGAGAAAGACCTCACTCCACTCCTATCTTCCTACAAGCATGCACACATTCAAGCATCAAGCTTCCATGAAAGCTTCAAATCAATCCATGTACTCAAAAATGAAATACTAAAAGCATGCATAAGAGTAAAATGATTAGAGTAGAGGATGAGAATGACTCATGACATTGCTAATGATTCAATGAAAAGATTTATCTCATACAAAGATGTAGATGGGGTGAGAGAAGAGTCTTCACCTCTATGGAGAAGAGGGAGAGTAGGTCTCTCAAAGGAGCTCTTACATAAACAAAGCCCAAAGTGTGTCTAAGCTCTCAAATGAGCCACCTTTTATACAAAAATTCTAGGACTCCCATAAGTCCCCATGTGGGATTATTATCAAACCCTCTCCCACATTCATCTACAAAGTGGAACTCTTTTCAAGAGCCCTAAGTATCGTTTTTGTTGCATCCTGGTATTGGTCTTCATTTGCAAGCAACATACGTCAATGGAGACTAATCACATTGATCGGGGCCATGTATAAGATATTTGCAAAAAGGTGTTGGCCTGCAGTGATTTCTTCCTACTTTAATTCATCCAATGCAATATGGATTTCTTAAAGGTTGGAATATTTTGCATAATATACTGAATGTACAAACTAGAATTGATTATGCAAGGGCTTCGAGGCAAGAGGTGGTTATGATTCAACTGGATATTGAAAAGGTTTATGATCATGTTAGTTGGTCTTTTCTTTCACAACTTATGCAGGCTATGGGATTTGGCCCTCCCATGTCTTCTTTGATTTATACTATTAGCCAATATCATGCAGTGGGCTTATGATTAATGGTGGGGTGATTGAGCCCATTCATTTGACAAGATCGGTCAGGTAGGGATGCCCACTTGGCCCTCTCTTGTTTGTAATTTTTACACATCCAATCTTACCTCGATTGGATAAGCTAGTGGAGGATGGTGAAGTTGTAGGGATTACTCTTCTAAGCGGAGAGCAAATGGTTGACCAGGCATTGACAGATGATTCTTTCATGTTTCTTAAGGCTCAAAGAGATAATATTCAGAAGGCTATGGTTGTTTGGGATACTTTTGGTCTTGCTTCAGGGTTATACATTAATATATAAGCTGTACCGAGAGCGATTTGCTTGGTTTGGGATGGAATGGATAGGCCATACAAAGGGGATGCATCACATGCCACTTGGGTTATCCAATTGGAGTTGATGTTGATTCACACGCTTTGTTGGCATGGATCAAGGATAAATGATAAGTTTGTGTATTGGAAATCTAAGGATTGGCCTATGCATGTTCGGCTCAAAGTGGCACAATCCATATTATGATTAGCATGATATCTTTTTTCTTGCCTTTATTGCCATGGACAGGCAAAGCTTTGCATCAAATAGAACAGTCAATTAGATTTATGCTATGGAAAAGAGCAGGAAAGCCAGGGCAAACGTGGATTTCTTGGAAACATGTTACTAATCTGAAGAGGAGTAGAAGGGTAGTCCTATTAGATGTCAGATTACATACAAGTGTACCATATGATGGTGGAAGATAAGTGTTGGATCACTGAGAAGACTAATAGAGTATGGAATATCAGGAAAAGTAGGGCTTGGTGGAAGGAAGTAATCTTATAGGGCTGGTGGTCTAAGATTCTATATTAAGGGAAGGTGTTCCTATGGTGAATGCTAGTTGGAGGCCTACCATTGGGAGACCAATTGCGAAAGTGGCAGATTGTTTGTGGAACTATGTGTTTTGTATTACATGCTTGGAAACATGCCTCCATCTTTTCATTTTATGTCTGATGATGGCAAAAAAGGTGTGGGATTTTCTTTCTCGCGTATGGATTCCGTTGATAGATAGGCCCGTAAAGACTGGATTTTTGGCAAGATTACGAACGGACCGGATAACCCAGAACATTCAGTTTTCTTTCATTTTTGCAGGTGAACATGTTTGTGGCATATCTGGTCGGTAACTAGGAATGCCTTCATATTTGATGCAAAAGTTGGTATTACAGGTCATATAGATCGTATAAAAGAGCTACTATTGTGGCAAGTCTCGTCCTTGCGGTCAGCTCATTTGGTGGAGAATGACACGGCTATATATTGGATGAGGGTACTCCGAACTACACATGTGGTTCGGAGTAATTAGTGAGGGAAAGCTAGTACATCACTTGGAGGCCATGTGGCCATTTGTAAAGTAATTTTTGGTACTATATCTTTTATTACGAAAGAGAGAGAGAGAGAGAGAGAGAGAGAGAGAGAGAGAGAGAGAGAGAGTGGGAGTAGAGGGAGGAAAGAGGAAAGAGGAAAGATGAAAGAGAAATAATTTAAAAAAAAACATAAGTCATCATCACAATAAGAGGTGGATGGTATACTGGCTAGTTCACTCCCCAAGATGTGTAAGGACGTTTGCTTAATTCTCAATGTTGCTCTCTCTTTAGTTTGCTTCTTCTTCTTTTTTGCACAGTCTGCTTCTTTGTACACCCTTGCCACATGGACAAAGGTGGAGGAGAGGAGATGGTTTTAGAGGAAATTAGAGGAGAGTGACACATGGCAAGGGGAAAACCTGTGCATAGTTAGGTATCTTTACATATACATCATTCAAAGAATTCATGTATCTTTCTTTACATATACATCATTTGAATAATTCATGTATCTTTACATATACATCATTCAAAGAATTCATGTATCTTTACATATACATCATTTGAATCTTTACATATGCAACATTCTTGTTTCCCAATCCTTTTTTTTTCTTCATGTATCTTTATAGATACATCATTCGAATAATTCATGTATCTTTACATATACATCGTTCAAAGAAATCATGTATCTTTTTACATATACAACATTCTTGTTTCCCAATCCAAAATTTTCTCCCTAGACAATGTAGCCCCCCACCTTGCATCTATACATAATGGGAGATCCATCTCCCACCATAATGTTTTGCAATGGTGGGTCACAAATAAACAAAATGAGTAACAACCTTTGTTGAATTATAGTGTTTGATCAAATGGATGCATTGATGCCATCCACATAATGTGACAAATTGGAAACACAGAGCATAACAAAATAAAAACCGAGAGATAACATATCATCATCCACAACCTTATCTCAAGCCCTATGTCAACAACATATCATCCTCTACATAGAGTGATCCCAATTTAATGAGCTCATACTAAACATAAACATCCCACCACCAAAAACAAACCCTAAGAAGATGCAAAAGTAAACAATATGCATACTAAAGTAATGAAGTTTGTTGCTTCTTACTTTAGCTACCCCCTTCCCTCGTCTTTTTATTGGAATCAATTTGCTAGTGCACATGTATCAACACTTGGCCATGCATGAACTCCCAATAAGGTACATGAAGTCCCATTGGGAGAGTCCATGCATATCCTACATGCATGACCTAGGATTTGAGATCTCTAGCCACCACCTACATTCCTTTAGTATTTTTGCTATATTGTTTAGCAAATGATGTAAGTGGCTCCCTCAATCCCTTCGCCTCACCCCCCCCCCCCTCTCTCTCTCTCTCTCTCTCTCTCTCATGTTTTGCTATCTCTATGGTTTTTGGGAAACATTATCATGTTTTGAAAATTTCTACTTGTACAAGCTCACTTTTCAAGTAAGGGCCTTATGTTTCAATAATTTTCACCTATTATTTAAGTAGTTTATTTTAAAATAATATGTACTATGGGTACTATTTGTAATGAAGAAGTGTGAGGTCATGGACCCTTGCCCAAGTGCCTATGCTACCAAGCTACCTAGCAGTGAGCATGATTTTTTAAATACAATACATTATTCACTAAAGTAAAGAGATATTGATGATCTTTGGACAAGAAAGAGGAAAAACATAGCCGATTGAAAATTCAATTTGACCCATTGGGTGATCCTTGGCAAACCATTGAATGGATGTGTAGAAAGAGCATACTTAATTGAAAAGAAAGTTTTAATTTGAATTAGAACAAGGTTTATGATCAAGCAGAGTGCAAGTGTGGCTAGGCATGACGTGGAAGATAGAGCCTAAACCAAAGACAGCCCATGGGAAATCATTAAGCTAGTACTCAAAGAAAAGAGGGTAAGAACATGCCTCAGTTTTGAAGTACAGTTCCATTATTTCATTTAAAGGGGGGAAATGCCAATTTTTTCCTTATAATCCCTTTTATAAGTTTAGGATTTCTAATAAATGGCATGCATAATCGGTGATTTTATACAATGGGCATGCTTGAGTGTATTCCATACTAGGTAATTATAAGCAAACCTTGGTGATTTTATAGAATGGACATGCTCAAGTGTATTTCGTACTGCTTAATTACAAGAAAACCTTCATAACACCCCTCTGTGACTTTTGGTGGGGGATTGGGGTGATGGGATAATAAGGACTTACAAAAAGTGTAATGCATGGATATAGATAAGAAAAAAACAACAAAATGTTAAACTACCTACATGGAAATAAGATGGTGGAAGTCCATGAGTAAACAAGCAATTCCATGAAGGCCTTTGCCCACATGTATCTCTTTTTCTTTCTCAATTTATGTAACACACAATTATAAACAAGAAGGATAATCCTATCAAAAGATTTGGCAGACTAAACAATGTTGTGTTATCAATATGCATAAAATACTCTCTGCAGATCATTTTTGTCATACGAATAACTTTACAACGCAAATCATGTCAAACATTCATAAGAGGACTATGAAAGCGTGCACCTAAAGTATCCATGGTTGTCTGGGTCTATCGATTTGGCCTATCTATCCTTTCGACAACTAGTCTTTTACTTTTTTCATGGTCTTGACATCTAGTTTACTCATGGATCACATGTAGCACCCATGCATAACAAATCTTGCTGTTAATTCTTTCATTAACATAGCATATGTGCATGCCATTGAAAATTTTAAATTCTACATTAATGTAAACATATTTTCTCACTCTAATTTTATCCTTTCTTCTTAGTTTATCATGGTCATGATGCAATGGCGTCATATATAAATATAGAAAGATTAACTATATATGCCACACACAAAAGAAAGTTAATGGTTGAAAGGGTGATTGGTGTAAGGTGAACAGAAAGGGTAACTGGAAGGGCATACTGACTCGTCCACAACAATTTCTTCTTTTGGTTATGTGACCCTTGTGGAAGGATGGGAAACTCATACACCATTGTGCATGAATAGAAGAACTCCCTTCCTATACTTTTACCCTCCTTTCCCTGGGATAATAATGTCTTACTTTAAGCTGTAATATAGCTTAGATAGACAATCATTCTCCCATGTAACACAAGAAATGTGTCAAGCTAACTTTGAAATACTCTTTATCATACTTCACAACATGCCACTTGCCGCAAAGCCTCGGGACAAACCTGTATGATGACCTCTGTCACTCTTGCCACACCCACACAAGATGGCTTGTCTGCAGGAAACGAACACCATACTCTGCATTGTTGCGGAATGACGATGAAGACTCACATAAGTTATGTGCTGCAAAGGGAAATGGCCCTCCACCCCACCTTCGTATGGTATGGAAAAGATTATCTACATAGAAAGGTGCATAGCCATCTCATTATATCTGCATTTACGCAAAGTGCATGTCAGATTTTATAGAACAAGTAAAAAGATCAAAACACTGACTCACCCAGCCCTGTCATCAAGCATCAACACCACATCCTCACACACATCAAACAAAACAAGAATACCCCAACACCGATGCCTTTTTCAAGCCATTAGCTTGCCACAATAATTCCATCACGCACTAAAACATGCACCACCATGAGAAGGACAAGAATAACTATGCTGAAATTAAAACAAGCCTTGCCATCTGTTCTGGAAGTTGGCATGACCTTGCATTCTTCTATTTTGACCCCAGCAGGTCTCTTAAGGCAAGGGTGTTGAGCTGAAGGCATTGTAGTAGTTCTTTTATCAGTTCTCAGATGACTGGCTTCATGCTTTCCATGGCTCTTTCAAGCTCATATTTTTTAAAGAGAAGTATCTCGTTCTCCTTGAGTAATTGTGAGATCTGTGCATCTTGCTCACTCTCTATTGATTTAACCTCGATGACTTTCTCACGCAGCTGTTCCATGTCACCTTCTTCTGCCAGTTGATGTGCTTCCCTCACAAGAGACGAAATCTGTTTCATGAAACCATTTGGAAGGCCACAACATTTATGCCATGTTGGAAAACTGCATTTAGAGAAAGAGATAAAACAGCATGGTGAGATTCACCATGTAAAAGTTACCTTGGAGGACAACTTCGACAACAACGTGTTGGTATTCACACAATCATTGCTGTGATTTTTGTTGGCTAGATGAAACCGCCTTGTAACTTGTAAGTGTATCTGCCCTCTCTTCACCCCTTGTAAAGGGATCCATCTGTCTACTGTCTGATTTTGTGGCAAACTCTTATATTCCACAGTGCAATGACCGATACTAGAAGTTGGTAAGAGTGTGTTGTGGTCCTTGACGTGAAGTTCCAAGAGTTTACCATCATCAGGGAATTCTAATGTTTGATTCCATTGTGGATTCAAGCTCTTGTAAATGACCTGCAATTGCACATAAGCTGCCAATTCAACAAACAGGAAAGCGAGACCCCTCTCTCTCTCTCTCTCTCTCTCTCTCTCTCTCTCTCTCTCTCTCTCAGGCACAGATGGTAGTCCCAGCCCATGACCTGGAGAGGTACTCAAGCCTGACGTTCCACCAAGGAGGACCAGATGCCACCCTGCGCGCCGACACATGGCTTACCTCCTGGAGCCAAGTCAACGGGAACCTGCTCCACTGCAGCCCTCCAGAACAGCTCCAGATCAGGGAGATTCTCCAGCGCCATAGAGACACCTTCTCATTAGCAGTGGACATGGGGAGTCTCTCTGCAGTAATCGACTCCCCTATGCTGGACACACTAGATGGATGAGAATGACACCACACCCACATGAGCCCTTTTGTATTGTAAAAATATGATTTTCACATGCTCCACATGGTACCCACTATAATGATGTATCTAATTACTTTTCTTTTGTTTCCATGATCATGTTATCTCATGAAACTATTGTAACACCTTTTGGTCTCATAGACTCTTTCGGGCTTTTTGTAGACATCTAATGTAACTCTCTCTCTCTCTCTCTCTCTCTCACACACACACACACACACACCTGAACACAATATGTTAGGCGCACCTTTGTCCTTTTCTTCTGTTTACCATAGTGAACGCTTACAAATGGATCACTGGTTCCACACAGATCTGCTGCTACTAAATCTCTGGCCTCAAGCAGCACAAGCTCAAGCATACCATTTGCTGGAGTTGCAACCTGTCTTCAAAGCCCATAATCAGCACAGCGATCCAAAAGACTTGTAAACAGAAATGGCAATCTTGAGCAAGGACTTTGTAGCAGCATGGTTTATAAGAGAGAGCAAGCACTGGGCATCTGTAAACGCAAACAAAGGATGTGCCACCTTGGACTTGTTGAGATTAGACTGAGATCTAACGGCCTTGATAG
Source organism: Cibotium barometz (assembly GCF_041138505.1). Lineage (NCBI taxonomy): Eukaryota > Viridiplantae > Streptophyta > Polypodiopsida > Cyatheales > Cibotiaceae > Cibotium > Cibotium barometz. The sequence continues at coordinate 42,888,265 of NC_141089.1, read as the reverse complement.
TCAGCCTTACTTCCCCAGTTTCCATATTTCCAAGAGGCACCCATATATCTCTGCACTCATCATCTTCTAGCCCTTCCAAGTTCACACGCGCACTTCCCAATGTGTCATCAAACACCAAATCAGCATCATAACACTTGAGTTTTAAGTACTCTCCACCACTAATTTCTGCAAATTCGAATGTTTGATTCCAAGAAGGATTGAGGTTCTGAGGTACTGTCTTGGTTTTGCGCATCGTCTGCATCAGAGAGCTTTCAAAGTCACAAACGGATTAATTACAGTAAAAGAAAATAATTGGCTTACCTGCCAATTCCTTGATTAAAATCTAGGCGTATCCCATTATTATTCAATGCCAAAATCAAAATGCCAATCTTGTCCTTCAAGGTTTTTTTTCGCACTCTTTATTTTATCAAAAGTTTTGAATTTCCCACCTAGAATAATCATGGGATTCTCCACACATGGGTAAGGCATTGCCATCATGTATATATACACTGCTGCAGATCGTCTCCCATGCTTGGCTCTTGAGTTCTCCATGCAGCTTACTCGAAAGGGGCACAGCAAGTCTTGGTATTACCTGGTGGTTGTTGGTTTGATAGAGATGGCCTTCAGATGCCTTCAGATGGACCGCCTCTCCCCCCTTGAGTACACCTTGATTCACCATTTCTGGATCTCTCCTAGCACGAGATCAACCGCCTTATCTGCCTCGATCTGTTAAGGTTGCATGCGAGCCACACATGGATATCTCCACTAGAGCTCACTTCAAAACTCCAGTTCTAAGAGACATTTTTACGAGTTTCAGAGGATGGATTTATTGTGAGCCCTGGCTATCTTCAGAGGCACATGTCACATGCCATGCGGATAGCCATCGGCCAGCTGCAGGTATCATCCCACTGTCCGTGGATTGAGTCCATTACAGCAGATCACACCCCCCAGGAGACACGGAGGAGCATTACATGTTCAAATTCCCATCTTACTATGAGATTCGGGGGAGATTACATTGTCTCTTCTGAGATGGATTCGGCCCTCTCATGGGTTATGCATTATGAGGACCAGGGATGCTTGGGTCTGTAACTACTAGAGCTTCGCTCTGCCAGCCGGAGACCATGGTTAGACAGCACCTAGGGAGTCAGAGCCGCAAGATGCCTCTCAGACATCCATTACAGACTTCTTCAGATTGCATTCGCCCATGCCAGAGTACCATCCAGGCTTTACAGGGTCTGAGGGATCATATAGGTCAGGTATTACACCCCACCTGCTCAGTGCTCACAGGATCCTCTGTCCCCAGGCACCCGTGGTGTCACTAGTGAGAGAGCATGATCCCTCCTAAGATCCACACAACCCCCGCATCTGGGGGTCCAGTGCCTACAGCCTATCAGATGCAGATCCAAGACATACTCTGCCGCCATGGAGAGGCCACTCCACCAGCAGGGGACACCATTGCAGCTCTACGGTCGCTTATGGAGAGGAGGATGGTACTATCAGTGGATGAGGAGATCCGGGTATCTCTGTCCATCTTGCTCCAGGATTTTCAGTACCGCATGTACATGGGAGGAGTACGCAGGTCTTCCTTTTCAGTACTTTTTGTTTCCATGTTCACAGTCTACACATACTTTGTAACACATGTTGGTCTCATAACCCATTGTGTCTTTTGTAGACGCTGTTGTCTGTTTGCTTCAGTCATTAATTGTCTGTTTGAGGCAGTAACACTCACACATGGAGAAAAACTTAAAAAGCTTACTCCTAATTTTTGTAAAACCGAGTGGATTGAGCTAAACATTGATAGCTTACGCATACCACTTAGATAAACAAGTCAAGCATTATCCTTCGATCTAAACCATGCATAATCCTCTCATGTTACCTTTCCATATTGCAACAGAACATAAGGGTCACTGTTTCCAGATTTATCCTTTGCGGCAAGGTTTCTGGCTTCTTCCACTGCAACTTTGATAATTCTCCCTGTTGTTGCTTGAAGATTGGAAAGAGAACCGAGTATTCCATGCAAGTATGTGCTATTGGGGTCCTCAATAAAATGCCACTGCTTCACTACAAGCTTCACAGTTACCTGCAATATAATGTTAAGCTCCAAAATTAGCAAATATTCCTGATGTAGCCTCTCTCTCTCTCTCTCTCTCTCTCTCTCTCTCTCTCTCTCTGTGTGTGTGTGGAGACAAGGACAGCTAAGCGCATCTTCAGAGCTGGGGAGCTCATATGGAGACCCTGGGAGGAGAGGATCTGCCGTTTATGCTGCACAGAGGTTGAGACAGAGGAGCATTACATATGTCGGTGCCCAATATATACTATGAGATCCAGGGGAGTTGTCTCACTTTGTTCCATGAGGGGCCCACTTTCCAGGATCACTGACTTCCCAGACTAGTGTGCCTAGGGCTCTGCATACTCAAGCTCCACTGACACAAGGACACATTCTTGAGACTGAGCCACCCCGCCCCCTCCCTTGCCAACCAACCATCACACGCTTCTTCCGGACATAGGAGGAGGACACAGTGGATTCCCTGGACCCACCTCGGGCTGTTGCGGACCCACCTCGCCCAAGAGGAGTTACCTCAAACCGGGCATGCGCACTCCACCTCGCCCGAGAGGAGTTACCTCAAACCGGCCCAGCACCCATGGGCCCCCCAGACAACAGCCACGATCCACTCATCACCTCCAGATCCAAGGACATGCTCCACCACCATCGAGCTACCTTTCTAGATGGCGTAGCTGAGGGAGACTCTCGGCCATACTCATTAGCCCCATGCTTGATATATTGGAGAGTGATATACCATCTATTGGGGGCTGATGCTCCTCTCACGTTTCATGTTCTTTGTATTCCATGATGAGATTTCCATGGACATTTTTTGTATCACCCCAGTGAGTTTGTGTTGATTTGTTCTGTTTTATTTTCTGTTCCATGGAATGGAAATGAAATGACAATACAAGTGCAAAACAATGATAACCAAGAGTACTCACATGTAGACCAAGAGAGCTTGATGTTGATTGATTGTCTAAGACTAGAAAGTACAATGCCTTTATAGGATAGGCACACACACTCTAAGTGTCACATGTATATGGGATAAATCCCAATATGCCACATGGCACTTACACAAAGACTAGACATAAAACTCACTTTAGACACACTAGAACACTCACTTTGACTTCATGTTCTAACACCCCCCGATGAAGGCAAGGTGAGAGACTACTGGAATGAGCCAAGAACAGAACATGGCAATGACGGACTACCAACCTCCAAGTTAGAACTAGACATAGTTCCCACACAATCTCAGAGGCAAGTGAGCATGGCTCAGAGGCTAGTGAGCATGGTACAAATGACTCAGAGGCTCATCAAGCATGGCTCAGAGGCTCATCATGCATGGATGCATGAACAACTCAGAGGTCTAGACAACTGGAGCAACCTGAGATCCTATCAAAGCCAATACATGACTCCACAATACATCCCCCTCCTGACTCCATAACAGAATGGTGGGGAGTCAGACACGAAAAAACAGGAAAGATTACAACATTTTAGGAGGACAATCCAAGGCTGTGAACCTTTATTGACTCAACACACATGATTTATTTGCATTCATTTTAGGGGGACTCCCAAGGCAGAGTACCTTCAACACACTCAAAAAACAAAGTCAAGATCATCCGGTGCATAGACCTCTTCATCAAGAGAGAGATCTTGGATGTGAGCAGTGAGAGCATGATTTGGAGTAGAGGTGTCTGCATCGTCTTCGTCTTCGTTGGATATAGTCCCAACCAAGTTGGCATGGTCTTTAGATTGTTGTTTGGCCAGCTTCTGGAAGCAACGATCTTCGGTGTGACCAAGCTTTCCACAGTAAGTGCACTTGAAAGGTTTGAAGTTACCTTTCCCTTTAGGAAACCTCCCTTTAGAAAATAGGGCATTGGCGTCAGGAGTATCAATATGCCTTCTTTCATGATCAAGAAGCATAGCAACCATGTCATGGTAGCTCATGCTTGCCACTCTTAATGCTGGTATAATCTCCCGATACTTAGGAATTTCTTCAATGCTCGTGAGGAGCACCGCGACTTGGTCTTCATCCCCAACTGGGGCCTTCAACGCAGCAAGTTGAGTGATGAGAGACTCCATATGATTCAAATGAGCGAGAAGAGAGTCCTCATGCTTCATCTGGAGTTTGAAGAATTCTTGACGGAGGAAGACCTTAGAATTGATTACCTTATTGCCAAAGAGACCTTCAAACTTCTCCCATAATTCTTGAGCAGTGGAATCAAAGTCAAGATGATGAATAACTTCATCACCCAAACCCAAACCAATGAGAGAAAGGGCTTTGTCGTTTAAATTCTCCCAGTGTAGAATTTTCTTCTCATCCGATTGTGGCTTTTTATCCTTGCCACAAACAACATTCCACACCCCGTCTTTCATAAGGATAAGACGCAACTTTGTTTGCCATGTCGGAAAGTTCTTACCAGTGAACTTTTCAATGAAGGCACTTGTTTTCGAGGACTCCATGGCAATCACGGGTAGTTGGAGTAGATGAAGCAGGGCAGCGGCCTGTTGAAGATAAAGCAGGGCAGCGGCTTCATAAATTCGTGGGCAGCTCCATCATCACGAACAGATCAGCATCAATTCAGGACAGCAATGTGGGGCAGCTCCTGCATTGTCTCGAACAGAAAATTACGGGCAGCAGCTGGGCAGAGTGGCGGCCTCAACAGGAGCAAAACGTGGACAGCAGCAGCGGCCTGTAGAAGAAGACGCGCAGGAATGTGGCGGCCTGGATTCAGGGCAGAATCGGGGCAGAATATGGCGGGCAAATCTGCAGCAATAGAGGCGGCCTGATGGAGAAGACGGGCAGCAGGTAGTAGAGGTCTTCAAGATGGAGGAGAGCATACTCTCTTGCACTTAGAGAAAGAGAGAGAGGGCATGGCTTCTCTTTTTGGCCTCCCTCTCCTCAATCTCTAGGAGCAAAGGAGCAGTGGCTCTGATACCACATGAAGGCACAGGAACGGAACGGAATGGAAATGAAATGACAATACAAGTGCAAAACAATGATAACCAAGAGTACTCACATGTAGACCAAGAGAGCTTGATGTTGATTGATTGTCTAAGACTAGAAAGTACAATGCCTTTATAGGATAGGCACACACACTCTAAGTGTCACATGTATATGGGATAAATCCCAATATGCCACATGGCACTTACACAAAGACTAGACATAAAACTCACTTTAGACACACTAGAACACTCACTTTGACTTCATGTTCTAACAATATGCCATGGACATTATTGTATGACTTCGCCCTCATAGTCCCATTGCATCTTCAGTAGACGCTCTCTCTCTCTCTCTCTCTCTCTCAAATTGAGGATCTTCATAAATCCAAATGAAAACCAAATGATTGGTGACTATACTTGATTCTTGGCATTGCAGATCTACCAGTTGATTAGTAGGATGTTTTCTTTTGTTAAGACCACAAATTTAGCTCAAGACCAGCCTGGTTTTTCTCTTATGCATAGAGTCTCATATGTCATTTTGGCCGTTTGTGGATGTTAATATAATTTTCTTTTCATTGTCCCAATCCATAACGCATGGGACCGCTTGGACCCAAATAATTACATAACCATCATGATTGGTCACATATTGGCCAAAACATGGTGCAGAGGGGTTCAGACAGAAGGCCACAAGTCAAGCAGAATTCATTAGGAATTATTCAACCCTAGACCACATCTTCACCCATAAAACAGTCATTGAGGACACAAGGGTGCAGAGGTAAAGGGTCTACTGAAGCTTTGTGAATTTCTGCAGGCCTCTGACTCAGTACTGAGGTATCAACTTTTTGCTCACCTACAAGCGCTCCAACTGCTATCAAAGATGGTGTGAGGGGGTGATGGCATTGTACAAGTCTGTGACTACCGGTATCCGGATACCTAGGGGTATGTCATGTGACATTTGTAGCACTATTGGGGACGGGGGTCAAACACGTCAAACAAGCCTACTTGCTCTCTATTGCACTTTTTGGTCCCTTCATTGATGAGATCTCTCATTTTATTGACGAGCTGGAGGCACATGTTCACAACTAGTCCAGAAAATGGTGCCTATCCTTGTATATGCCAATGACGTAGTCCTCATCTCAGACTCAACAGATGAGCTACAGAGACACCTTCATATACTACAGACATTCTGTGATGAGAGGGATCATGCTCTTTAACACCTCACATCACGTTGCATCCGGACGCTCCTACTCATACAAAGATGAGTCTGTTGAGATAGTTACTTCATTTGTGTAGCTTGGCTTTACCTTCTTTGGCCCTATCTTTACTGTGTGACATGGCTGGCAGCCCAGGCCCGCCCAATGAGGGGATATACTGCCTAAGCACATTTGAAGAAACAGAGTTTCTAGATTCCCTTTCAGCAACCAAGTACTAAGGATTGTCTTTCGACATATTGATGAGGCTGGCTATGATGTATGGTTGTGAGGGCCCCATACAACTTCATATGCTTAACAAGTAGAATTGAAGTCATTCACAATCACTTCTTGACTCAAATATAGAAATCAAGTCATGTACGTGTTATCTTTACGAAATCTGAAAATTATTACAGCACATAAGACTTGAATAATTTGTGTAAGGTAGAGGTGAGATAAAGAGAAATAAGAGACACACATAGAGGGTTGAAGATGGGGTAAACCCCCCCATAAGGGAATCATATTACTGCTCAATCCAAGTACTTTAGGATGAACTCAGTTACAATCAACTTGAGGTGAGAAAAGAAGACATGTACAACTATTCATGCTAACAACACATGCAAAATATGAGATTAATATATACAATACTCCATTAAGTTTGAGGTTCAGCCCTAGAGAGAGAGAGAGAGAGAGAGAGAGAGAGAGAGAGAGAGAGAGATCAGTCTTCATTCCATTCCATAGTGGTAGCACATCTTCCGCAATGGAGAGGATTAATCTTGTGGAAGATGGTGAGAGTTATGAGAGCTAATTTCAAGTTGAAGAAATATTTACAAGATGGTTTAGAGCAGAGTAGAACTTGTGAGAAAGAGAAGGGAGGGTTGTGATTTATAAGAAAAGGGGGTTCTCAAGGCAAGGGCTGAGAATGACAACTGGAGGGACACTTGTTGACTTGATGGACAAGTGGAGGGCCACTTGTTGCAACAAAGCAGTGGTTGCCAAAGTAGACATGTTGATAGGCATATGTTTACTCATGGGCTTGGGGGTTGAACGACTCTCATTGCTTGCATGTTACTCTTGATTTTTCAGTGGTACGTAGACACTATAGATCACATAGACGATGTCTCTGTGGACATCATCTTCGTTGCAAGATATGTACACCGTTCTTGGAAAAACCGATAACTTTTTGAGAGGGGAAAGAGTAGCTATCTCTAGACTATGTGTAATGTCAATTGAATTTTATCACATTATAGAACATTTTGCTAAAGATTTGTAATAGTTGCGCAAACTTGTTGCATTGAACTTCATGTGGTTTCTAACCACAAGAGAGAAATATCTTTGATGTCACTTTGTTAAAGACTTGTAATAGTTGCGTAAACTTGTTGCATTGAACTCCATGTGGTTTCTAACCACAAGAGGGAAATATCTTTGATGTCATAGAGCATGCAGAGAAATCCCTTTGATGTCAGAGAACATTCATTATGAAGCTTTTGAGGATTCGAGAACTTCTCGGGTATACAAAGGCATGATGTTATTCGATGCCTTGGTAGTGGTTTGTGTTTCATTGACATCTTTCATAGTTGCACATGGCAATTATGGTTTAGTGTTTCTGAATGAAACACTAGTGCTGCATGTTTCCTTGGTTGTAGTTCTTAATAAGGAAAATACAGGTCGTGCTTCCTGTTTCCCTTATCGTAGTTCTTAGGGAAGTTAGAGGCATAGATGACTGTACGGTCTGCACACAAATACTTGTTTGTAGCTTCTTGAGCGTTTTTTGGAACAAAAACTCTTCTTGAAGAGAAGAATAAATAGATTGACTAGGATGGCCAAGTTTATTCTAACTTAAAAGGATGTGAAAACATCCGAGCTTGTTAGGCTCTTTATCAAACATCTCTATAAAATATATGGCCTGCCCGCCGCAGATATAGTGTCTAATAGAGATAGGAAGTTCGATAGTTCTTTTGAAGGGAAATCTTCAAAAAGTTGGAAACTACTATGAGTACGAGTACGGCCAAACATCAGGAGCTTGACGGTTAGGCAGAGAGAGTCAACCAAGTGCTAGAGGATATACTTCATACATATGTTAGCAAACATGTAACCCAATTGGAAGGAGTTCTTGCCATATTTGAAATTTGCTTAGAGTGATTTGAAACATTCAACAACTGGATTTACTCCATTTATTTTGATATATGGATTCTAGCCTAGATCTCCTATAGCCGTAGAGCTATAGATGGTAGCGTAGCCTACAAACTTGAGTTGCCGGAGAGCGCTCTAGTGCATCCAGGTCTTCATTGACAATGCGAAAAACAGTGATCCATCATGATGACATAGTTCGTCCTAAGTTTTGGTTGAGTTCTTGGAGTCACAGTCACTTCCACATGAACCAAGAATGATTCTTGGGTTCAGAGATCCAAAACAGGAGGTATACTTTGTATCAATAGGCACTTGTTAAGTGGAAGGATATGCCGGAGGAAGCCTTAACATGGAACCAACTAAGAACGGTTACCAAATTTTTTCCCCAGTTTGTTTTCGCGCATGAAAACTATTCTTAAGAAGGGGGAAGTAATGTCACGTAGCTTGTAATGGCACGTGAGAGCTTAATCGGATGCAAAGCCAGAACGCCGGACTGCAGACGTCGAGTGCATCCGGGGTCTAGGGGTGAGCCTTGAGGACATCTCAGTCGGAGCACTGGCCGGCCGTAGGCGGTCAGATGACCGGTCGGCCGGACGGCCGGACTAGTGTGGACGGCAGACCCTATACTGGTTGGATGAGTGTGTACACTCATCATTATCCTCTAAGGGTTGGGTGGTGACTAGAGCTTGAGACCCTCTTGGATATGGCAAACTCTAAGGGGATGTGACATGCCGTCACTTCCACATGCACCAGAGAGGATTCTTAGGTTCAAAGATTGGAACACGAGTATACCGATAGGCACCTTTTAAGTGAAATGATAAAGTGGAAGAAGCCTCAACATGGAACCAACTAAGAATGTTTACCAAATCTTTACTCGGTTTGTTTTCGCGGACGAAAACTATTCTTAAGGGGGGGTGGATGTCACTGTAGCGGCGTACGTGGACTCGACTACTAGCGGAGTCCAGGCATTGGAGCATGACCAGCATGAGCTAGTGGGGTTCAGGGGTGAGGATACCCCATTCGGAGCACTAGCTAGCTGTAGAGCTAGGCAGCCAGGTGACCGGACGGCTAGGCTAATGTGGACGGCAGGCCACATATTAGTGGGAGGTGTGTGTAACCACACCATGCTTATCCTCTATGGTTGGGTGGTGAACACTATCTCCCTCACAAAGCTATGGCGGTGGAGCTCCCTAACAAGGAAGGCCAAAGAAAACAGGGCTTGGAGAACGCTGCCTGCACCTGAAAAACACACACACGGTCTCTCTCTCTCTCTCTCTCACACACACAAGTCTAATAGAGGCAAAAGGCGGCTATGAACAAGAACTGGCAACGGCGAGCAGGCGGGAATAGAACAGGTGACAACTCTCTGCAGCAGGAACACACCACTGCCAGAAAGAAGAGGCAACCACACACACACACACACAGCGCTCCATTGTGCATGATAATATCACTTTCAATGTAATACCTTGGTCTCACAGAACCTTGTAGTCCTATATAAGACATAAATATAATGTCCTTCTTTCTTCACTCAGAGCCATGTGCTTATGCATCCCGTAGTCTTCAAGAAGAACCTATTCTTTCGTCTCTTAAATGCATGTGCTCATGCACTTTATTTCCAAGAGAAGAAGGAAATGAAACAAGAACCTCTGCAAAATCGTTCCCTTGAAGTGGAATTGTCATCTCCACCAGTTTTCCAGAATGTTCAGCACGCATGGCTAATGAGCTGTTATTTTTCCCGATAGACCAAAATACAGTAGAATCATCTTGGATATACTTAACCTGGGGGCAAAGCATGAAAATATGAAGGAAAATCAACACTCCGATTTGAAACAAGCACATTTGATAATCAAAACTTCATGAATGACATGTTACACTGGAATCAATGCAGCGAGCAAAATGTCCAATTTTCATGTCACAGAGAAACTAATGGTTCTTTACCTTTATTTTACAGCAGCCAAGAAAGCTGAGCTCTGAATGTTTTGAGCCTTGTTCGAAGACGTTTACGTAAATACTGCCTGTACTCCCATCCAACATCATATCAAAAGTTTCATCCCACCTTGGTGATAAACCACCCTTTTCAGAAAATTGGGTTTTTCTTACAACATCGTCCAACCTTACTTCAACCAGTTTGCTTCTAGAGTTTCCTTCTAGCAGTTCTTCTCCATTTTTTCCCCTGCTAGAACTTAAGCTTTTGTCAATCAGCTGTTTTGACTTGTTTGTTACTGTGCCCAGATTGTTTCCAGAAACAACTGTGACAGATATGATGGCACCCGAAACGTGTTTTTTCAGATTGACCGCTGGAAACGAGAAGCAACTCCTGTGAGGCTCAACCATAGTCTTCACCAAAATGTCAAGCATGATTTTCTCCTGTTATATACACAGATAAACAACTGAGTGCCAGATCTGCAGTAGGCAACTTTTGGAGCATCATATTTCCATCGACAAAACAAACCAGCAAAGAAGCGATGCCTGGTATTTCAATTGATGGAGAGGATTCAGTATCACCTCCAAAGGCAACACCTATACGAACTTCAGGTGGCGATTCGAAAGAATACAGTAAACAATGCCCATCTAGAATTGGTACAACACGAAGCTGTACACAAAAGAAGCAAAAAAAAAAAACGACAGAGATGAACACCTAGCTTGACAGACAGTGGGGCACATGCACCAGCACTATTTTTGAGACAAATATATGCAAACAGTAAGAAGACGTACATCACCCTTGACGTGAAGACTGTTGATCATGACATGCACAAGTTTCTTGATAGGCCCTGCAGCAGTGACTGCTAACAGAATGCTCATGTCATTGGTGTCCCAATGAAACCCTGTGTGAAGAACTTGCTGTAAAGAGGAACACATCAGAGAATTAGTTGAGGTTATAAGGATAATAAACAGGGCACAAGACTGCATGCCACAAACCTCATCACCCTCTGTTGTCCAGTATGTGCATTCAAGCCCCAAGGCAGGTGGAGCTAATCCTAGGGAAAATTCCTGCAGCTCAATGTTTTCCTGCAAAAAACACCGATGGCGTACACAATGCTGTTCATCGATGTGTTCACTTCTGCCTATCTCATTGCTACATAATTGTGGAAATGTGACAAGCATGCAGCAGGCTCAAAAAATGCATGTTGGAGCTTGATATACTCACAATAAACTTTGGTTTTTTCGCCTTAAACTTTTTCTGAAACCAAAATAAATAAATAAAGAGCTTTAGCATCATAAAACATATTTGAAATAGGGGCTTTGAACTCTAAAACACGACGCTCAGTTATAAGCCTAATTGAAAAGTGTCCACCAAAGCATATATAAATTGAAGCATTCTTCTACAAGAATGATACTTGTAAAGGACTGAATGACTTCCATAATGTAGGATTCTAGTTGAGGCCTCTCTTACCATCATCATGGTAGCAAACCTGTAGGAAAGCTTTGGCTCCATGTAATTTGGCCATAGATTTATCATTAGCTTGTTTAGCCATTCACAAGGCTCCAAAGGTGTCAGAGGCTGCAAAGAAGAATATTCTTTAAAAGTCAGTTGTTGCTACAAGCAACTCTAGCATAAAATGGCAGCCAGCCTACCAAAAAAGAAAAAGAAAAAAAGAAGCAAACAATCAGGCAAAATGGCTCGTACTAGTGTGTTCTGAATATGCCACTTTCTCCTGTTGTTCACCTCTTCTACAAGCGCGTTACGTTGGTGTCGTCCATACTGCAAAACAGGAAAACCCCAATAAAGCTCTTGATATTTTTCACCAATCTAGTGTGCTTCATAGGAGAGAAACCTTGTTCTTTTACTTTCTTCCAGCTCGGTTCGCACACCAACAACTCACCCATGCATGCAAAAGAAATAAGGCTACCATACTTAGACCAGGCCCAAAGCTTGTCCTAACCCAGGCAGTACATGCAAGCCACAAGTGTTTTTTTCACTTTTACCAGTCTAAAAAGCTACTGTGATGCATTCCTTCATTAAAGTACTCAAATCTTTTGACATGACCAGGAAGCCCACATTGCTCAAAGGATCACTTTCTGTACTTTACCCGCCAACTTTGATGCAAACAACACCATGCAGTGCTCAATGGGGAGACCTTTGGGGGGCACACTGGAGGTCATCAAGTGACCACGGCACAGCAGACCTATTAAGTAAGCTTCCCTTCCATACCAACTCTGCCAAATAAAAAGCTAGCTGAGCTGCACAGGGAGGCCAATCAAAGCAGCAAGGTCTTTGTTCCCCTTATCCCCTTTTCCTCCACTTGGTTAAACATCCAAGCTAAAAGTCGGCAAGTGTGCAAATGTATAGCCACAAGGTCCCTACAAGCCCATACACACTTAGTGGAGCAACTGAACGCAACGGTTCTTGTCAGTTGATGACTGACTCTATGAAACAAACACAAACAGATTAGAGTTTCTGATCTGTATCTGAGTGTTTAATGAGGGACTGCCACTACCCAGCCTTAGCTCCCCAAGGGAGTATGTACGTGTATATATATATGTGTGTGTGTGTGTGTATATACATGTATGTATCTATATATACGTACATATACATGGAAGCAGCTCCAGATTGAAATAGACAAGGTAGTGCCTAGTGGCTAAGTATGCGTGCTGGTCCGATACACTGCTGCAAGACGGAGTGTCCCAATTCCAGAGAACAAATCCATAACAATATCGCTAGGCAGGCTGAATAATGAAACAATATACTTGCATAACCTATAGCCTCTCTGGCAACCACCTCTCATGTGTATGAATATATAAATACATACATATATGTATATACAAATGCATACATGTACATACGTACATATGCATGTGTACATATATATATATATGTGTGTGTGTGTGTGTGTGTGTGTGTGCGCGGCGCGCGCACGCGCGCGTGCATGCGGGCATGTGCGCGTGTATTTAATTTATATTTCTATTTATATGTATGTATTCATGTGTGTATATATGTATCATATAGCACACATACATACATATAGCACATTACAACATGAGAAATATCTTCCTAACCTATCAGAAAAGAGCAATGTAGTATGTTTAATTCCATGATCTTGCACAGCATCGATGCCTTCATTCTTAAAAAGAAACCCGCGAAAAGTACACGGGAAAATTCATCGTAATTTACCTTAATTAATCATCTCAGAGCAAATAAAAGAGGCCGATAGTAGGGATGCATACCTTGATAGTGGCCCAAACAATGAGGAGGAGGGGGACCCAATTGGAAGAGGGGGAGAAGCATCGCTCCAGCCACCAGGAAATGGAGAAGGCGGGGATGAGGAAGGCCATGAGGAGGGTTTGGGCGGCCAGGCTGCGACAGAGCCGGAACAAGGAGAGGGCCACCTTGGAAATGAAGGACGGGCAGGCCATTTGGGCGGGGTGAGTGTGTAAGCTGAGGAAAATGCAGTGTTGTTAGCGCGTGGCTATGGCGATTGCGCTGGGTGTGCAGGAGGGGAGAGAGAGAGAGGTATTACCGTGCAACACGAGAGAGAAGGGGAGAGAGAGATTTACAGTTGTTGGCAGGACGAAGAAGACGACAGCAGTGACGGAGAGAGTTGCGACCCGCCCTTTTTTCAACACCATTTTTTTTCTATTCTTTTCGTGCCATTTTTTCCCACGTTTGTTCAACTTCGTTTTTTTTCTTTAGTCAACTCGTAGGCTGTAGCCCTGCCGTCTCCACGTGGCAGCCCCTTTCTATTCGTGGTGTTGCATTCAATGCTCCTATTTTGCTTTTTGCTTTTTGGCCTGCCGATTCTCTCTCTATAGCCATAATATCTCTCTCCCTCTCTCTCTCTCTCTCTCACACACACACACACACACGCGCACACACTGCCCCCATCTCTCTCTCGCTCTCTCTCTTCCCCCCTCTAGGTATGTCCCCATCTCTCTCTCTTTCTCTCTCTCTCTCTCTCTCGTGTTGCATTCTACTGACGTTAATACCTCTCTCTCTTTCTCATAGTGTGTGTGTAATAAAAGAGGAGCCTCGCACTACCTTTTTGCCACCCACAAGTGGGGCAGATTGGCTAGTGCGAGGGCCCTTTAATGGCCATGATCCACCCGAGCTCAAGTCCCACCGTTGGTCGTATTTGCCCTTGTGTTGCATTCTACCGACGTTAATACCTCTCTCTCTCTCTCTCTCTCTCACACACACACACACACACGTATGCACGCACGCATATACAAACTCCCTCTCTCTTTTCACTCTCCCACACATAGAAGCTTTCTCTCTCTCTCTCTCTCTCACACACACACACACACACACACACATGTAAATATTAGTATATACAATATTATGTTTTAGATACATATACCTATACATAGACACATATACTTATACATATATATATACGTGAATTTAAAAATATAAATACACACACACATAATTTTAATTAATTTTGATTGAATTTTAATGTATGGAGATGGGTGGTAAGGTGTGCTCACTTTTAAATATATAGATAGATATATTATACACACAAAGACACACACACACACACATAGATATATATTTCTATATATGTGTGTGTGTGTATACATATACATATATATATGTATATACATACATACACACACACACACACACACACATATATATATCTATATGTATGTATGTATAAATGTAAATAAAAACACACATACATGTATACACACATATACATATATATTTTATTTTATTTTATTTATACTTATATTTTTTAAAAGCTACTTTTTATTCTCTATCTCTCGCTCTCTTTCTCTCTCTTTTCACCCTCTCCCTCTTTACACCTCTCTCTCTCTCTCTCCAAGCCTGCCCCATCTCACTCTCTCTCAAGCACACACACACACAGATGCAGATATACGCACATGCATGCACCTCTCTCTCTCTCTCTCTCTCTCTCTCTCTCTCTCTCTCTCTCTCTCACACACACACACACAAGTTAAATTTTAATGATAGGGATGCATAGTGAGGTTTGTGCACACATACATGCACATGCACATGCACACGCTCTCTCTCTCTCTCTCTCTCTCTCTCTCTCACACACACACACACACACACACACATGTACACACATGCACAACTACAAACACACTCTTCCCCCCCCCCCTCCCACACACACACACACACACTCTCACACATAGACTTCCATGTCTCTCTCTCTCTCTCTCTCTCTCTCTCTCTCTCTTACATACATACACGTACACACACAAACACACACTCTCTGTCACGCACACATGCACACACACACTCACACATATGTAAATAGATATTATCTATAATATTATATTTTATTATATTTAGAGACATATACCTATATATACATGTGCATTTATAAAATAAATAAACACACATACACATATACTTTTAATTAATATATGAACATTTGCATATACCTATATACACATGCGCATTTATAAAATAAATAAACACACATACACATACTTTTAATTAATATTAAATTTTAATAGTAGGGATGCATGGTGAGGTGTGCTCACTCTTAAATAAGTGTATCTTACATACACTTTCTTTTGTCTTTTCTTTTGCACGCTAATGTGTGTGATTGTGTGTGCACATACACACGTATACGTGATTGTGCAATGTCTACTTCATGTGTGTATGTGTCGTGCAAGTCTCTTGATTGTGTGTATATGCTAGTGTGTGTATGGTGTGAGTGTGTGTACATGGTGTGTGTGTTTGTGTTTGTGTGTATCCATGTGCGAGTCTGTGCCTGTACGTGTGTGACCATGTGAATATATCCATGTACATCTTTTTTTATCTATGTGTGTGCACGTGCACGTGCATATGTGTGTGTGAGTGTGTGAATGTACCATGTGCAAATGTATATGAGTTTATGTCTATGTATACATGTGTGCATGAATGTGTGCGCACATGTACTTGTGTATGTGAGTATATGTATGTGCGTATATATATGTGCTTGTGTGCATGTACACGCATGTATGTGTATGTGAAAGCTTGAGTGTGTACGTGTAAGTGTGCATATCTCTTTGTGTGCACGTGTGTCCATGCATGCGAGTGTGTGTATGTATCATGTGCGTGTGTGTGTTTTGTGCATGTGTGTACATGCACATACATGTGTACGTCGATATACATATAGATTTATTTATATATACATGCTTACATACGTATAGATACATACATACATACATTTTATATGTGTGTGTGTATGTATTTATCTATGTATGTATAGGTAGGTATATTCTCTCTCTTACACATGCATATAATATAATATTAGAAGATATGTGTGTGTGTGGAGGAGGAGGGGTGGGCAATTTGCTTTCTAATGTATTATATATATAAGAAACTCATTCAATGAGCAAATGACTTGATGGTGATAATTAATTGTGAGCCCTAATACATCTAGGCATGTGGGAAAGAAACCCTCAAAGACTGTCTTCTCTTCTCCTTTCTTCTTTTCAAAAGTTCTCCCTCTCCTTTCTCCACGTAAAGGCTAGGTTTATAAGGTAGGCACCCTTGCTTTATCTTGTAAAGATATAGATGTATGTGCATATGTACGTGTATATGTGTGTGAGAGTGTTTGCATGTACACGTGCAAATGTGTATGCATGTGTGTCTATGTATACATATGTGGGCATGTGTACTTGTGTATGTGAGTATCTATTTATGCTTATGTGAGTGTGTGTATGTGTGTATCTATTTATGCTTATGTGCGTGCATATGCATGTATGTGTATGTGCAAGCTTGAGTGTATGTGTGTGTGTGTGTGTGTGTGTAAGTGTGCATATCTCTCTATGTGTACGTGTGTCTAAGGAGCAAGAAGCTAGGTACAATTCACTAGAAAGCAATAATTTGGTTCTAAGCTAAACTATTGTTCAGAGAATTAAAGAGAATACGGATCTTAAGGCAAAGCTGGAACATGCTAAGGAGCAACTCTAGAAGGAGGTTACCCACAACCACAAGCTAATAGCTATTCATGCCCAGTAGCAGGTACAAGAGCTCCAGCATATGTCCATGGCCAAAGAAGAGCTGCAAAGCCATATCTAACAGTTATCCTCAAGTCTACAGGAAGTAGAAAGCAGGGCTACTAACTTACGAACAAGAAAGGGAACAAACAAACAAGGCACATGCAGAGAAAGTGAGAGCCCTTAATGATGCCATTAGTGCCAATCAAATTGAAATGCAAATAATGGAGATAGCACACTGAGAGGCAATGGCACAAGTCACCCAACAATTACAAGACAGGCAAAGACTGGCTACCGAAAGACTTCAGAGAATCACAAAGGCTCAAGAAAGAGAGGCTACTACCAGACGTGCCCAAGAGGACGCAACGAGGTGCTTCAAGGACTTGGATGCTGCATGGATGGTCCGCGAGACAGCCATTTCAAACCTCCTCAACACCAATGACTCCCATCTACAAGAATTGGAATGCCAATTGGCAATATAGGACCACATTCAAAGACAAGAGCCTACAGATGAAATGTGCCTACTCCTTGAGCGAGCCTCGGAGATAGGTTAGTTGCCAGTAACCCCTTGGGCCCCTCCTCAAACTCTTACTCTATTTTTGTTTACACTAACCTTCTCCTTACTTCAGTACAATATAAATCTGTCTGAGGACCTAGGCCTAGGTGAACTAACTCTCATTAAGTAGAATACTGAGTGTGATGTTGACCCCACTATCACAATGGGAATTTTGTGGGGAGATATAGTATTAACTAATCCACATGATATCTACTTTTATCCATTACACCCTATTGTGTTAAACCTTCGTAGTTGGTGTCGGGTACTACAAAACTGTGAAATTATGGACAACAGTGTCGAAAAAATTAGACCTGTTTGTTCCAGATGATATACACCAGCCAACTACGAGGTGGTAGCACAAAGTTATCAATGGATTATAAGCCATGGGTGGAAGTCTACAATACTCACCAGCATTTAAACTTATGTGAGTCTTCTTTATATCACCCTTTCGGAATTTTAAAACTATACTCTAATATCTACAAACACTTAGAATCCATGTTAACCAATGTATTTTACACTTTTGATGCCACCCATATTGAATATCCTAACATAAATCCTGAGGATATCCCTGACCTTCAAGATTTTATGAAATCTCACGAACCTAGCCACCCACCCCCCAGCTCAGGTCATGGTCAGGAGCGACACCATCTTCATCTTCCATCTCCACTTACCCAGTATATTCTAATGTCGCTAGTAAACTACTTAATCCCTATCCTAATGCCCCACCTACTAACAAGTCTCAGGACGACTGTATCTTTTCTACTCTCATTCCTCCACATAGACTTTCCCACTAACCCTCTTGCCCCCGAGGAGATACTAGCACCTCACCCGTCTCCCCAACGGCAACCTCAAAAGGTACGCCATACTGTCTCCCAAGACATTGAAGCTTTTACTGATGATATAATTTTGGAGTCATTGTCTGGTGCAGAATATGAAGGCTTCATTCGAGCTGGCAATCCACTGTTAAAGCCGAAGATGATGTTCAAGGTGTTAATGCAAATAACACCATTTGAGCCGACTCGAAGAATTCTACCTGAGGCCTACTCCAAGGTCACGTCTACAAAACAGCATTATGTACCATACCCTTTACGAGCACCTCGCCCAGATTTAGAAGAACTACTCCCTTTGGCTAGAGAGGGAACATTGTGGTCTAATGTGGAACGGCAGACAAAATTAGCCAATCCATAATTGGCCGACCTGCTGGAAATCCAAATAGTTACCTTCATGATCAGTTATTGCTTTCGCAGGTGGAGGAAAGCTCACCCAGTCCACACACGAGGGGGCTATGCAACTATCATCACAGATGATGCACATCCCAAGTTAGAGGATTCTGGAATACAGTCGGACTGGAGAAAGGAATTCCTAACAATTCCAGAATACAGCCATGTCTATATGTGTGTGCCACCAACTCAACGAGTTGACCCATTGTACATGCCACTGAAGAGAAGATGGACTCCACTGGAGTTTCAGAGGGCCAAGCAGCGCGACACGCATGTCTGTTTTACAACTACGGGAGCAAGAAAACAGATGATCACTTGGATACAAGAATGGTGCCGTATCCCGGACCCATCAATCGTGGCCAGTGTTAGATTCTTAAAATTGCTCGTGGTCCTGATTGATCAACCCAAAGAGCCATATGATGGATATGAAGCTGAACAATTGCAATTCGACATGAATCAAGGTCCATCTGACAAGGGTATGATGTTGTACTATCATCGCATGCGGTGTCTTCTTGCATACATGCATGTGCATACATGCATGTCACATTCGAGGACATGGTGGACATAGGGTTTTGCTATTCACAGTTAGCATTCAGAAGAACCCTCAAAAAGCTTCAATCACGTTGAAACTTCTACCATCACTCTTCATGATTACATCTCGATGCGTGGCCTTTGCTGCTGTCAAGTGCTCTTTTAAGGTATGTACTTGTGTGTACTTGACTCTTGAACTTGCTTCCAAAGTGCAGCGTTACGATCATGAAGCATGTGTGTAGTGAGGAGACAGCAGCGCCATACTCTTTGCTCCTGCTCCCATAGTGGTGCGCTTGTGCTCGCGGCCCCTTCTAGTCCAGCATGCGGCAAGTTTAGTAGTCCATCCAAGCCTTCCATAGTTTCATGCATAAACCGTTCATAATCTATATTCTATAAGAATGACATGTGGGGTAGTCTTTCTTCATCCTTCAGATGCCTTATTTTGCTCGGACTAGATGTATCTTCACCTCTTGGTCTTTTACCTGTATCAAGTGGTGCTGTTGAATCTTGCACTGGGGTTGATGTTGTTGTGTCAAGTTCTTGTGCTTCTTCAGCCGGCACTGCTTCTGCTGCTGTTTCTGGCTCCATCTCCGCATCTGTGTCCGCCATGGTAGAATCCTTGAGTGGGGACAGGTTTTTGAATATAAGCTGAGCTGGGCTCTACGGAGGAGTAATCTACTGCATTTTTTCTTGAGTGTCCTAACTAACAGTGGCTTCTTGCAGTGTCAGTACTTCCTAGTATGATCTAATCTTTTGTGCCAGCTCAACCTCTATCCTATGTGATTCCTCAGCCACGTCGAGAATGATGCCCCCCCATCTTCCTTTCTGTTTTCTTTTTCCTCCATTTCTTTATCTCCTTCGTTATGGCTTGTGTTTCTATGAGGACAGCTTGGCCTTCTTGCATCTCTATAGTTGTTAGCGTTGGTTGTTCTAGAAGTAGTGCTAACTGCATCTGCTCTGCTAGTTTGGGTTCTGGAAGGGTCCTCTTCACCACATGGTTTAGGACCTATGTGTCAGCAGGTATGGGTTGCATATCTTGGACTGATGGGCTTTGAGGTAGTTTTCCATCTCCTGGTGTATGTAGTAGGCCCAATCCTCCTCCTTCTCTTCATGGAATTTTGCAATTCTGCTTAGTGGAACCTTGTTGTAGCAGTCCACTAGCTTCACCTGCATGATCAACGACATTGCCCTGCATGCCTTCTCCGTGGCCTCATCTCTGATATTCTCATATTCAGCCCCATTGGAATTATATGAGCTCTTCTTCAGCATAGCATCCAAGGGCATCTTGTCAAAGGCATGGGCGTGTACCTTGACTGGTGGTGGGAGCTACAGAGCTTCTCGGATTAGATCTTCCGTGATCAGGACCTGCTTTGTTGTGCCATCGGCCTTTGTTACTGTGCCCCGCTTGGTACCGTTGTCATAGGTTTTAATGTACTCGTTCGACACAAAGCTCCGTGTCGATGTTCTGGGGAAGAATCTGTGCCATTCTGCCGAGGCCCACTTTCTCCAGCTTTTCCTTTACTTCTGCCTCTTCCAGGATTTGGAGGCACTCCGGGCTGTGATATTGCAATGCCACCTTTCCATGGGCCGTATGGATCTCCTCTGATGATGGCACCATGGAAGGCTTGGGCATATGGGCCCAAGTAATTCATCTTTGGTCCCCGTGTTAGCTTTTTCTTATGACTCACCGGGGAGCTTGTAGCGTTGGCCTGTGTTATTGCGGGGGCCTCGTAGGGCTTCGAGGTCTGAGGTCGACGTCTGTACATATAAAGAAAATTAGTCTCCAGACTGGTGGGGCAGGTACCACTCCTTTTCTTTTATTTTCTTTTCCTTTTTTTCCCCTTTTTTTCCCTTTTTTTTAAATGGCAAGAAGGTTAATCGGGATGAGAAGTGTGTTAGTGGTGGGAGCAATAAATAAGGTGTGTTAGTTTGAATAGGTCAATTATGGAGCGTGAAGGTGTAGGTTTTTGGCAGTTTCATGAAACTACAGGTCGTGAGGAGTAAACCTGTGAGAGGGATTTCCGTGAGACGGAATCCCATGAGAGCTAAAAACATGAGGGGGATTTTCGTGAGACGGAATCCCATGAGAGTTAAAAACGTGAAGGGGATTTTCGTGAGACGAAATCCCGTGAGTTTTAGTAGCGTGAAACTGCAGGTTCAGTTCCGTGAAGTTGTAGGTTTTTGGTAGTTTCGTGAAACTACAGGTTTTTGGTGGTTACGTTTTTATGTTTTGTTTTTCTCTTAAAGATTCAATTAATGCAAGTGATGAGTCCACATAGCGGAGTTTAGAGTAAAACACGGCAATTGTGTGATGAAAATGCAGACAGTTTTAATGTGCAAGATATTGAGGTGTCGAGACATTCAATCAAAGTTAAAAAAGGATGAAAAAACAAAAAGAAAAGAAAAACAAGGAAGGGTCCAAGCTCCCACCTTAATGTGTCAATGTCCAAAAGTGGAATAAGTAGGGATGCGATGCAAGACTGATTGTAGGAGCGCACGATGGAAGACGATTTGCGTTGGAGCCCACGATGCAAAATGACAAAAAAAGGAAAGATTTTTGAATTTATAGCGCAGCCATCGGACTGGGCGGCTGCCTTAATGAAGAATGCCATGCGGAATCTTGCGATTGGCCCGTTGAAGTGACCGTTTCACGTGAATTTTGGACCTGTTCACGGTGTGAATTGTTTTGGATTGGTTCACAGCGTGAACCCTTTTAGATTGGTTCACGGTGTAAACTTTTTCGGATCATGAGTGTGCAAGATTGATACCTTCTATTTCTCTTCATGCTCAGTCATTCAAACATGCATTAAATGAGTGAATGATACCCCGTTTTACCTTGTATCCATTGTGTGGCTAAGGATACCTTCATCTTTTATTGCCATGGGAACCAAGGTAACACCTTGGCACTTTTGGGTAGGTGTTGTTGCAAGCGTTTTAGTTTTGTGTGGGAGTGTTTGATTCTTCCTTCTACCCATAGGCATTATTGCCTCAACACCATAAGCTAGACGGAAGGGAGTGTATTCTGTCACAACCTTATATGATGTTCAGTATGCCCATAGGGATGTTGTCAACTTATGCTCCCAATCCGTTCGACTTGCTTCCAAGGTTTTCATCAAGATGGTACACAAAATTTTGTTTGTACTCTCTGCTTGACCATTAGTCTATGGATAATAAGGTGATGACTTCCGATGGACTACTAAGAATCCAGTAAAGTAAATGATCAATCACCTCATTAATGAAATGTGAGCCACGATCACTAACTGATTCTAATGGGCATCCGAATCTCGAGATAATTTACTCATATAGGAATTTTGTTGTTGTTCGTGCATCAGCTTACTTCAAGGCTCTGGCTTCAGCCCATTTGGTGAAATAGTATGTGGCCACGATCACATATCAGGCTTGTGTGCCGCTGGACTAATAGGTCCAACAAAATCTACCCCCCATTTTTCGACGGGTTGTCTTACAATAATAGGGGTGAGTGGCATCTTGTCCCTTTGTTGTGGGATAGCGAATCGTTGACATTCCTTGCACCTTTTGACAAATTCTATGGTGTCCGCGAATAACGTACGTCACTATAATCCTGCTTGAAGTACCTTGTGAGTCGTAATCTCTCCAGCAAAATGCCCTCCTGCTATCCCTGAATGAGCTTCATCCAATATCGTGACGAACTCATCTTCTCTTACACATCTTCTTAGACATTGTCTTTACCTAGCTTATATAGTTCTCCTGCAAAATTAATTGATAAGGTGCAACAAGCTTGATAAACCGTCGCATTTTATCTTTGTTCAAGGGTGTTTCCTATGGAAAACCATAAGCTAGATAATCCGATATCTCCTCGCTCCATTCGGGTACCATGTCCAGTTTGAACAAACAAGCATCAGGGAGGTCATCCTCATCAGGGAGGTCATCCTCATCAACACCAGTTGCTGGTTCCCCATTTGGAATTCTTAACATATGATCAGCTAACACATGCTATGTCCCTTTCCTTACTATAACTGTAAAGTCCAATTCCAATAGTAATAGTAACCAGCAAGTGATTCTTCCTGTGGTGCAAGGCTTATTCACCGTCGAGACCCAACAACAAGAGGACACCCGCCACAACAATAGGTTGTTGCTGTGGCCAAAACTCAGTTCGCGTAAACCATGGCTAACCCTTCTCGCTCTGTAGTAGTGGTGTAATTCACCTCTGCATCATTCAATTGACGACTAGCGAGGTAGACTGGATAGTCTAATTTGAACTCACCGGGCTATGCTAGTACGCATCCAATAGCAAAGTTTGATGCATCAATATGCACATGAAATATGAGGTCCCAATTGGGGGTCTTAGAATTGGCGTGCTAGCCAATGCCTACTTTAATCGATCATATGCTTCCTGGCATTCCTCAGTCCATTTAAAGACAATGAGTAGCTTGTATAATGGCTTGGCGATTTCAGTATAGAAGATTATGAAGTGGCAGTAATACCCAACGTGGCCCATAAATCTTTACACACCTTTGTAATTAGTGGATGGTGGTAGCTCCAAGATCAACTTGATCTTTGTTGTCATCCATGGATATACCGTTCTTTGAAACAATGTGTCCCAATATCACACCATGTTTGACCCAAAATTGGCACTTTAAAGGGTTTAGGGATATACAATATAATCGACATCGCTCAAACACCTTCCTTAAGCAAGCCAGATGGTCTGCCCATTGAGAGTGTGCACACAGATCATGAATGAATACTTCCAACCACTTCTGCAAGTAATCTTTGAAGGCTATGCACATCAATCATTGGAATGTTGCTGGGGCTTTGGTGAGACTGAAGGGCATGACTTTGTATACAAACGTCCCCCACATTGTATTGAAAGCTATCTTATGCCAGTCCTCTCTGGTGCTATTAACACCTGATTGTAGCCCAAAAATCTATCCAAGAAGCTGTATGCTTCTTCACCAGCCACTCTCTCCAAAACATGTTCCGTATAGGGCAGGCACTATTACGATTAGCGACAACCAATCCGTGTGTTCTATCTCATAGATGAAATCCACAGCAATGAGTTTATCAATTTCCTCCTTTACAATTGCCGCATACTTAGGATTCATTTGCCTGGTTGGTCCTGATCCTTCTATGATTGGGATCGTATGTTGCACCACCTCAGGTGGTACACCCTTCATCTCCTTGTAATTCTAGGCGAAACAATCCCCTTAAATTCCTTAAGAAGGGTAACGAGCTCATCTTCAGCCGAAGTCAAGTCCTTAGTAATATATATGCATTTGGCTTCCTCCCCTGGTCCCGCAATATCAACTTCCTTAACTTCAGTCGGGTCATCATATGATGTGGATAGCTCATCTTCCTTAACCCTTTTTGTCGTCAGTTGCACCATCTTCCGTTCGTCACAACAATGTAGGTTTTGAAGTGGTTGGGTACTGAAAGCAAGTCTGGTTTATCCTCATTCTTCTCACTTTTTGTTTTAGACATGACTTTTCTGGCCTCTCGCTCGACTTTTGCTAGAGCTTTGTTTTGTTTTCGATGCCCAGCTTTCGTAAGCTTAGGTGTTTCTAACTCTTAAAGGATGACTTTCTCCTTATGTTTTCCCTCTAGTGATATCTTACTCAATTCATCACCCCAATCCTTAGAAAACTCATCGTGTGCCTTAGTGGCTTTGAGGTATCTTAGCCACTGGGCATCTGTGGGTTTTTCTTTGTAATAGGGCATTTCGTCTCGGGAAATATATCATTTCTGCTTTCGCCATCTTTTGAGGCATTGTGAGTGTTGGTACGGCCTTGTATTACATTCCCTTCTATGCTAGAGGCCTCCTCTTCTAATTCTTCATCAATGGTTTGCCAATTAACCATACAAACAGAGGTCGTGGGAACAGTTCTAGATTCCACTTATTGGGTCCCTCTGGGTTGCATCACATCTATGGTAGCACGTGCATCTAGTTTTCACTGAAATCCGTTTAAGGAAGTGATGCATACATTTTTGTTTCCTCTTCCTCTTTGGAATTTTCCATCAAAGGCTAGCATATTTGTACGGATGTAGTCCGCTCAGTTGTGACCAAATCATTACTGAACAATTACCCTTCCATGGGGTGTGCTCTCCACGTTATCAGATCAATCTTTAAAATTTGCGAATCCCTATGCACATACACATGATCTAATGCCTAATCGTGCACCAATTTGGACTCCCTCATGAAGGGTCTCCCCAATATTATGTCATATGAGTCTGGTTGGCACAGAAAGTCCTTTACCACAAATGTATAATGGTAGTAGTGAAACGTAAAGAGTTTGAGTTTCACATTCTCCAAAAGTCCAATGGGTCTTGAAGATATTATGTCTGCCATTTTAACGATTAGATCTGCTCTTTTTAGATCAGGTTTTCTCCAATTTTTCCAGCAACATTTTGTGATGATGCTAACCCCCGCCCACCATCCAAGATAGCCTATGCCTGGTACCCATCATGATGAATCGGGATTGTAGCATTTGTGTCATCACTTTTGTAATAACATCCCAATTGATTAACTGGTATCTTGATGACTCGGGTTTCCCTTGTGTGTTTTAGGGTTTTTTCTACGCCAGAGGTGGCAGAACCTCCTCTGTAGTGTCGGCTGGCCTTAGTCCACCTTCTACCCATTCCTTCATGTCTGTCTATAGGGTTGGTGAACTGTGTAGCAGCTACCCCAATGGCATTTGCACAAACGTGGACAATACAGCCGCGAGGCTCCCTATGTCTCTGGGTTCTCTGCGATTGAGGGTTCCCTCCATGTGTGTGTCTCATATTCATCCCTAGGGAAGGAATGAATGGACTCACTGTGCATTTTCCTCAAACATCCTGGACATTGTGTTTTCTTGAGATCCCTCTTCTGTTTCTTCTGGAATTGGAGTAGGTACGTCCAATTCTCTTTCCCTTGTTGGCTCATTTCTTGGATACATTGTATCCATGACCCGGTTAGCCCTTAGCTTGGCTTCATGAAGCCGTTGACATTCTTTTACTAAGGCCCTGGCGTCTTCAAGCTTCCTTATCTCCTCTTTGGCATTTGGGTACTCACCGACTCCTTTAGGGCTTGATGGTCTTTCCCTTTGCTCCTCTAGGTCAGGCTCTTTATGGTTGATCGGTTGATCCCCTTCTTTTGTCGATTGGGTGGATACGGTGTCGATTGTATCTTCTTTGGATCCATCTTGGATTGTGACCCTTGTGTCACCCTTATCCACTTTTTTCACTCTTCTCCTGCAACCAGTTCTAGAAATGGTCGCATTTGCTCGGTTCTTCCCCTTGTCTCCCAATTGGGCCTGGGCTCGTGTTAGGACATTGAGTGGTGTGATATTTCCAGGTTGCACACTAATGGTTTGGATGGTGGCCTGATTAGAAGTGGAAGTCAAATCACTTGTGTGTGGTATGGACAATCCTTGATCAAATGATCAACACCACATTTAGTACAAGTGCGTACTGGCATGTCATTGGGTAAAGCAGTCAATTATTGGGGTTGGTGCGTATGAACCACATTCTTGTTTGGGCACTCAGCAATTCGATGCGGCCCACCACAACCAAAACATTATAGCGGTCCTCTCCTCATGTTTGATTTCATGTCCTTACCCTTCCACTGTATCGTGGTTTGAAACACAAGTACTGGTGTGTTATTCTGTATGACATAGAATTCAAGTGTGACCTCCACAGCTTCCTCATAGTACTCTCCACTAAGTTCTACTTCACATACCATATCAATATCTTCTAATGGCTCTTCAATCGATACTTGGTTGATTTTAGCTTGTAGTGGTAGAATAGGTGGTGGTAGGGGTGAAGTGTCCTATACCCAGAACATCCCCCTAGGCAAATAGGAAGAGTTGGGTTGTCCTGCAACTGCAATGATTTGTCCAAGTGGTGCTGGTAAGGCCAATGGAGCAGTTGTGTAACTGTTTGGAACTTGGATATCTGCACATTAAAGTGTCATGATTTCCTAATTTTACACATTAAAGTGTCATGATTTCCTAATTTTACACAGTGTGCACAATAGAGTAGTGGCCTTGCTCATAACTGTGGACATTTGGTGGTAGTGTGATTCAATCTACACATGGAGCACCACACCAATTCCCTATGGGGGTAAAGATGGTTATGCCCATGCCCAGATGTTTCTCTTCCCTCCTTTATCTTCAATTTCTCTAGTGTTGCATAATTGAGCTCATCCACAATCATGTTTCCGACTTGCTTGCTCCGAGTTCCAATCTCTTGGTGACTCGAAACATGCAAAGTCGTTGTTGTGCCAAAGATATTCTGACATCTTTTGGCTGCGGCAATTCTAGCATATTATCTTCATATTCAATTGTCAGTTTGCAACATGCATCTAGAGTGGCTGGTCGGGCTAGTATGATATTCTTACATCTTCCGGTTGCGGCAATTCTAGCATATTATCTTCATATTCAATTCTAGCATATTATCTTCCGGTTTGCACCTTGAATTTCAGTGCTTTAAATTCAAGATATTCTGACATCTTCCAGTTGCGGAAATTCTAGCATATTATCTTCATATTCAATTCTAGCATATTATCTTTCGGTTTGCACCTTGAATTTAAGTGCTTTAATCGAGACACATAGTCTCTCATCGACTCCATTTCCTTTTGTTTGATATTGTGTAGCTATGCCACAGGGCTCCATTTGTCACCACTTCTGGCAAAGCAGGGTACAAACACATTCTTGAGTCATGTGAAGTTAACCTTATCCTCGGGTTTGAGGGTTCGGAACCACTGATGCGCTTTCCCTTTTAGGGTCAATGAGAAAGCATGAATCATTGTCACATCACTGACTGGCCCGCAGGTTTCGCATGTGGATTCAAAAATCTTTACATGTTGAATAGGATCCCCATCCCCAAAGAATTTTTGGACAAGCTTGGAAATGATGTGTGGCTTCATCTGGGAGGGTTGGGATTCTAGAGTAGTGCCTAATTCCCTGACCATGCCTCGGCCCATTTCTATGCCATATTCAACAGATCCGTCCTTGTGGCTACATTAAGATCAATGATTGGATCCACCCTTGGTCTTTGAGGAATTTCTTCCCCCTTACCTAGACCTCGTCCTCTTCCTGTGTTGGCTCTCCTAGGTATCTTTGGTCCCTGGGATGGTCCTACCCCACTGCACCTTGGAATGACTTATCATTAGTTGCCTATGTACGCCTTTGTAGAATTAAAAGTTCCATGTCCTATAGGAACGTAGGATGATTGATCATTTGCTCAATGTCCTTTTTGGTGTACAGAGGGTCCTCCACTTCACCCGTCGCTCTTGCTATATCATCCTCTTCTTCTAGGGTTACAAACCCTTCCTCAGCTCTGGGCTTTTCATTTATGGGTTCTAAGTTTGGAATTTCTCCCTCACTTCTCCCCATGACTATTTTTGTCTCCTTACCCCGTGATTGGAGTAAGTTTAAACTTCCCATCTCCTTTTGTTAAGCTCTTGCCCTTCGAGTATCAAGCTCTTGTTTCCTTAAGCTTAACTCTCTTAGCTATCATTCCACCTCAATCCTTTTTAGATCTAACTCTACTTCCTCTGAGGTTAGGAAGAATACTTGACCCATCATGGCCGCACTTTCCATGTCCCATCTTATTCGGGGGGTGTCGGTGTTTGATAACCTCGAATTTGATGTTTGAATGGGCACTTCTTGTCTTGAACCAAGTCCAGCGGTGGTTAACGGACCCATGCCCACAGATTTTGTTTCTTCATCATGGCGAGTTTGGAGACCAAAAAATCCCCGAGCGATATTGGATTAGAAAAGGAAGTTTGTGTTGAAAAGCAAGCCATTCTTAGTCATTGCAGGAGCATTGTATAGAAAGGGGATAGATCAGATAATAAGAAGATTTGTTCTTGATTTTGAACAAGCAGTAGTGGTACAAGAGGCACATGCAGGGTTGTATGGAGGTCACTTCTCAGGGGAGATAACAGGAAAGAAGATTTTACAATCAGGTCTGTGGTGGCCAATAGTTTTGAAGGATGCTCACACATATGCTAAGGAATGTTTGGTTTGTTAGTAAGTGGGCCAATCCAATTCTAAAGATAGGATGTCAGACCACCCTGTGCTACCTCTAGATCCATTTCAGAAATGGGGATTAGATTTTGTGGGTCCTATCAAGCCAAAGAGCAAGATAGGTAAGAGTTATATTCTGGTGGCTACAGATTACTGTACTAAATGGGTGGAAGCAGTGGCTCTCAGAGACAATAAAGCAGCTAGTGTGGCCAAATTCTTGTATAGTAACATCATGACAAGGTTTGGATGTCCCATTGAGCTTGTTAGTGATCAGGGAACACACTTCTTGAATGATGTTATCAGAGAGCTGACTCAAACCCATATGATTTTGCATAAGAAGTCCACTCCCTATCATCCTCAGGCAAATGGATAGGCTGAGAGTTCAAACAAAATCCTGCTTAAAATCATTAAGAAAATTGTTCAGGACAACAAGTCTGATTGGGATATGAAATTGGACTCAACTTTATGGTCATTTCGAACAGCCTTTAAAGTAACCACTGGAATGACTCACTGTCACTATAGAAAATGTGGGAGATACTCTTGTATTTCTGAGAGGAAGTTTCGTATGCAGCAAGTTGAAAAGATTAGGGAATATCAAAATAGAGCCTATGCGGAAGAGCAGTTGCAAAAGGCTAATGATCAAGCTAGACTAATGCTTGCATGAAAAGCTCAAGAAGTGGAAATGTTGTAGAATCAAATCAAAGCTCTGAATGCTGACATGGCTGAGTTGAAAGTTTCTTCATCCAAGGAGATCTCCGAACAGACTAGTCAGTTGATTAAGAATAGATTGTCTCTGAAGTTGTTTGAAGAATGGACAACATCTTTGAAGGCTAGTGTAGAGTCAGAGATGCAAAGATTTCTTGAAAGACAAGAGGAGCTTGAAACAGAGAATAGGATGCTTTTAAATAGATTGGAACCCTTAGAACAGATGAAGGAGTAAGTATTAAGTGAGCATGAAGAACTGTCTATAGTAGGAGGTGTTCTGGTCTCTGAAGCAGATGTGGGGAGAATCAAATCAGAAATGATTCAGCAGGGATCAATGATATGGAAAGAGATCAGAGAAAGAATTGGGTAGTTTGTTTTCAAGCCATACCAGAACCTCAAAGGAGTTGTGAACACAATGGAGCAAGAGGTGAATTTGAAGTGCATTGCTCAATTGGAAGGCTGAGGTGGTACATCTTGTAGCTGAAAAGTCCAAATTCCAGAGCAAGGTAGATGAAACAGAGGATATGCTGGAATATAAGACGCCGAGTGGTTTAGCTCTGAAAGGCACAATCAGGCCAGAGGAGTCCCATATGATGGGGATATGATGGGGATAGAAAGTCCTAGTTCTAATCCTTTTAAGCTTGTTAAGTTGAAATCGTCTACAGGGAAGCTGAAGAAGATTAGAGCCCTTTTTCAGACGACACAGGAAGAAGGAGCAGGTGCTACTGAAGGACAAACATCTGGAGCTGTTCAGAAAAAGAGATCTGATGAGCACGTGAGCTTGCTGATGGGTATGGATAAAGCTTTACCAGATGATGAGGACCCTGAGGCGGTGATCAACATTGCAAAGGAGGTTCAAGTGGAGGTGGAAGCTCAGCAGGAGCAGGTCTTAAAGATTCAGACTGACCAACAGGGTCAGGCATTGTGATGCTCGGAATGTTTACCACCACAGTGTTTTTCAACACTAGTTTAAAAAAAAACACAGACAAACACTAGGCATTTTCTTTTTAGGGAAATTTCATTTTGTTCTAGACACTCTCTTTATATGATCAGAGGTCTACTGTAGAAATCAAATTTTGCTGATCAGGGATTGATGGGTTCAGGTCAAATTTTTGGGAAAAATTTAGCCACCAGGCTGTGCCAAGTGTTAGGGCTTTCTTATGTAATTCTTAGACCTTAGTCAAAGGGCTTGGTGGTTAGTTACGTGTGGATGTACCTTTTGGGATCTGAACCGAGTGGTTATTCCCTGATAGTTGCATCTACTAGGGAATGGCGATGATTCTTATCGCGCTAATGAATGAAAGAGAAGTTCTGCTATGTCTTTGCTCAGCGTTTATCATGTCTTTCTTGATGTTTGTGCAATCATTATACTGTTGTGATAAATCAAAGTCTGTGCTCTGAATGGTGTTGAGTGAGTATTGTTTGTTAATGTCTTGTACAGAACCTTTTAGAGGCCATGTATACAGGCATACTGTCCTTAAAGTGGGGAATTGTCGCACGTTGGCACTCATCACACCATTTGCATCCGCTCGCCATTAAGGCTGGCCACCAACATAATCCGGCTATTAAGACCTCGCATACAATGATATCTATTGCAAAGTGCCCACCAGCATAGGTAGAGTGAGCATGTTCTAGAAGGAAGACATATTTGTCTTCATGGACATAACATCTAACCTCTAGGAATTTTCGAAGATATTCCTTGTAGGCAGTGCACATTAAACATTGGAAGGTGCATTGGTCAGAGCAGCATGACACGGTATGCATATGTGCCCTAGTCGGTGGTGAAGACTGTTTTGTGCGGATCCTTCGGGTCGATCAACACCTGGTTGTAGCTGGAAAATCCATCAAGGAAGCTGTATGTTTCCTTTCCGGCTACTTATTCTAGAACATGTTTTGTGAATGGTGAGGGGTAATGATCCCTTATGGTGGCGGCATTGACCTTTTTGAGGTCTACGCACACTCTGACTTTCCCGTTCTTCTTGGGCACTATCACAATGGGTGATACCCATTCCGTATGCTTTATCTCATAGATGAATCCGTCATCAATGAGTCTGTCGATCTCTTCTCGGACCATCTTATAATATTTTGGGTTCATAGGATATGCCCTTTGTTTGACCAGCCTTGCTCCATCAATCATCAGAATGGTGTGCTTGACTACTTCAGGAGGTACACCTTTCATATTCGTGTACTTCTAGGTGAAGCAAACCTGGAATTCTGTAAAAGTAGAGCGATGAGCTCGGTCTCTTCCTCTATAGAGAGGTCTTCACCAATGTATATTGGCCTCGGGTCTTCGCCCGGGCTTGCCTACCAGGTTTATTTCTTTGACCTTGACTAGCCATCATATGAGGTCCCTGGTTGTCCATTATGAGACCTTTGGGCCGAGTCATATTGGACGAATCTGTCGACTATCTAAAAGGTCTTGAAATGTTTGGGCACTTGTTTGGTCTCTTTAGCTTTAGCGCTTTCTTCTTCCACTAGACTTTCAGCTT
Organism: Cibotium barometz; assembly: GCF_041138505.1. Lineage (NCBI taxonomy): Eukaryota > Viridiplantae > Streptophyta > Polypodiopsida > Cyatheales > Cibotiaceae > Cibotium > Cibotium barometz. Next base: position 42,855,591 of record NC_141089.1, on the reverse strand, counting down.
CTTTTTCTGTTGGCGCGCTAACTTTTTATTTCAAGCTCTACGTGCTGAGTGGCAAAGCTTTTCTGAATCTGCTGTGTGGGTTCAATGGGTTTCATTGGCTTTGGAGTGGTCATGTGGACTAGAAGGGAGCTATTGGCGAACTCCTTTTGCCATATATCATTGAAGTGGGCATGTGCTTCAATAGCCCTAACATACTTCAGCTAGTGGGTGTCTGAATCATTTGGAAAGACATATCGCTCTGGCCCAGGGAATCCATTGGGCTTGCGAGTCTTGTGGGAGCATGTGTCCCTTGATGGTTTTGCTCCAATGGCCAGTTCTAGTTCTTGGGTGGCAACGCTAGTAGTAGGCAGGTATGCTGAGCTAAGCATATATAGAGATGTGATATGGGAGGCTCATCTTCTAGTTGTGCCTGGAAATCCGTGACCAATGTTTGGGCTGCCACTAATCTTTCTTTCTCTTCTACAGGGTTAGGATATTCAGTAAGCTTCTTTGGGAGCTGGGTAGCGTCAATTGGTTCTTGGGCTCGAGCGGTTAAGCATAGCATATCTTCCTCTTCTAATGAAGAAGTTAATGCATGTATTGTCGTGCCATCTTTCGAACCACTTTTGATAACTACCTGGCTGTCTCCCTTGCCAATCTTTGTGGTTTTCTTCCTTGAGCATCTAGTTGCTCGTGCTTGTTTAGTGACGTTTATTATCATGAGGTAGATGCCTCTACTACAACATGAGCTGCGGCTCTCTGTCTGTTTTGCAATCTAGTTATAGCCTTGAGAGGGACCATGCGGATGAAGCCATCTCTCACACTCAGCAGGTTAATGCTAGTGCTCAGATTAGCTTCACGAGCCTTTCTTGTAGTTCTAGGTATTAGCGGACAATCTTTATACATATGGTCAATTCCGCACCCAACGCACAAGGGGGTTAATGCCGAAGCACCTACAGAGGTACTCGCCATCCCTTTCTTGATAGGACACTCAGCCACTTGGTGAGGTCTTGCTGCGCAATGATAGCATTGCATAGGTGGTCGTTTTGCCATTGTATTCATGTCTCTAGCCCTTGGCATTGGGAGACGGCTAAGTACACTGGGTAATTTGGTCTCCCTCCATAACATAGTGACTTAAAATTTGAGAGGGTGGACTCAATGGCTCAAGAGTTTCGTAATTAGAAATTTTTGGAATATCCCCCTCGTCCCCTTCTTTGAAGAATTCTGTCACGCACTGGTGTGATTCTTGGCAATGGGGATTGAGGTGGAAGAACCAGGGGTGGTAAGGGAATTTTTGGTACCCTAAGGATTCATGTTTGGGCCACTTCTTGACCTGGTTGAGGTGCATTATGGAGAGTAGGTGCTGGCAAAGCCAACGGTTGCCTTGGGTTGGCTAGCAAGGCCTGAGGTAGGACACGAGCTTGAGCAGCCCTCTGCTACTAATAGCAGTTTGTGATTTCATGATTGCCTCGTCTTTGTTAATATGTGCAATAGAGTTTTGGACGGGGTCACAAATGTGGACACTCTATGCTAGTATGGTTAGCTCGATAGATCAGGCACCATTACAAGCCACCATACAAGCTCCTTCTTTGGATGGAGATGGGGTTGGCCGACCCGATCTCGACCTTGGTCGGTTCTCCAATGTTGGGTCATCTACTGCATTAATGTAGTGGCCAACTGCTCAACTTGTTGTCCGCTTATGGATTCTTTTCTCTTTCCGTTAGACTTCGTACTAGTGGTCTTGAAAGAGGCTTCCGATGTGCCCTCATCAAGTTCGCAGGAACGTGTTCCCTTGGAATTGTCTTCAAATTCCATAGCACTCCTACACCATTGCTTGCTCGAAGGAGGTATGGGCCATGGCATATAACAAATTATGCAAGGGTACATCATCTAGATCTTCCAAGAATCTCCCTATTAGTCTTTCATCAGAGAACTTGTCTCTGGCATTGCAGCAAAAATGGAGATATTTGAATCTATTGATATAATCACGAATGGTTTCACCATCCCCCCTTTGTCTGACATTGTGTAACTACTCGATCGGGCTCCATCGATGTAATATTCCTCCCAGCCCCTCAAGATGTCTAGTTTCTTCCCTTGTAATCAATCCCCTTTTCAAAATAATAAAAGATATTGTTTCTGCTTGTTTTGGCCTAGAGAGAGAAAATATTCTAGAGAGAGATAATTCAATTTTTAGATATCTTTAGATGGAAAAATATCCTTTCTTATTAAAATAAATTCCCCCGAAACAGAAGTTTAAAAAGAAATTCCTAAGGTGCATTAGAAATAAATTATAATCTGCTCAAAAGACCTTAGCCTAAGGGTCCAAATTTTTGGATTAAGGTTCTGATGGACCAATAAGATAATCCAAATGTAGGGAGGAGATAAATTGAAGAATAAAAGAAAAACCCCCCAAAAATGAGTAATTGCTCACGTAAGATGAAGAGTGGACTAAGGACCAAAGAAAACATTTAAAAAACTGAATTTTGACACCTCAGAGTAGGGATCTCCCCTCATGAAGGAGGTGCCTTTTTTCTCATCATTACCCCCCAATTTTAAATCAATTAAATGAGATATTTCATCTCTCCTCTCTCCTATTTCAAGTCTAGTTCCAAAAAGTAAGCTAAAGTGACTAAAAAATGGTCAAAAATTGACCAAACTGATCTGGAAAATTCTAGAATCAGCTTGCATGGTTTGAGAATCACTTTTTCCTATAAATAGAAGCCTCCCCTTTTGTAAAAGCTTAATAGTGTTTATACACCGTTACTCTACTCTTGCCCAGAGCCATTTACATTGAATTTTCTTGATAATTCAATTGTTTTTGGCTTAATCCTCTCCAAAGTAATTGGTGGTGACTCTTGCTTCAAACAAGAGTAGAACCCTCAATTCCTCAAGCTAAAGGAAAGCTTACAACTCCATGTAAGCTAAAATTTTCTTACTTTTTAATTTAAAATCTATGGTTTTCTTGATTTTCTTGTTTATAGTTGATTAAAGTAAATTCTATTGCTATGCCTTGATGAAAAGGCCATCCTCTTCTCTTCTTTACATTCCAGCCTTTCTTTATCCTAGAATGATTAATAAAAAGATTAATTAAACTTTTCTTATTGTTTACTCTCTTGAAAATTAAAAATTGTGTAGATTAGAATCCTAGACATCTAATTGGGGTTAATATACGTTGAAAATAGAATGATAAAAATGAGAAATGGTCAGCCATACAAAGGAGGTTATGGCAAAATTTTTTAGAAAAGAAAGTTTATTTTTATGTTATTCCAAAAGAGTAATTCCCACCGTTTGTGCATTCTAAAAGATTAATTATAAAAGTGTTATTTTCATTGAATTTAAATTCTATGCATAGAAAGATGCACAATGGAAATGTTTTTTTATTATAAAAGTGTTATTTTCATTGAATTTAAATTCTATGCATAGAAAGATGCATAATGAAATTTTTTTAATTATAAAAGTGTTATTTTCATTAAATTTGATTTTTATGCATAGAAAGATGCATAAAGGAAGTTTTTATTACAAAAGTGTTATTTCTATTAAAATTGATTTTATGCATAAATAGATGCATAAAGAAATTCTTTTTATTTTAAAAGTGTTATCCCCATTGAAGTTGATTTTTATGCAAAAATAGATGCATAAAGAATTTTTATATCAAAATTCTCTTTAATTCTATGTTTAATTTTTATGAGTATTTGATAAATGAATAAGCAAATACTCTAAGAGAGAAATTTCTATCGTTTTATATTTACATGGATTGTAAAGAGAAAATTCAAGAAATCTATCAAGATCAAAATGTTCAGATAAATGATTAACTTATTCCTCATCGAAATTCCTAATTAATTTAGAAATCAGTTAAGTGAATATCCAAAGAATGAAATTCAGTAAATTAGTAACTGAATAATCATTCCTTTTCGAGAAAGATAGTTTAGGAAAAATCTTATCAGACTCGAACCTTGAATCAGACTATGACCAAGACCAAACTCCTTCGTCAGTTCCGAGGAAAAAAGATGTGACCAGTTTAGAAAAATACACTCAAATCTCCCACCAAATCTAAAACTAAGTTGAGACCCTTCGAATTGATCTGTGGATCAAGTTACAGAATTCAAGGAATTCTGTTATGAAATTCAGTAATTCGATCGAGAAGTTTTGGGGATACTGATTCACGAAATACTCCTTGTATTCAAATGAAAATCAAACTGAAAACTTGCATAGAAACCCTGTTTTCTTAAAGGACTATCTTATGCCAGAATGCTGGAGGGAGCATTTGGTATATGTTTTTCTAAGGGAAGCTCGGTTGCAAACAGCTAGTAGTTGGGGAGTGTTCAAAGGATAGCTCACGTAGCAAAGCCCGCCCAGGTCTTGTTGACCAGCCTCAGTGTACGGTTAAATAGTGCACTTCCGGTGATGGACGAGGGCCGACGAAGCGGTCCCTGAGTGAAGTGCCACGACACCTAAGGAGGATCCTAGAGGGTTTTGACCAGGTGATACATGGGCTCATGGTGCCTAGGACACCCATGCGTATGTCGTGGAAGATTGTATGATGGACAAATGATTATTGTAATCTATTACTGGATCTCGTTTGCTGACCAGCTAGTCTCAACAGAGAGTCCAGAGTGATATTGTTTTCTTTTGAGAAACAAGGACTGGATGGAAATTTTGAGTTATGACATCTGTAACCAATAATTGTTTGTCAATGAATTGTTTTATAAGTTAAAGTTTTAAAGAGGAGTGTGTGTGTATCTGTATTCGTCGAAAGCAAAAGTTAAGAAAGGCATTCAATTATGGGTGGGTGAGTAATTGTCTGGTTCTACCGATTCCAGTGGTTGGGTGGTGGCTAACCCATGGGCCGGATGGGGTTTTAATAATGAAATTGAAATAAAAGGAATACGCTTAGAATTCGAGTAGTTAAATAAAAACCTGAAGACTTTCTCAAATGATTAGATCAACCGACTGTGCCTGATTCGGTTAGGAAAAAAGCATTGATTTCTTCAAGTTAAGTCTGTAATAGTTTTCCTTCTATCTGGTTTAGTCAGGTGAAGGATAGTTTAGTTCTCTTGACCTCGTTAGAAAATGTGTTAAGAAAATAAAAAAGGTGGAATCGTCCTTGTTTTTTGGGCAAGGGACTTTTTCCTGATTTTGGTTCTGGAATGACCACGAGTTTAGTCTCGTGTCCGAACATTCGTGGGTGAGGCCCCAAGTGGGAAACCCTGCCCCGCGCAAGAAAAAGCTACTTCCGCTACTGCTAACAACTAGGAATCCGGTGCGCGGAGGGGGCAGTGGGGTCTCACAGCTGGTATCAGAGCTCTGTTGTAAACTTATGAAACAGTAGCAGCAGAAATTGCCTAAAATTTTAAAGTAAATCTGGGAAATAATAATTTCACTTGCTAAGATTATGTTTGAAATGAATTCATAAATTGAAAACTCATAAATTGAACTGGATTTTTAGATGGATACCCCAAATCTGTCTAGCATTCCTGGACTCTCCGAGAGTCAGGATATGATCACCTTTGCCTTCGAACATCTCATCAACTCTGCTCTACAACCCGAGAAAGTAGAGTGAGGCTCGCTTGTCACTTTGAGGATCTATACTGTCCTGATCCAGTAGAACGACGTCAGCATATGTGGTTCTCCGGAGGGCGAAGTATTAACGTCAATACCAATCAGCGTCAAAGACTCAGGCAGAATATCTCGCTAGCCATGATCTTGATAAGGCTAGGAGTTATTCATTATCTTCAACTCTATAATCATTCACCCTGGAATTTTAGAATTTCTTGCCGAATTTTTAGACTTCTAAGCCGTTTTATTCCTAGGAGTAGAATTACATCACCTTTATCAGTGATGAATCGTGTATATCATAGCATGTCTCCATCGCAGTATCGCCTTTTTATGCGTACGCGATTGAGGCAGTGACTTTTGGAGCCGACACGCTCTATGTATATATCAAAAACTTTTGATAATAAATGATGTTTTGTAAAAGATTCCAAATTGTGTTCGTGGTTGTGAATATTGGTTAATAAAATTATTAGAGTGAATCTTGTTTTTAAGAATTATGATGGAATATTTATTTGTTTAAGAAATAAATCTCAAAAATTAAATAGTCATAAATTTGATGACGAAGTAAAGTTGACAAAAATCTCGTTTTGTTAGAATCATGAGGTGCGCGGCCCGTGCTAGGCAGCCAGATCCTCTTACCGATGATGAAGAGCTAGATCGGGATGTTCGTAAGAAAAACAAAATGCCTCCTCGCATTGTGGTGAATCGATTCACTGTGAATCGAGAGCATGTGCCAAAGGAAGCACTATATAACTCGTGTATGGTGATTCGTATAAACATCATGCAAGAGAGATATAGAGACAAGCTCACTTTTCATGATATGCCAAAAAAATTACTCGAGCATCGTCCAGCTGGACCTCCCGAAACCAGTTCAGCATATCAAGGTAGGGAACTGACTCTACTAGCAAAAGTGTTGACACTAGCAAATCAATCTAGAACACCCTGATGTTGTACATCCTCGGGCAATTGCGAAATAACAAAACTTCACAAGAAAACATATCAAGAGTTAGGCATAAACTTTTAAGAGCCAAGAATGAAAAATTGTGGGAGGATAGAGAAAAGAGTATACCTTAAAACACATCTGAGAACTTTGTCATTGACTTCAGCTCTAGGATCAAACAAAATGTTTATTTCCTCAGCATGAATATGGAAATAACATCTTTGCCCTCTAATATGATAGGGTACATAGAACTCTGGCAACAAAAATTGAAGTGCCTCCCAATTCATAGCGTGGAGTGCGCGAACATTTTCTCTTTTTGTTTGCAATGCAAGCATTGCCACATGAGCACTTGTCCGAAAATTTGCCCGAGTCTCATGTTCATGTTTTGGAACTCCCTCCGTCACCTCTTCAATTCTCACATTTTGAACGAGACATTTTGAACGAGTTTTGCACCATTCGTGCATCAGTAAATGTAACTGGCCTAAGTAACTTATCATATCTAAAACGAAGGGCTACTAGGCTGAAAAAATCTTTGTTCATCACTGTGACCCTGTGTGCATGGGCCGCAAGAACGTAACTATCCAAAAAAAATTCAATCATCTAATCCTCTGAGGCCTCCTGCAAGCAAAACAGGGCCGATGCCTTCCACCTAAACAAAATTCCATTTCGCTCGCAAATTCTCCTGATAAGCCTCTGGAAAGGTAATCTTGGAATAGTAGCAGTCGGGTGCTTCATAAATCGTGTGATTTCTCGCAGCACTAACGAATGCTCTGCGAAACACCTTTGTCTAGGCTGCATTTTGGATAATTGGGAAGGACTGCTTGATTTCCTCGATCTTGAGGCATTCAGAGTGCCCATCTTCTTCCCACTAGATAAGGGACCTGCATTGTCCTTGGGTCTAGCTGTATGCCTTACACGAGCCATCTGAAAACGTAAGCAAGTGCAGAAAACTTAGCTATTCAGTAGTACACGATTAACAATTCACCATAATGCGAGAGAGGGTGGCCAAGAAAGCAATATGCACTTCCTCGCGTTATGTTGAATCCATTCACCATAACTCGAGATGAAGGGCCATTGAAAGCACAATAATCCTCCTTGCATTATGGTGAATTAATTGACACCAATAAGAGGTGGATTATCGTGAATCCTTTGCTCTTTGATCTTGCGTTATAGTGAATTGATTCACCATAATGCGAGACTAAGGGCCAGTCAAAGCAAAACAATCCTCCTTGCATTATAGTGAATTGATTTACTACAACGGGAGGAGGATTATCGCGAGTCTCTTACCATTCCATCTTGCATTTTGGTGATTCGATTCACCAAAACACTTGGAGCCATATTGAGATTCTAATGGCCCGTCGTCTGCTTTAAGGTGAATCGAATCACCATAAAGGAAGATTCAATGGTGGCAGAGGGCAAACAGTCGAAGAAAAAACAAAACAATCAAGGAATATACAAGAAACTCACAAAACAATCAAGTAATATACAAAAACTCACATTTCATGCGTGGGAATGGATGGAGACTGTCGTGTAGGAGGTGGAATATCGGTTCAGTAGTGTGGGGGTAGTCGGAAGTTGGAAGGAGGCAAACAGGAGGACGGACAAGGCGAAATCGATAAGAGGACGAAAAGGTGGCATGATTAACGGCTTTGATTAGTCTTTAGAGCGAACACACGTGCTAGGTATATGGCGGGCTGCCACGTGGTATTCTTAGAATGGCGGGTGAAAAGGCAGCGCTGACGTGTCGCATAGCATTAAAAATGGTTTTTAATTTCTGGAGAGACGGAAAACTCTCTCACTTGTAGCAAGAGTTGTATGATCCACACTAAGCTCAATCCAATGGGATTTGCATCCCTTTCGGAGCTAGGGATTCAACCCGTACCGGTGCACAAAAGCTTATCCATTTGATGATGGAGAGAATGCTAGGAATACTACTACTATTGACATAGACTAACACATACTCAAGCTCAATCTTGCCACACTCAATCACTCAACATCCCACTCATTCCATGCATCCAAACAAGAAGAAAGCTAAGCTATTGCATACACAAGCTCAAAGCATCCTTCATTCTCAAGATCTTACTTCCTAGCATGCACACACACCTTGAAGCTATCAACAACAAAGAAACATGCTTACTAGAGAATAGACATGAGAAGAGAGACAAACATCACTCATTGCATTAACAAAAGAATAGACTTACAATAATGTAGCTGGGGAGAGAGAAGAGCTTGCACCTCTATGGAAGAAGAGGGAGAGCTAGTCTCAAGAGAGCTCAAACATGAGTTTGCCCAATGTGTCCATACTCTCAAATGAGCCACCTTTTATACAAAAATTCTAGAACTCTCAAAAGTTCCCATGTGGGATTATTGTGAAGCCCTCTCCCACATACATCTACAAAGTGGAACTCTTTACAAGAGCCCTAAGTATCTTTTTTTGTTGCATCCTCGGCATCCTTGTATTGATCTTCATTTGCATGCAACACTCCCCCCTTCCTATTTTGCGCACGTCCTCGAGCGCGGTAGTAGCAAGAGCTGCAACAAAAAACAATTGATACATTGAAGTATTTTATTGAAAAAGAAAAAGAAAAGAAAAGAAAAGAAAAATCAGCAATGATATTTTTCACACGTGAGCATACAAGTGCAAGGCTGATTAAAGTTTTAATGAGTACTAAAATAGGTGAGTAAAGACTGGTCAAAGTGAGACTTAAGTAGTAGATAGTGCTACGTAAAGGCAAGTGTGCTTTGTACACCGCCGGTTATGTCCGTAGTCTCAATGTCCTACCAGTATGTAAGTTACTCCTAAATGGTATACCTACTCCTAAATATGAGCAAAGGTGATTGGAACTTTTTTTTTTAAAAAATGTGTGTAGAAGGTGATAAAGATTAAGGTTCTATCCCAAAGAGACCCAAGCAATGGCCAAGAGACCTCCGCCAAGAGAATCTAAAGACCGCTAAGTATCTCAAGGGCGACAGACCCTTTTTCTTTCTGTTATGACCTAAGGAATACCCCTTGAAGATGAAAGCATCGGTCTTGAGGGCCCATAGTGTACCCCCGAGTCCTACCAACATCTATCAAGGCGATAGATTCCTCAAAGTTCTTCTTCTGAAGTTTTTAGACATCGGTGTTCACCCCATGGAAACCAAGGCATCGACCCCAAGGTGCTAAGACAACCTCAGGTCCTACCAAGCATTTCACATGGCGATAGACACTTCCTGTCTTAATTTATTTTGGATATATATTTTTTAGGGCACATTTTCGTAAATTTTTATTACTTCTAGCACCTAGCTCATATCTAAGAGGTAGCTACCACTAAGGATAACTAATATACCTTGAAAACATAAGTACTTGGCATACTCCATTGGTATATATCCTACACTGTCTTTAAATAGAAATATCTTTTACTAAGTCTTCTAAGACTCTAGAACTCACTCACCATATTTTAACAACTAATCAAAAACTCAAACCAGCCAATATTGTGTGAACATGCAAACCATATATTCGAAAGACAAGAGCACAAAAAGAAGTAGAGATTAAGATTTGAATACACCTGTTGTAGTGCTCTGTTGATGTTGTTCGTTTGCATTGAGGCATTGTTGATTTTGGTGCAGATTGCTCCTCCTTGATCTTTGTAGGCGTAGCATGTCTCCCCCCTTCCTAATTTGTGTGCAAGGTAGGTGGACTAGTGGGGCATGTTTGATGCTCTTGTTTTAGCGAGGATCTCTGCAAAATTTTTATTAACAAACACAAAAAAAGAGAAGAAAAAATAAAATTTACCATTGGTGCCAAACACCGAATATAGCCGAGGGGAAAAAAACCCAATGGGAGAAAAGTGCCCTGGCTTGTCGATCTTATTGTGGAGTCGATGTGCTTACCCTTGCGCTGGTGGTGGATCCGTGTCCTCGTCTGCTGGAAAGATGGTATCAATTTCCTCAGGATGCAGAGACAACCCCTCACAAAAACCTGCCGCTGGAGAAGGTGGTAGAGGAAGGAGTGCTTCCTCACTAAAGTATGGCATTGGTTCTATGGGAAGGTTAATCAGACAGTTTCGATTTTGGAACTGTGCAATGTAGGTACTCATATTGATCCAATATTGACATGTAGGGGCTTGGGGAAGGAGGGCTTGCATGATCGGTGGTTGCAAGTCATTTAGGCTTGTATCCCTCCATTGTTGTGCTTGAACCTCCTCAGGTAATCGTCGTTGATTTGGTCCCCTCTCTGGTATTCTCACATTAAGAAGATTATGGCGTTGGGGTGTAACTCCCACAATTTGCTTCATTAAGCCCGTGCCATATCGTCTAAAGTAAGAGCGGCATATCCAACAAATATGTGAAGCTTCTTCTAATACAAGCCGTGCACACTCTTGACAATGTGGAAATGGGTGATGCTGTTGATAGAATAATGTGACAAAGTGATGCCCACAGCAACTCTCACCTAAGGGAGCATAGAAGTACCTAGAATGTGTTTGAAATGGAGGAGCACTATAACCCCCACGATGATCTGGTCGAGTACTATCGGGGTCAATGCATGGTGGACATGTATCTCGCCAAATATCCATCAGGAGTTATCTGGACGTAGAACAATGAAATTTAGAACACTCATATCCATCATGACAATTCCAATCAAAAACAAGATTATTTCAAAGAAAACACATCTTCTAAAGGCATAAGGAACTACATTATTCAAACATTGATTTACCAAAGAGCTTTAATTGTAGTGTTAATGCCTTATCTTTAGTTTTTGGTATATCCTTTTTAAGAGGTGGACACTTTAGCAATTGTCTGGGAATTTGAGCAAGATAAGAGGTTTTAGGCATTGAAATGCTAGAATCGATGCTCAAATGAGACACATTTGGACTCGTCGTAGGTACACAAGTTGATGGTTGAATTGTGTAACAAGGAGAAATAGGGATAGCAGGTGTTTCAATACATGTTTTAGGAAGATCAACACAAGTTGTTTTGTAGGTGCTATCACAGCCACCTTTCCTTTCTTGAAGAGTTTGTGTTGATTTCTTTTGCACCCACTGATATGGACAATCAATTTTGGCTTTTGGAATCTTTCTGAAACACTCTTTTACCCCTGTCAAAGCATGGCATTTTGGAAGCCAAATTGCTGTTGCACCCTCATAATAGCCTTGTGCTTTGAGCACATTTTTTGGGACCCATCGAGTAACCATCCGAGGTTTAGGCTTGGAAATGATGTGCTTCTTAAGGGGCTTAGCAACTGGACTAGATGGTACAATTTTGTACGCATCTTTGGGTAGCCACATTGATAATTCCTTTTTGCCTGGCCTTCTTTGAGCAGCAACTAGATTAGTTGGAACATGCCAGCCATGGCCCTCACTTGAGTACTCATCAATTATCCACATCATTTGTGTTGGAGTTCCAACAGCAGATTTTGATTGTGGGTTGGGTAAGGTAGAAACATTACCCCTTTGACACGATAAAGCTCGTGGTGTAGCAGATCCCAAGATGCAATCAGAATCAATTTGCAACTTGTATTGTCTATTCTTCCAATCTAATGAGCAATTGGTAGCATTTAACCACGATCTACCGAGAACAACCTCTACTACTGCCTTGGACTTACGTGCCACATAAAAGGACACTGACATCTGGTGATCCTGAATGGTCATCATAATGACACATTTTCCCTCTATAGGGTTATCTTCTCCAGAGAAGCTTCGTAGGTCCACAGGAATTTGTACAAGTGGTGGTTGACCCAAGGCTTTCCAGGTGTCAAACGAGAGAACATTATAATCTGCACCAGAGTCAATTAAGGCAGAGACAAAGTAGGTAGTCTCATGAAGATGAAGTCCCACTCGAATATTGAATGGTTCGACATATGGCTCATCAGTAGCCAACTGTATGGCTAACATAGAAGCTTTGCGACGCTCCTTGGCTTTTGCAACTCTAGCTTTAGCCTCCTCTTGAGCCTGACGTTTAAGTAGGTCAAGTGCTTTTTTCCGTGTTTGTGCAGCATGCATGTGTTGAAGCATGGCTTCAGTTAATGGTTCATTGTATTTCTTGAGACGACTTCCATTAATGAAGTTAGGCATTTGCTCACCTTCTAGTGTCTCTAAACGCACTGCACCACTTGGAGTAAGCTCATTAATCACAAACGGTCCTAGGCCACGTTTCTTGAGCTTTCTCTTATGCTTCTTAAGTGTGTATAAGAGCACCAGGTCTCCTTTTTTGAATCGGCCAGTTGTTACATTTCTATCATACCATTGCTTTTGTCTCCTCTTCTCGGCATACATCCCCATTACCGCTAGTAAGCGGGTTTCATCAAGCTTTTCCAATTCGTCAATGCGTTGTGAAAGCTCATGACCAGTCCAATCCAACTGTTTAGCTACTCGTAGAGTAGGTACAAGAAATTCAATGGGAAGAATTGCATCTAGCCCAAAAGCAAGTTCAAATGGGGTTGTGCCCACAGATGTTTTATAGGCTGTCCTATATGCCCAGAGAACTGAGTGCAACTTCTGCTCCCAATCAGTCCTATGTCCCTCAACAATCTTTGTGAGTGCTGTGCAGAGAATCTTATTAGTACTCTCGGCTTGTCCATTGGTCTGGGGATGATAGGGTGCAGAACGTTTGTGAATTACCATAAATTCTTGAAGCAAAAATTCTATGACTTCATTTACAAAGTGTACACCTTGATCACTAACGATCTCAATAGGTAAGCCATAGCGTGTAAACACGTACTCATACAAGAACTTAGCTGTGGTTCTGGCATCATTTTTGACTGTTGCCTTTGCCTCTACCCATTTAGTCAAATAGTCGGTTGCAACTATAATATATTCTGTATGCGTGTTACGAGCTGGAGGTTTAATGGGACCGACAAAATCAATACCCCATTTTGCAAAAGCACGTGTGCTTAACATAGGCGGCAATGGCATATTATCCTTTGTGATGGGAGGTTTGGTCCTTTGACAATCGTCACAACGTTTCACATATTCTTCGGCATCCATTTGTAAGGTTGGCCACCAAAGCCCAGACCACCTAATCAACTTAGCTGTGGTATTGCCAGAAAAGTGTCCACCACCAACACTTGCATGTGCATGAGTTAAGATTTTCAGATAATCAGCTTCACATACACACATGCGTAAGTTGCCATCCTTGCCCCTCTTGTAGAGTTGGCCCTCTATCAGCATATAGTTTGCCGTTGCAATTTTAATAGCCTGCTTTCGATGTTTAGGAATTGTTTGATCCGTATGACCATGCTGAAGATAGTCCACAATATACTTACTCCAACTTGGTGTAGTTGAAATTTGGAATAATGTGACATTATGAATTGGCTTCTGAATTTTACATGAAGCACAGTTACGAACAAATGTTTCAGCATCTGCATGCATGGTAGGCCACCATTGCCCATCTTGAGATATACGTCGCACACAAGTAGTGGCTGATGCATGGATTCCATCTATACCCGCATGTGCCCATTCCAAGATCTCCTCATATTGGTCGGGGTTAGGTATAAGCCTCAACACTCCATCATTACCCTGACGATATAATCTCCCTGAGATTAGCTTGAATGGTCGCCATAGGTCCACATTAGGACCTGCTAGTTGTATTTGCCCACTTGTCAAAATTTCTAAAATGGATTCAGACCATCTAGGAGCTGTCTCTACAAGGAAAAGTGTTGAATCTAACATATCATCATCCACACCCACAGGAGCTTCGCCAGAGGTGATTCGAGACAAATGATCTGCCCTAGGAACTGGCATTACATGCTTTGTTTCAGAGTGTATAGTACACTCATGGTGACCCTTTTGTAGCAATACCTGCTCTGACAAACATGTGGCAATATCATTCCACAACTCAGGTTTAAGCTTTATCAACTCAAGCAAAGGTAAGGTACAAGCCACTGGTGCTGACAAAATAGCCTGCACCATACTCATATCTTTCTCCTTTGTCAACCTTTTATGCATGGAGGGTATCCTCAAGGTTTGAGAACAATTCTCATATTCTCCCAGATACGATGGTAAGGTTTTCATTGTATGCTTACTTCTAGGAGAAACAATTGTTTGAACTTCCTCCGGGATGCTTGGATGTCTAAATTTGTTTTCCGTGCCTCTGGTAAAATCCACCTCAGAGAATGGAGGCGAACTAACAGAAGACATGTTCCCATTAATTTTCTCATTTACTGCTGCCCACATGTCATTTGCCATGTCCTCATTAGCATCAATAACTTCATCATTGCATGGGAAGACAAGGCTAGGTGATGGCAGAATGTCATCTTTCAATGGAGTGTCAATTGGTGCAGACCTTTCGCTCTGAGCTTGTGAAATGAGCTCACTTTTCATTTCTCTACTTGATGACACTTCTGGTATAGTTTCTAATGTTGGCTTAAGAGAGGTTGGGCCCCGAGGAATAGGTGGTGGTGGTCCCTCAAGTATTGACTGAGCTTCCCTAATGAGTTGCTGATGTACAGCTAGATTGATCTTCTCCTCACGAGGGTTTGGGTATTCTTGAAGCTTTTTGGGTAGCTCAGATAAAGCTGCAATGCGACTTCTATGAGCATCAATGATGGCCTCTAGAGTCTCATTCACTTTATCCACAAAAACAGAACCCCCAGAACTATCCTCAGTCGTACTAGCCTCATCTTGTTTAACACTAGGCCCAGGTTGAGGTTGATGTTCCTCATGCACTTCTTGGGAAGTAAAAGTTTTATCCCTCATGTTTTGTTTAGAGGTTTCCTGAGAACTAGTGGATGTACTTTTAGTTTGTTTGTTTCGGTTCTTCTTCCTCCTAGTGGTCTTTTTTCTATTGGACTGTAGGGTCTTGTCCACTAGATTTGTCTTTGCATCCCTAGTTCGAGGTGTCTCATCAGTCTGTATTTCGGCATTTCGTGTCTGTGATCGAGTCATGACTCTAAGTGGCACGACATCCTCATTCTCAGATGAAGGTGGCGATGGAACTGTGCCTATAAGGTTGAGTGAAACCTTTGGTTGAGAGGTGCCTTCCTCATGTGGTTTCAGCAGACAGTCTTTTGGGAAGTGTTCTACACAACACCCTAGACAATATCTTTCAATCGGTGGAAACTGTTGTACTGTTGTATTTGACCGAGATGCTTGCCTTGAGCGATGTGGACAATCACGAGCCCAATGGGGTTCTCCGCACTCATAACAGGGGCCCATTGGTTTGGCTTCTACTTTCCTTGGCTGCCATTGACCTGAGGGGCCTGGAGTCCTAGGTTGGTAGCCGCCTAGCAACATTAAAGAGTTTTGTTCCCCTGGTTGAATCTCCAGTGCTTGGCTTGGGTATGCGGGACTTTCAAAGATATTTTCTTTGGATGAATATGATACATATTCTTCTTCCACATAGCCTGGGTTTACCAAGTCTCTACACATATTTGAATTGTCATAGTCAACAACCCTCACAGGAGCAGTCCCTGGAGCAGGAGGTTGAGCACCAAGAACAGGTCGTGCTTGTTCTTGTGTCATCGGTGGCTTACGTTCAAAATTAGTATACTGTTGATACATTTGTGGAGCCACTCCACCCCTCGGTTGCTCACGTTCCTGTCTCATTCTCGCAATGCGAGTACATTCCTGTGTGGTATGAGTAAAGTTCCATGCACAGGCTTGGCACCACTTCTTTGTGGGTTGGTTTGTGACTAGAGGAGAAAAGGTATTGCAGTCCTCTATTTTATGGTCACCGCCACATGCTCCACAAAGATGAGGGCCTGTAGGAAGTACACTCCTCATTCTCTACTGCTGTTGTTGTGGCTGCATGGGTGGACGATAGGTCTGTCCCAATCTCCTTAGTACTAGGTTAGCTATCTGGTCGGGATTTACTAGCGCGCTAGACCCTGAACTTTGGTCATCACCCCATTGATTTCTAGGTTTCACCTCAGGGCCAGAACCATCTTGGAACTTGAAGTTATCGGTGAAATCCATAGCATCATGGCAACACTCATTGAAACTTGTATGCTTCTTTGCATAGAGATGTGTATGCAGTGTCGAATTTTTAAGGCCTTTTAAGAAGAGAGAAATTAATCGACTTTGGGCGGGCTTCTCATCTTTTGGGCAACGATTAATGTACTGCTTCATTCTATTTACACAGTCTCTAACACTCTCATTCTCACCTTGCTTGAAAGAGTAGATGTGTGCTACCGTGTCATGTTGAATTCCCATCAAGGAAAAAGCTGCAATGAATCGCTCTTCCAAAACTCGTAAAGAAGTTTTGTCTGAAGCTTCTAATGCCTGAAACCAAGCAAGGGCTTTTCCTTCAAGAGTGAGTCCAAATCCTTCAATTTGAGTATGCTTATCAGCAACTTGCTCAGCTCGAACTGCTTGCCTAAAAGCTGCTACATGATCGTATGGATCTCCCGACCCTTCATACTTCTTAACCAATTTCTGAAGAGTTGATGGCCTTACTTGTCGTGAATACTCATCATAGGGCCTACGGCCTCTCGCTCTTAGTGGGAATTGTTCCTCTCGTTGGAAAGATGGTCCACATGTTTCCAAAATTGGTGTGGGTACCCTATTACCAGCCTCACCAAACCCTTCCAAAGATCTTGTCACCCTCATTTCAGGAGGTGCATTTATAGGAGGCCGAGTTGGCTCCTCTCTCCTCCTATTGTTATAGTGAGAGAGATGTTGGTGTGGTGTGACCTGAGGTCGCACATTTGGTGTAGGACAATATCTTGGTGCTAGAGTTGGGCTACTAGCAGTGGTCCACTTAGATGTTGAAGGTCCCTCTCTAGTGAACTCTCGTAGGGGAGGAGCAACAGTTTCTCCAAGAAAGGCTGTCTCTCCTGGTTTGGCTGTATTTGTTGATAACACTTCCATAAATAATGGTTGTCCTTTCCACGTGAGTTCCCGAATCTCCTTCCAATCTAAGGTTCGGTATTCATTGGCCCATTTATCAATTATTCTGTTCATGTGTCCTGCAAGCTTCTCAACTACCACCACATGAGCTAGAGGAAGATCTAGCTGTGGCAATTTAGTCGTGGCATAATATCCCTCTAACGAGTCCTTATAGACCTCTTGAAGTGGGTCATCCTGTAAGACCTTTGTCACAGGAATTTGTCGTACAAACTCCCATTGGCTTTCAGCCCCCTGATCCAGTTTACTCTTGCCTTTCCTATCCCTTTCCAAATTTAGATCTACAAGGAGTAAATCATCTATGGATGGCTTTGAGGACTGGGCATTGGATGGTCCAGGTATGTCCGGCTCAATGAGCCAGTCATCTCTAGACTCCCTTGCTCTGGAGAGTTCAGATAAGTCTAAGAACTCGGTTTTAGAGAGCTCCCCTAATTTGTCTACCTTTTCTGGATGGTAGGTGACTTCGTAGCGAACACCATCTCCACCCATGTACATGTTACCCTGGTCATTGACTAGAGGTGCTCTATCAAGTTCTGAGAGAATGTCTGCGATCTTAACAAGATACCTTTGTTGTGGATCCCTAAAGATCTCAGCTCCCTGAGCATTTGTGTAGACATATTGGAGTCTCACATTGAGTGTTAACCCCATGGTGTCAGCTTCAAATGGATTAAAGGATCTTGAGGGTGTCCTATTTGGGGCTACGGGATGACTATTTGTCGGCCCTAGATTGTCCATGGACAATGAACTAGTTGTTCTAGAGGAAAGGGTATCGGATTGGGATTCCGAAAGGGTTTCAGCAATATCTGCCAAATTACCTACCGATTGGGTCCCACTTTCTTGCGTAGGTACTCTAGAAGGTGCCGTAGGCCCTATGGCAGAATCTACAAGACGTCCCGACCGCAAGTGCATAAGGTCAAAATTCTGTTTTGGTTTTTTTATGTGTTTTTGTTTTGTTTTGGTTTTGGTTTTTTTGTGTAAATATATATATATATATATATATATATATATATATATATATATATATATATATATATATATATATATATATATATATATATATATTTTATTTAACCTACCTAATCACTAAAGGCAACTAAAAATGGGTCTGTGTGGCGTAACTATCTACCCTATTTTTTTGTTATTTGTTTTTTTAAATGTTTTTTTAATGATTTTATGATTTTATGATTTTTACTTTTTTTAACACAAAAATTATGAATCACACTAAAAAATACTAATTATGCACAAAGTTACAAAAATTTTAAAAATGCAAGTTAAACTAATTATGCAAAAAATTAAAGAATGAAGAATTACAAATTATGCAAAAAAGTAGACTCCTAAAAAGCACTCAATTTTATCTTTTTTTTTAAAAAATTTTCTTTAGTTTTCTTTTGTTTTTTTTTTCTCCTTTTGTTTTGTTTTGTTTTTGTGTTTTTTTTAACTTATAAATTTTGTGCCAATATAAAAAATATGAATTTACTAATTATGCATCATTTACAAAAATTCTAAAAAATAAAAAATAAAAAATGCAAGCTACATTAATTATGCAAAAATTTAAATGATGAACAATGGTTTCAAAATACAAAAATAAAAATTGTTTTTCTTCTTCTTCTTTTTTTTTTGGGTTTTGTTTTGTTTTTATTTTGATCTGTTTTTTTTTAATAACAAAAAACAATGCAAATCTACTCTAATTATGCTAAAAATTACAGAAATAAAAAATATGCAAACAATATTGACTCCTAAAAAAAATAATTTAAATTTTTTTTATTTTTATTTTTTTATTATATTTTTTTATTTTTTATTTCTTTTTCTCTCTATATTTTTTTTAATATTTAATTGTTTTCTTTTTTCCCTCTTTTTTTTTCTTTTTTTTTTCTTTTACTTTTTTAATCTCTTTGTTTTTTTTAAAAAAATTTAATTGTTTTTTAAATCTTTTTTCTCTTTTGTTTTTTTTAATAAAAAAAATATTATATATTTTTTTGTTTTTGTTTTATTTAAAAATACAAAAAAACATTGAAAATTTAATTTAAAAAAAATAAAAAAAATAAAAAAAGAAGAAGAATACCACCTACCTTATCCTCCTCGCCGCTTCACAGCTCCGGATTTCGCGCCGGCGCACACGTGGTCGTCTTCAACGCGCCCCCCACAGCGCCTCTCCACGCATCTACACGGTTTTCTTTCCTTTTCTCCTGCTTCAGCTGCGTCTTGCCGGCCAGCTGCCTCTATGCTTCCGCACGGTCAGCCTCCTCCGCGCCACCGCCCAGTCGTCTTTTGTGCCTTGCCTCGAAGCTCTCGCTGCCTTCGCAACCACAGTGGCCACCTCTTCCCAACTGCAGCAGCCGGCCAGTCACCTTCTTTGCTTCGGCCTTGGGTGACTCTCTGCCTTCGCCGCCCACACGGCCTTCGCACCAGCCCTTCGCTTTCAGCTGCTGTGGCCCGTTGGCTCCACGCCGGCCACGTCAGATGCGGCCTTCTTTTACTGTGCTTCAACCGCTTCTTCTTTTTTTTTCATTCGACCGCCTCCCTACGCAACTGCAGCTGCGCCTCCCATAGCTCCAGCCGCCTTATTAGCTATGCCTGCCGACTGCTGCCCACTCTAGACACCTTCCACGCTGCCTTCAGTTGGCCTACATTCAGCTGCCGACGCCGACCCCGACGCCTCAGTGACGACTTCCACGCTGCCTTCAGTCGGCCTACACTCAGCTGCCGACGCCTCTGCTTCTTCTTTCTGCCGGCTGCTCACCTGCTCCTCCACGCCTCTCGCCGACCAGCCTTCAACCGCTTCTTCTTTTTTTTTCATTCGACCGCCTCCCTACGCAACTGCAGCTGCGCCTCCCATAGCTCCAGCCGCCTTATTAGCTATGCCTGTCGACTGCTGCCCACTCTAGACACCTTCCACGCTGCCTTCAGTTGGCCTACATTCAGCTGCCGACGCCGACCCCGACGCCTCAGTGACGACTTCCACGCTGCCTTCAGTCGGCCTACACTCAGCTGCCGACGCCTCTGCTTCTTCTTTCTGCCGGCTGCTCACCTGCTCCTCCACGCCTCTCGCCGACCAGCCTTCGCTCGTTGGCCTTGCCTCCCGCCAACGTAAAATCGATTAAAACAATTATATATATATATATATATATATATATATATATATATATATATATATATAATTGTTTTTTTTTCTTAAAAGCCGTCTGCAGCGCTCGCATCCCTGCAAAAATAGAAATAGATTTATATTTTTCCTTTTTTTTTTTTGGCTGGCCGCCTCCGCCTTCGCTCGGCCACCTACAGCCTTGTGATTTTATATATATATATATATATATATATATATATATATATATATATATATATATATATATATATATATATATATTATTGCCTTAACTTTCAGCCGGACGACTCAACTGCTCCTCCACGCGGCCCGTTTCCAGCCACATGTAATAGATATATATATATATATATATATATATATATCTATTTTTTTTTTCTTTGCTATGCTTGAGGGAAACACCTCCCCACACAATAACAACACAAAACAAAAGGAAGGTCGCCTCCAACACTTCCTATCTCTCTTCTTTCTTGCTTGGGAGTCAATGGGGCTTGCATAAGCTATGGGAGAGCTTAGCAACGCACCTCTTTTCTTTTTATTTATTTATACTAATTACATGTTAACGAAAAGCATGAAAGAATGAAATGACAAAAAACAATGAAGGTAAGCATAATGAACGGTACTTGAAAAAGCATAAAAGCAATGAAACATAAAAAAAAACAATGCGGGAGAAACCTCAACCGCTCAATGGTTAACCTTATCCACTCACACCGGGATCACACACCCAAACTTAACCTAATCACTCAATGGTTTTGCAACCAAAAGAGGAAATAGTGGTGGTTTCCACACACTCTCAACCGGATTTGAGTCTTCTCCCCGGCAGCGGCGCCAATGGAGAGACGGAAAACTCTCTCACTTGTAGCAAGAGTTGTATGATCCACACTAAGCTCAATCCAATGGGATTTGCATCCCTTTCGGAGCTAGGGATTCAACCCGTACCGGTGCACAAAAGCTTATCCATTTGATGATGGAGAGAATGCTAGGAATACTACTACTATTGACATAGACTAACACATACTCAAGCTCAATCTTGCCACACTCAATCACTCAACATCCCACTCATTCCATGCATCCAAACAAGAAGAAAGCTAAGCTATTGCATACACAAGCTCAAAGCATCCTTCATTCTCAAGATCTTACTTCCTAGCATGCACACACACCTTGAAGCTATCAACAACAAAGAAACATGCTTACTAGAGAATAGACATGAGAAGAGAGACAAACATCACTCATTGCATTAACAAAAGAATAGACTTACAATAATGTAGCTGGGGAGAGAGAAGAGCTTGCACCTCTATGGAAGAAGAGGGAGAGCTAGTCTCAAGAGAGCTCAAACATGAGTTTGCCCAATGTGTCCATACTCTCAAATGAGCCACCTTTTATACAAAAATTCTAGAACTCTCAAAAGTTCCCATGTGGGATTATTGTGAAGCCCTCTCCCACATACATCTACAAAGTGGAACTCTTTACAAGAGCCCTAAGTATCTTTTTTTGTTGCATCCTCGGCATCCTTGTATTGATCTTCATTTGCATGCAACAATTTTCTCTCTTGCTTTGATTAGTCTTTATGGCGTGTACACGTGTTAGGTACATGGCAGGCTGCCACATGACATTCATGGAATGGCGGGTGAAAATGCAGCGCTGAAGTGTCGCATAGCATTAAAAATGGTTTTTTGGCACCTCCTCTCTCAGTATGGGTACTTGAGAAGTATCTTTATTTGTAATTCACCATCACGTGAGAGGCGGCACCAAAGGATGAAAAAGTCCTCATGTTGCGGTGAATCAATTCACCACCGTAACGCGAGCGAAGGTCCCATAGGAAGCACAATATTCCTCTTCACATTATGGTGAATTGATTCACCATAAGGTGAGAAGAGGTCCTTGTCGAAGTTGCAATTTTATTTGCGTTAGGGAAAATAGATTCACTACAATGCGAGGAGGAATACCTGGCTTCCTCTGGCATCTCCTCTCGCGTTATGTTGAATCCATTCACCACACAGAGATTTGGTGTTTAAGACTGACTGCCTCTTGATTCATTGCTTGAACTAATAATTTCCATGTCTTATCTACACCCTTGAATTTAGCCATGGCACAAGTTCAAGTCGAGTTTGATGTGGATGAAGAGATTAAAGAAACACCTGCAACTCTGTTGTATGACTTCCTCTACAAATGTGGACGTCATGATTTGCATCCTTCGATTTCGTTGATGTTCAATTGCAAATTTTCTCTGAAGGATACACTTTCTAGCCATCCCGGATACTTTGAAGAGGCAAAGCAAGAGTTTGATGAGCTCACAAATGAAGATACAGTGATGATTGATGGGAAAAACCACATTCATTTTAATCTCAAGGTGTCGCCGGAGAAGAAGCAGAGGTTAAACAGGGATTGGCACAAGGTACCATGTGATAAGAAGAGCGCTTTGCCATGCCCTTTTCACAAAAGAAAATGCCGCTTGATGGAATACTCTTATGCCTTCTTATGCTTCTTGCACATGAACGTGCAATTAACAGATGAAGAATGTACAGAGCCGCATGCGACAAATGAAAGTGAAGACACAGTTTCTCGTCAGGCTGGTCCCACCGTTGAGGATGTTGCTGAAGAGGAGAACACTCCTCATGTGATTGAGGAGTTCAATGTTGAAGAAGAGAGGAAGCTCAATGCGGCGGTTGATATTGAGGCAGTGAGAGAACAAAACACTGACGTAGGCCAGCCTGTATGAGTTCTCCCCCATTCGAACGCCATTGCTCCCCATCCTACCAAGTAGGAGATTCAGAGTATATATTGCTGACAGACATACAACATGTATTTAACTTAAGGGAGGACCATTGCATAGCTTTCATAGCCCAAAATCTGGAGGTTGATGACAATTTTGTAGATGATGATGGGATAGATAAGTACTTACTAGTGGATAGCCATGTGAAAGACACTGAGTTCCTATCTGTTGCAGCAACACTAAAGATGATCTATGCTGATGCCCTTAAATATGAAGGAAAAGATGCCACACAGGAAGAGCTACAAGAAGCAAGGGAAAGACTGAATATTACCAACATGGGAGAGTTTAGGGATGTGCCAAGTAAGACAGCAGAAACCGTTCCTAGTTCGAGCACTAATTTATGGCAAGACGCCTTGCTTGAAGCAGATGAGAACCAAGAGGTTATTTTCTTTTGTTGTGTTTTCATACTTTTGTTGCGGATTTGGCTTTATCAACTTTGTCCTGAATTGTTTGGTGATGTTGTTTCTGGGCTAATGCTCCTTTATTTTTTTAGTTGGAAATATATGAAGCCACATTCCTCAAACGTGCGTCAGGCAAGCGTATGGCGGGATTGGGCCATGATTCAACACTAGGAACATATATACATCGCCTAAAATTCCCTCAAATTGTGAGATTTCATGCTAGTTTCTCCAAGGACAATGCAAGTTTTCCTCTGATGGTGATAAAGACTCTATCCAGGTATTTAGGTGGCTATCACTTAAGGCTGAATGCAAACAAGGCAATACTTCTGGAGCGGCAAGTAGCTGTTCGAATTTTTGGGGAGGGACTAGGAGTATATTCATTGAGATGTAAATATTATTTAACATATGCTGCTTACGGCTTGGCATGTGGAATCATAGATCCTAATCTGTTGAGTGATTGCGGGAAGAAGCATCTTCTTAGAACAGCAAGGCCAATGGTCTCTGTTGTGCCATTGATAGAGGATGAAGAAGATGTTGTAGAAACTTCATCAAAAAGGGCTCGACTGTTGGGGGATGTCTCTGCTCCACAACAATAGATTTAGATTGTTCCAGTTGGTAAGAAGTTTCTTCAAATTTCTCGATACTCTTCTTGCTTACCATTAAAAACTATGAAATGTATATATATTGAAAACATTTATATGGGACATAGATGAAAGCTCTTGTTCTTTTAAAATCTTTTAAAGTTACATCATTGTTTTATAATATGTATTTCAATGATCAATTTTCTTCCACACTCTGTCCTGTCTTCGTCGTTGTCTTAGCCATTCAGCATGATTCTGCCTTCCCTGTGAGGAGACATATATTGATCGTCTACGTTCAGCCTGCATCTCTCTTATTGCACATGACACAGTTGATTTAGACTGTTTGATCTTCACACGAGCCCTCCCTTGAATCCGCCTATACCACCACTGACATAGTTGCTTCATGGGATTACTTTTCTTCACTCCTCCTCCATGTTGAGTGGCCCTTTGATAGGCACAACGTGCTTGCCAATGAGATCTTTCCATGCCTTAGGTAGACCAAATCCCAAGGCTTCCACACTCTTATGCAAAAAAGGGTCCATGTGCATGCAAAATGTGCTACAAATGCTCAACAACAACAAGACATTTAGTATCATACAATATATTTTGAACAATAATAAAAACTCAAAGCTGTAGGTATTCAAGTAATAACCATGTATTGTGTAAGTTTGTCGCACCCCATGCCTTTTCATAGCTAGTGTAGAACTCTGTCACAACTGCCTCAAATTTCTCAACATCCCCATCTTCAAACCTTGCTTTTTGCAACAAAGGTGCTAGGCGATCAAGTGCCAACCATGCTTTGGCCTTTGCCACCCTTGCTTGTCCTGAAGAGCCTCGATCAGGTAGTACAGCTGCATGAAGCTTCCTCCACACCTCAAAATATGTACCCAGATGACCTCTTTGGGTATGATTAGATAAGAACTTTCTGGCTTTTGCACCTCCAAAACATGGTTTGCTTCTAGGAACATTTCCTGTCTTCCCTGATCTTCTCAAGTCCTTCTCAATCTTCACTTGACCACAATGTAAACCTGCATCTGAAAGCACTTACTCTATTTTTTTAATAGTTCTTTCACTCTCTAATGTTGGTTTCATATTCCATGCAAATTCGATGTACATGTAGACTAGTTTCTCAATTATTCTAACCAGCGCATGCAAAACACAAATATGAACTCTGATCAAAGGGATAGCAAGAATTGGATCCCAATTAGGATCCACTCCTGGAGCATCACGATTTGGGGCTTCACGCCTATTACTGATTGCATTTAGGCATTTCCATTCTCGCTCTTTTCCTCCTTTGGAGACACCTCGTTCAGCCATGCAATATAGGGAAGGATACTTGGCCATTGCTCCTTGGGAAATACCAAACATGCATTTCAAGGTTTTAAGATCTGCATAGCCAGGTGCCATTCAACCTCATATTCACCATATCCTTCTACATAAAGCTTTTTGCCATTCGACTGCTGCTGGATAGTGGAAGGAAGCTTAGTCTGGTTAAAGTACCACTTTAAAATTTCATGGGTCTCTATTGGAACCTGTTAACAAGAGGCCAGTTAAATTGTCTACAACATGTAATGGATAGCAACATAATATACTTTTAAAAAAAATGGATAGCACGTCACCTCAAATGCAGCCAGCCAGCCACCAAATCTCATTTTCGGATTGTACACTAAAGTGCCTCTCATCAGCATTACTGATACTTGCATTCATATCTCTATTCATTAAAGTCAAGCTAACCCTTTCCAGCTTCTGTCCTTTGATCACCTCACTCTCATCAAGTTTTAAAACAAATTTCAGCCTTCCATTGCACTCATGTACACTAATGTCATAAAATTTCACCATAGCCATTTGTAATTTCCGAACATCTATAATGAAATTGTTGTACTCTGTAAGCTCTATGATTTTCTGTTCCCCACTCTTTTTAGTCACTGTCAATGTACTAGACACGTGACAAGGCTCTCTAACAAGTTCGACCATTCCCAAGTTGAGAATATTTCGAGCTTTGTTCACATGAAATGGTTTTGGAATGGGAATTACTGTTTTTTTCCCAAGCTTAGAATTGAAACCTTCTTTAACTTTATTTAACAACATCCTGTAAGACTTTGTGCTTATGCCAGCCATGTCACATATACCTTGTGCATCTGGAGGACTGAATGCTTCACTCACCTTCTGCAAGGATTGCTTTGCTATGTCTGATCGAAGTCTTGCAAACTTAGGATGATGTATTGCTGACTCCACGATGTCTTTTGTCAGAACTTTGCCAAATATATCAGAACCTTGCTCTTTTGGACCCACAACATCTGTGACCATCATGAAGCAACAAAACGATAGCTATTTCAGTCCATCATTTATCTAACTATACCATCCCCACACCCAATCCCCCATCATTCATCTAACTATACCACCCCCACACCCAATCCCCCATCTCCAAAAAAGGAACTAAAGATGACAATGAAAAGTGAGTGCTCAAAGAAATTATAGATCCCAATACCTGCATGACGCTTCCATTGGCCACCTCCAACATTGAGTTCTTCCAATGGTTTGAACTGTCTCTTGCGTAATCGAGCACCCAATGGCGTGTCTTTCAAATATTGTAATTTTTTGTTGAACTTTTCAAGTTGTTTTCTAAGGTGTGCATTCTCACTCTCCAAAGTGAAATTATTGACTTCTCGAACTGCCAAAATTTCATTCTTCTCTGTAATAGTGTCTTGCATCTTATGAATAGTATGCTGCAAATGATCAATCTCTTTTTGTAACCCAGAACAAACTTTTGCTTTGTCCTCATATGAAGCTTGCAAAGCTGTTGTGATCGATGCCAAGTAAAAATTCGCACCTTCAAGCATTTTTATTCTGGCATCTCTATCACTCAAATGTCTTTCAAAGATACTTTGACATTGGCCAAACAATCTTTTGCAATATCCAAGCAATCCATTTTCACCCTCACACAAAAACTTGAAGAAACTTGTCAACCCAAAGAATGATGGAGATTGAGAGGAGGTTGGATCTGGTGGGTAAATACTACCATCCAACCATAGGTCCATATTTTTCTTTCCTTCATTTCGAAGCTCAATAATGTGGGCTTTGCATGCTAGCCTAGACCAATTTCTCTTACAGCAGGGAGCATAATCGGTTTCTACTTGGAAGTGGATATCCACCTTTTTCTTAATTTGTTTCACAGGTTCCATTGCATTGTTCTGTGCTTTAACAATACCAAAAAGCATCATGAACTCACACTTTAACCAAAAGAAACCAAAGATATTACACTTATCTCCCGTGAAAGAAGATTGCTTCATTAAAACCAAAAGACAACATCACTAAATAATACCTCCTTGGCATCAAACAAACTTGTTGGTATCCTGGATGCACCAAAATGTACACAATACTTGTAAGCACAACCCTCACTTGAAAAAGGTAAGAAATGGGATTGTTATTCATGCACAAGCAGGTATGGCGCATGAAGAACAAATTCTTTTCCATCCTTTTTCAAAACTTGCCGCCTTGAGAAGAAGAGAAAATCAAAAACTTCCCGCTCAAAACAATTCGGATTTGGAGTGGTTGTGGTTGTGGTTGTGGTTGTGGTTGTGGAGTCGGGAAGACAATGAGGGAGACAATGTAAGATGATGGGTTGCAGGGACGAAGTTTGGTTCAAGTTCGGTAAGCAAAGTTGGCTTGGTTCCATTCAAAAGTGTAATGAAGAAAGAGAGTGGTGACTTTTTTCAATAAAATAAGGCACCATAGTGGGAATAAAAAACTATACTTAAGAGGAATTGTTTTGAATTAAAAAACACCCCACATGTCAGTTAATGGAATAAAGAACTCAAAAATGACGCACCTACCCTCCAATATTATATGTGGGTTTATTGGCTTGCTTTGTCCACATCACCATCCCAAGGGATCTCTTACAAGGCCTCTTTTTGAGTCCAAATTTTCCCTAATGATTGGCCTGAACCAAAGACAGTGAAAGAAGTCAGAGGATTTTTGGGATTAACTGGTTGGTATAGAATTTTTATACCTAAGTATGCTCTCATAGCTTCCCCCCTGACTAATCTTCTTAAGAAGAATACCTCGTTTCAATGGTCTGCCAAGTGTCAGAGCGCTTTTGATAAGCTGAAGATTGCCTTGGTAACCAATCCCGTTCTAAAGTTGCCAGATTTCTCTCTACCCTTTGAGGTAGTATAATTGATGCCAGTGGTTTTGCCCTGGGAGGTGCGCTCATGCAGGAAGGTCACGCGGTGGTCTATGAATCCCAAAAACTCAGAACGCATGAGAGAAATTATGCTGTCCAGGACCTAGAGCTACTTTCAGTAGTCTATGCCTTGAAGTTATGGAGACATTAGCTACTGGAACAAAAATTCACTTTGATGAGGACAGATCATCAGAGCTTAAAGTGGATTTTCACTCAAAAGGATCTCAACATGCGCCAAAGAAGGTGGATGCAGACCCTACAAGAATTTGATTTTGAATTCAAGTACCGCCCAGGCAAAGAAAATGTGGTAGCTGTTACTTTCAGCAAAAACGCCTCCTGTGTAGGTGCTAGCAAAGCCAACGCTTGTCTTGGGTTGGCTAGCAAGGCCTGAGGTAGGACACGGGCTTGAGCAGCTTGTGATTTCATGATTGCCTTGTCTTTGTGTTTAATATGTGCAATAGAGTTTTGGACGGGGTCACAAATGTGGACACTCTGTGCTAGTATGGTTAGCTCGATAGATCGGGCACCATACAAGCTCGATAGATCGGGCACAATACAAGCTCCTTCTTTGGATAGAGATAGGGTTGGCCGACCCGATCCCGACCTTGGTCGGTTCTCCAATGTTGGGTCATCTGATGCATTAATGTAGTGGCCAACTGCTCAACTTGTTGTCCGCTTATTATGGATTCTTTTCTCTTTCCGTCACACTTCGTACTAGTGGTCTTGAAAGAGGCTTCTGATGTGCCCTCATCAAGTTCGCAGGAACGTGTTCCCTTGAAATTGTCTTCAAATTCCATAGCCCTACACCATTGCTCGAAGGAGGTATGGGCCATGGCATATAACAAATTGTGCAAGGGTACATCCAAGAATCTCCCTATTAGTCTTTATTTTGAATCTATTGATATAATCACGAATGGTTTCACCATCTCCCCTTTGTCTGACATTGTGTAACTGCTTGACCGGGCTCCATCGATGTAAGATTCCTCCCCAGCCCCTCAAGATGTCTAGTTTCTTCTCCTGTAAAAAATCCCCTTTTCAAAATAATAAAAGATCTTGTTTCTACTAGAGAGAGAAAATATTCTAGAGAGAGGTAATTCAATTTTTAGATATCTTTAGATGGAAAAATATTCTTTCTTATTAAAATAAATTCCCCTGAAACAGAAGTTTAAAAAGAAATTCCTAAGGTGCATTAGAAATAAATTATAATATGCTCAAAAGACCACAGCCTCAGGGTCCAAATATTCTAAAAATTTTGGATTAAGGTTCTGATGGACCAATAAGATTAATTCAAATGTAGGGAGGAGATAAATTGAAGAATAAAAGAAAAAACCCCCAAAAAATGAGTAAATGCTCACATAAGATGAAGAGTGGACTAAAGAATGGACTAATAAGGACCAAAGAAAACATTTAAAAAATTGAATTTTGACACCTTAGAGTGGGGATCTCCCCTCATGAAAGAGGGGCCTTTTTTCTCATCATTATCCCCCAATTTTAAATCAATTAAATGAGATATTTCATCTCTCCTCTCTCCTATTTCAAGTTTAGTTCCAAAAAGTAAGCTGAACTGACCCAAAAATGGTCAAAAATTGACCAAACTGATCTGGAAAATTCTAGAATCAGCTTGCTTGGTTTGAGGCTCACTTTTTCCTATAAATAGAAGCTTCCCCCTTTGTAAAAGCTTAATAGTGTTTATGCACTGTTACTCTACTCCTACCCAGAGCCATTTACATTGAATTTTCTTGATAATTCAATTGTTTTTGACTTAATTCTCTCCAAAGTAATTGGTGGCCACTCTTGCTTCAAACAAGAGTAGAATCCTCAATCCCTCAAGCCAAAGGAAAGCTTACAACTCCATGTAAGCTAAATTTTTCTTACTTTTTAATTTCAAATCTATGGTTTTCTTGATTTTCTTGTTTATAGTCGATTAAAGTAAATTCTAATGCTATGCCTTGATGAAAAGGCCTTCTCTTCTTTACATTCCAGCCTTTCTTTATCCCCTAGAATGATTAACAAAAAGATTAATTAAACTTTTCTTATTGTTTACTCTCTTGGAAATTAAAAATTGTGTAGATTAGAATCCTAGACATCTAATTGGGGTTGATATAAGTTGAAAATAGAATGATAAAAATGAGAAATGGTCAGCCATACAAAGGAGGTTATGGTAAAAATTTTTAGATTTTTGTGGAAAAGAAAGTTTATTTTTATGTTATTCCAAAAGAGTAATTCCCACCGTTTGTGCATTCTAAAAGATTAATTATAAAAGTGTTATTTTCATTGAATTTAAATTTTATGCATAGAAAGATGCATAATGGAAATGTTTTTTATTATAAAAGTGTAATTTTCATTGAATTTAAATTTTGTGCATAGAAAGATGCATAATGAAAAAAATTTTAATTATAAAAGTGTTATTTTCATTAAATTTGATTTTTATGCATAGAAAGATGCATAAAGGAAGTTTTTATTACAAAAGTGTTATTCCTCTATTAAAATTGATTTTATGCATAAATAGATGCATAAAGAAATTCTTTTTGTTTTAAAAGTGTTTTCCCCATTGAAGTTGATTTTTATGCATAAATAGATGCATAAAGAATTTTTATATCCAAATATTCAATTATGGGTGGGTGAGTATTTGTCTGGTTCTACCGATTCGAGTGGTGGTTGGGTGGTGGCTAACCCATGGGGGGCCGGATGGGGTTTTAATAATGAAATTGAAATAATAGGAATATGCTTAGAATTCAAGTAGTTAAATAAAAACCTGAAGACTCTCTCAAATGATTAGATTAATGGCTATGCCTGATTCGGTTAGGAAAAAAGCATTGATTTCTTCAAGTTAAGTCTATAATAGTTTTCCTTCTATCTGGTTTAATTAGGTGAAGGATAGTTTTCCTTCTATCTGGTTTGATCAGGTAAAGGATAGTTTAGTTCTCTTGACCCCATTAGAAAATTCGTTAAGAAAATAAAAAAGGTGGAATCGTCCTTGTTTTCCGGGCAAGGGAATTTTTCCCGATTTCGGTTCCGGAATGACAACCAGTTTAGTCTCATGTCCGGACATTCATGGGCGAGGCTGCAAGTGGGAAACCCTGCCTCGCGCAAGAGGAAGCTACTTCTGCTGCTAAAACAACCAGGAATCCTGGTGCGCGGAGGGGGCAGTGGGGTCTCACAGCTAGTATCAGAGCTATGTTGTAAACTTATGAAACAACAGCAAAGATTGCCTAAAATTTTAAAGTAAATCTGGGAAATAATAATTTCACTTGTTAAGATTATGTTTGAAATGAATTCATAAATTGAAAACTCATAAATTGAACTGGATTTTTAGATGGATACCCCAAATCTGTCTAGCATTCCTGGACTCTCCGAGAGTCAGGATATGATCGCCTTTGCCTTCGAAAATCTCATCAACTCTGTGACAACCCGAGAAAGTAGAGGCATGACCTTCATGGGAACAAAGTTCAAGGAACTAGAATTTTTGGATCCCCAGATTTGCAATTAGTAAAAGCTTCTAAATTACTGAAAGGACTTAGAAAGAAGCAGCTCATTTATGTTGTCAAAATGAATGTGGTAGACACAAAGTTAAAAGCTAAAAAATCAGAATGGTTGAGTATGATGAATTATTCCCAACAGAGCTAACTAAGATACCTCCGATTCGGGAAGTAGATCATGTGATAGAATTGACCCCTGGAGCTTAGCTAGTAGCCCAGCGCATGTATAAAATGCCAGTCCTTGAAGCCATTGAACTCAAGGAATAGCTTAGACAGCTATTAGAACAAGGGTTTGTAAGACCCAGTGTTTCACCTTGGGGAGCGCCAGTTCTCTTTCAAAAAAAGAAGGATGGAACGCTAAGACTCTGTGTGGATTACAGAGGTCTCAATAAGCTGACAGTTAAGAATAAGTATCCTATCCCCAAAATTGATGAGCTTCTGGACAGGTTAAGTGGAGCCGAGATCTTCACAAAGATAGATCTCAAAAATTAGGGTATTACCAGATCAGGATTAATGAGCAAGATATCTCGAAGACAGCCATCAATACTTGCTATGGGCACTATGAATTTACAGTCATGCCGTTTGGATTAACAAATGCCCTAGCTACATTCAATCGACTAATGCCCCAGCTACATTCAATCGACTAATGCAGGACATTCTCAGAGAATACTTGGATGATTTTATTCTTGTTTTCTTTGATGATATTTTGATTTTCCCAAAGAATGCAGCTGACCATGAAGCTCACATCCGAAAAGTTCTTGAGATTCTAAGGAAGCACTAACTCTTTGCATAAAAGAGCAAACACACTTTCTCTGCTTGCCGATCATGTTGAATACTTGGGCTTTCTAGTATCCAAAGACGGAATTTCTCCAGATTTCGCAAAAGTCCAAGCAGTCATTGGCCTGAACCAAAGACATTGAAAGAAGTCAGAGGATTCTTAGGATTAACTGGTTGGTATAGAATTTTTATACTACCTAAGTATGCTCTCACAGCTTTCCCATTGACTAATCTTCTCAAGAAGATTACCCCGTTTCAATGGTCTGCCAGGTGTCACAGTATGCTCTCATAGCTTCCCCACTGACTAATCTTCTCAAGAAGATTACCCCGTTTCAATGGTCTGCCAGGTGTCAGAGCGCTTTTGATAAGTATAAGACCGTCTTGGTAACCAATCCCGTTCTGAAGTTACCAGATTTCTCTCTACCCTTTGAGGTAGAACTGATGCCAGTGGTTTTGCCCTGGGAGGTGCGCTCATGCAAGAAGGTCATGCAGTGGCCTATGAATCCCAAAAACTTAGAACGCATGAGAGAAATTATGATGTCTATGACTTGGAGCTACTTTCAGTAGTCTATGCCTTGAAGTTGTGGAGACATTACCTACTGGGTCAAAAATTCACTTTGATGACAGATTATCAAAGCTTAAAGTGGATTTTCACTCTCAGAAGTATCTCAACATGCACCAAAGAAGGTGGATGCAGACCCTGCAAGAATTTGATTTTGAAATCAAGTACCGCCCAGGCAAAGAAAGTGTGGTAGCTGTTACTTTTAGCAAAAAAGCCTCCTTGCTTGCAATTACAGTGGTGTCAAATCCATTGATTAATGAAGCAAGAGAGAAAATCATGCAGGATAGATTCTTTGGCCCTATTACTACCCTACTTATGTAGGAAAGCAAAACTCCTAAGGAGTTGAACCGAGTTCAAGGGTACAGCCTGGATGAAGGAGTTATGTATTACAATAGCAAGCTATGCATTCCCAATGATGAGGGAACTAAGGGTCGAATTCTGAATGAAGCCCATGACAACCTTATAGCAGGACATCCAAGTTCCATCAAAACCTACATGTCTATAAAGAAAAGCTTCTTTTGGCCTAGACTAAAAAAGGATGTACTTAATTATGTACGTCAATGTCTAATATGTCAGAAAGTCAAAGCCGAAAGAGTAAAAATGCCTGGAAAGTTACATCCATTAGACATCCCCCAGATGAAGTGGGAATGTATGAGTATAGATTTTATTACTGGACTACCTTCAGTGCAATCAGGTTACAACTCCATCTTCGTGGTAGTTGACAGACTAACCAAAGTTGCCCATCTAATTCCAGTAAAAGAAACCTACACTGCAGTGGATGTGGCCAGAGTGTTCCTCAAGGAAATCTTCAGATTGCATGGCCTACATAGGAGAATATTAAGTGATTGAGATCCCAAGTTCACGTGAAGATTCTGGACTGCATTTTTTGAAGCAGTAGGAACTTTCTTGAATCTTAGCACAGCTTACCACCCCGAGACCGATGGTCAAACAGAAAGGGTGATCCAAGTAATTGAAGATATACTTCGGTCATGCTGTGGTGGCAGGGAACCTAAGAAGTGGCAGGGAACCTAAGAAGTGGCTAAGCTATCTCCACCTAGTCGAGTTCGCCTACAATGCCTCTTATTACTGAAGTATCGGGGCTGAGCCCTTTCAAAGCTCTGTATGGACAAGACTGCCTAACGCCATTAACTTGGGCTGACCCATTGATTAGGGTCGAGATGTCCAGACAGATGCTTGATGACGTGGAGCAGTAGATGTAGTCAATCCGCAAAGATATAAAAGCTGCCCAGGATAGACAGAAACAGTATGCAGATAAGAAGAG
The DNA here is from genome assembly GCF_041138505.1 of Cibotium barometz. Classification (NCBI taxonomy): domain Eukaryota; kingdom Viridiplantae; phylum Streptophyta; class Polypodiopsida; order Cyatheales; family Cibotiaceae; genus Cibotium; species Cibotium barometz. Next base: position 42,821,161 of record NC_141089.1, on the reverse strand, counting down.
GTTAAACAGAAAATTCAAAGAAGCAGATATGGTCTTCATTCAAGTACGCCCCAAAAGAAGTTCTCTATCTCTTGGGAAGTACAAGAAGTTAACCCTCAGATACTATGGGCCATATATGATTACAAAGAAAGTAGGTGACTTAGCCTATGAACTTCTTCTGCCTCCTCATCTCAAAGTACATAATGTATTTCATGTCAGCCTACTTAAGAAGTATGTACCAAGCCTGAATCATGTGCTTAATGATGAACTCTTAACTTCTTCAACCCAAGGGCAGATGGAACTCCAACCACCTAAAGAAATCCTTGATGTTCGAGAGAAGGTTCTCAGGAACAGAATTCTGAGAGAATTCTTAGTCAAATGGAAGTTCTATCCTTTTGAAGATGCCACCTGGGAGAAAGAAGCCGAATTGATGCAGGATTACTCCCAGTTTTGCAAGATGAGGACATCTTGCATTTTTCAAGTGGGAGAGGATGCAATATTTCTCCCCAACCCCTAAAGATGTCCAGTTTCTTCCCGTGTAATCAATCCCCTTTTCAAAATAATAAAAGATCTTGTTTCTACCCATTTTGGCCTAGAGAGAGAAAATGTTCTAGAGAGAGATAATTCAGTTTTAGATATCTTTAGATGGAAAAATATCCTTTCTTATTAAAATAAATTTCCCCGAAAAAAACAGAAGTTTTAAAAGAAATTCCTAAGGTGCATTAGAAATAAATTATAATATGCTCAAAAGACCTTAAGGGTCCAGATTTTTTGAAAATTTTGGATTAAGGTTTTGATGGACCAATAAGATTAATCCAAACGTAGGGAGGAGATAAATTGAAGAATAAAAGAACCCCCCCCCCCCAAAAATGAGTAAATGCTCACATAAGATGAAGAGTGCTCAGTGGACTAAGGACCAAAGAAAACATTTAAAAAATTGAATTTTGACACCTCAGAGTGGGAATCTCCCCTCATGAAGGAGGTGCCTTTTTTTCTCATCATTACTCCCCAATTTTAAATCAATTAAATGAGATATTTCATCTCTCCTCTCTCCTATTTCAAGTCTAGTTCCAAAAAGTAAGCTGAACTGACCAAAAAATGGTCAAAAATTAACCAAACTGATTTGGAAAATTCTAGAATCAGTTTGCTTGGTTTGAGGCTCACTTTTTCCTATAAATAGAAGCCTCCCTCTTTTGTAAAAGCTTAATAGTGTTTATACACCGTTACTCTACTCCTACCCAGAGCCATTTACATTGAATTTTCTTGATGATTCAATTGTTTTTGGCTTAATCCTCTCCAAAGTAATTGGTGGCCACTCTTGCTTCAAACAAGAGTAGAACCCTCAATCCCTCAAGCCAAAGGAAAGCTTACAACTGCATGTAAGCCAAATTTTTCTTACTTTTTAATTTCAACTCTATGGTTTTCTTGATTTTCTTGTTTATAGTTGATTAAAGTAAATTCTAATGCTATGCCTTGATGAAAAGGCCATCCCCTTCTCTTCTTTACATTCCAGCCTTTCTTTATCCTAGAATGATTAACAAAAAGATTAATTAAACTTTTCTTATTATTTACTCTCTTGGAAATTGAAAATTGTGTAGATTAGAATCCTAGACATATAATTGGGGTTAATATAAGTTGAAAATAGAATGATAAAAATGAGAAATGGTCAGCCATACAAAGGAGGTTATGGCAAAATTTTCTAGAATTTTGTGGAAAAGAAAGTTTATTCTTTCCACTCTCACCCTCTCAAATACTCTAGATCCCGTCACTCTTTTCATCTCAAACCCTCACCTCCCCTAAAATAATGCCTCCGTGAACGCGTTTACCATCGAAGATCTTTACCAAAAATCTAGACGAGATTGTAGTATTGCAGGATGTGGCCATGTCATCAGTTGTCACATCAAGTGAGGTCACCAATACATTTGGGATTACAATTAGGTGTGAGGCTTACTCCTACAATGCCCCATAAAAATGATGTTGCCAATACTGGTGCCACGATTGCCAAAGAAGAGAAGTCCATGAAGGAGGAGAGTTTCGGCAAAGTGGTTGATCGAGACATCTCCACAAATTGGGTGGAGGATCACTTGGTTGATAATCAACACCGCCTTCCTAGAGTACCTCTATGTTGCCTCATTGCAACCTTGCAATCCATACAAATGAGGATTGCATTGAAGGGTTGATTCAAATCATGAAAGAGAGCACATACTAGATGACAACGGTGGCGTTCATTGTCTCCGAGAGTTTCCCTGGCCAAGAGCCCCTTCCATTCGACTATCAAAGTGTAGTTGGTCACGACTTATCATTTTCTAGAGAGTTTGACATGATACTAGAGCAGACAGAAGGATGGCAACACATGGTCGGGAAGATGTTTGTTGTCTGAATGGCAACTGTTGCGTGAAGATCAATGCAAGGATGCAACAAAAAAGACACTTAGGGCTCTTGTAAAGAGTTCCAAGTTGTAGATGAGTGTGGGAGCGGGTTTGACAATAATCCCACATGGGAACTTTTGGGGGTTTTAGAGTTTTTGTATAAAAAGTGGCTCATTTGAGAGCTTATGGACACATTGGGCAAACTCATGTTTGAGCTCTCTTGAGACTAGCTCTCCCTCTTCTTCCATAGAGGTGCAAGCTCTTCTCTTTCCCCATCTACATTGTTGTAAGTTCTATTTTTGTTAATTCAATGCAATGAGTTGATATTTGTCTCTCTTCTCATGTCAATTCTCTAGTGTGCATGTTTCTTATTGATAGCTTCAAGGGTTGTGTGCATGCTAGGGAAATGAGTATTTGAGAATGAAGAATGCTTTATCTTGTGCATGCAATAGCTAAGCTTTCTTCTTGTTTGGATGCATGGATGAGTGGAATGTGGGGTTGAGTGAGCAATAGCAAGATTGAGCTTGAGTGTGTGTTAAGTCTATGTCAATAGTAGTAGTATTCCTAGCATTCTCTCCATCAAATGGATAAGCTTTTGTGCACCGAAACGGGTTGAATCCCTAGCTCCGAAAGGGATGCAAATCCCATTGGATTGAGCTAAGTGTGGATCATACTACTCTTGCTACAAGTGAGAGAGTTTTCTGTCTCTCCATTGGCGCCGCTGCCGGGGAGAAGACTCAAATCCGGTTGAGAGTGTGTGGAAACCACCACTATTTCCTCTTTTGGTTGCAAAACCATTGAGTGATTAGGTTAAGTTTGGGTGTGCGATCCCGGTGTGAGTGGATAAGGTTAGGATAAGAAAAAAACCATTGAACGGTTGAGGTTTCTCCCGCATTGTTTTTTATGTTTTATTGCTTTTATTCCTTTTCAAGTACCGTCATTATGCTTACATTCATTGATTTTTTTGGTCATTTCATGCTTTCATGCTTTTCGCTAACATGTATGTAATTAGTAAAAAAAAATAATGCTCGGCCAAGGATTACTTGTTTCTTCATTATCTCGGTATTAAGCTTGTGGAATCTACCGTTGGGATCTTGGTGTTGAAGGGAGTGAAAGGGGCGCAAAGGCCGTGTGGAAAGAGAGTAGGCGGGCTCACCAAAGTGTAGGAAGAGAAGCAAAAGGTGGGTGGAAGCCGACCTGCGTGGAGAGTGGCTGTAGGTGGAGGCGGAGCCAAACAGTGAGAGCAAAAGAAGGTGGGGACCAAGGGGCGGTGAGGCGCAGCAAAGAGAGAGAAAAAAAGGAAAAAAAAGGAAGAAAGCGAAGGCGTCAGGCTCAAGGTGGCTGAAAAAAAGAAAAAAAAAATATACGCTGAAGGAGTTGCAGAAGGCGGGCTGTGGGGGGCGTCTTCATTGGGCACAGCAGCAGAGGCTGTCGAAGAGGAGGTGACCGTGTGGGTCTGCGTGGAGAGGCGCTGTGGGGGGCGTCTTCATCGGGCGCAGCAGCAGAGGCTGTCGAAGAGGAGGTGACCGTGTGGGTCTGCGTGGAGAGGCTGTCGAAGAGGAAGAGACCTGCGTGTGGCTGTGTAGAAGGTGGAGCGGCTGACGTCAGCAGACAGCAGGCGTGGAGTAGCAGACATGGTGGCCGCGTGGAGCGAAGGGCTGGAGCTTAGGCGGCGACTGCGGTTGCGAAGCCAGCAGCTGGCTGCAGCAACTGATGAGGAGGCTAAAGCAGACGTGGAGTTGGGAAGGAAGGCCATCGAAGAGGTGGAGGCGGCCTGCAGCAAAAAGGCAGCTTGGAGGGCGCCTGAGAGAGCGAAAAAAAAGGCAGCTGCAAAGTGGGTGCATTGAAGAAGGCAAGCAAAACAGGCTGTAGAAAACGTGGGTGCGCCGGCGAGGAATTCGAAACGGTGCGGAGGTGATAAGGTTAGTGATATTTTTATTTTTTTTATTTTTTATTTTTATTTATTTTTTGTTAATTTCTTTGTTAATTGAAAAAAAAATAAAAATAAAAAAACCACAAAACAATAATTTTTTTTAAAAAAAAAGAAAAAAAATTTAAAAAAAAGAGAAAAGAAAGAAAGAAAAAAAATATAAAAAAAAGCATTTTTTTAAGGAATCCATATTCTTTGTATATTTTGCATTTTTCATTTTTTAAATTTCTGTAAAATTTTGCATAATTAAAGTAACTTGCATTTTTTAAAGAATTTCTATAATTTTGTGCATAGTTAGTATTTTTGTGTAATTAGTAAGGAAAAAAAATATAATAATTAAAAAAAAGAGAAAAATAAAAATTTTAAAAAAAAGAGAGAGAAGAAAAGAAAATAACAGAAATAGAAATAGAAAAAAAACTCTGTAAATTATGTATTTTTTAGGAATCCAAATTTTTTGCATATTCTGTAACTTTTTATTTCTTAAATTTCTGTAATTTTTTGCATAATTAGAGTACTTGTATTTTTTAAAATTTTTTGGTAATTTGGTGCATAATTAGTATTTTTTTAGCGTAATTCATATTTTTTGTAATTAGGAAAAGAGAAAAAAAGTAAAAAAAATAAAATCATTTAAAAAAAATAAAAAAAAAAGGATAGATAGTTACGCACATACTCATTTTAGTTGCATTTAGTGGTGAGGTAGGGTAAAATATATATATATATATATATATACATATATATATATATATATATATATATATATATATATATACATATATATATATATATATACATATATATATATACATATACATATATATATATATATACATATATATATATACATATATATATATATATATATATATACATATATATATATATATACATATATATATATATATACATATATATATATATATATATATATAATAAAACAAAAACAAAACAAAACAAAAAAGAAAAAAACACATAAAAAACCAAAAAAAAATTTGACCTTATGCACTTGCGGTCGGGACGTCTTATAGATTCTGCCCATAGGGCCTAGGGCACCTTCTAGAGTACCTACGCAGGAAAGTGGGACCCAATCAGTAGGAAATTTGGCAGATATTGCTGAAACCTTTTCCGAATCCCAATCTGACACCCTTTCCTCCAGAACAACTAGCTCATTGTCCATGGACAATCTAGGGCTGTCAAATAGTCATCCCTTAGCCCCAAATAAGACACCCACAAGATCTTTTAATCCATTTGAAGCCGACACCATGGGGTTAACACTCAATGTGAGACTCCAATATGTCTACACGAATGCTCAAGGAGCTGAGATCTTTAGGGATCCACAACAACGGTATCTTGTTAAGATCGCAGACATTTTCTCCGAACTTGATAGAGCACCTCTAGTCAATGACCAGGGTAACATGTACATGGGTGGAGATGGTGTTCGCTCTACGAAGTCACCTACCATCCAGAGAATGTAGACAAATTAGGGGAGCTCTCTAAAAGCGAGTTCTTAGACTTATCGAAGCTTTCCAAAGCAAGGGAGTCTAGAGATGATTGGCTCATTGAGCCAGACATGCTTGGACCATCCAATACCCAGTCCTCAAAGCCATCCATAGATGATTTACTTCTTGTAGATCTAAATTTGGAAAGGGATAGGAAAGGCAAGAGTAAAATGGATCAGGGGGCTGAGAACCAATGGGAGTTTGTACGACAAATTTCAGTGACAAAGGTCTTACAGGATGACCCACTTCAAGAGGTCTATAAGGACTCTTTAGAGGGATATTATGCCACAACTAGATTGCCAGAGCAAGATCTTCCTCTAGCACTGGTGGTGGTAGTCGAGAAGCTTGCAGGACACATGAACCGAATAGTTGATAAATGGGCCAATGAATACCGAACCTTAGATTGGAAGGAGATTCGGGAGCTTACGTGGAAAGGACAACCATTATTCATGGAAGTGTTCTCAACAAATACAACCAAACCAGGAGAGACAGCCTTTCTTGGAGAAACTGTGGCTCCTCCCCTACGAGAGTTCATTAGAGAGGGACCCTCAACATAAAAGTGGACAACTGCTAGTAGCCCAACTCTAGCACCAAGATATTGTCCTACACCAAAAGTGCGACCACAGGTCACACCACAACAACATTTCTCTTACTATGACAATAGGAGGGTAGGGGAGCCAACTCGGCCTCCCATAAATGCACCTCCTGAAATGCGGGTAACAAGGTCTTTGGAGGGGGTTGGTGAGGCTGGTACTAGGGGACCCACACCAATTTGGGATGCATGTGGACCATCTTACCAAAGAGAGGAACAATTCCCACTGAGAGTGAGAGGCCGTAGGCCCTATGACGAGTATTCAAGACAAGTAAGGCCATCAACTCTTCAGAAACTGGTAAAGAAGTACGAAGGGTCGGGAGATCCATACGACCATGTAGCAGCATTTAGGCAAGCAGTTCGAGCTGAGCAAGTGGCTGACAAGCATACTCAAATTGAAGGATTTGGGCTCACTCTTGAGGGAAAGGCCCTTGCTTGGTTTCAGGCACTAGAGGCTTCAGACAAATCTTCTTTACGAGTTCTAGAAGAGAGATTCATTGCTGCTTTTTCCTTGATGGGAATTCAACATGACACGGTAGCACACATCTACTCTTTCAAGCAAGGCAAGAATGAGAGTGTTAGAGACTGTGTAAATAGAATGAAGCAGTACATTAATCGTTGCCCAGAAGATGAGAAGCCCGCCCAAAGTCGATTAATTTCTCTCTTCTTAAAAGGACTCAAAAATTCAACACTGCATACACATCTCTATGCAAAGAAGCATACAAATTTCAATGAGTGTTGCCATGATGCTATGGATTTCACCGATAACTTCAAATTCCAGGATGGTTCTAGCCCTGAGGTGAAATCTAGAGATCAGTGGGGTGATGACCAAAGTTCAGGGTCTAGTGCGCTAGTAAATCCAGACCAGATAGCTAACCTAGTACTAAGGAGATTGGGACAAACCTATCGCCCACCCATGCAGCCCCAACAATAGTAGCAGCGAATGAGGAGTGTACTACCTACAGGTCCTCATCTTTGTGGAGCATGTGGCGGTAACCATAAAACTGAAGAATGTAATACCTTTCCTCCTCTAGTCACAAACCAACCCACAAAAAAGTGGTGCCAAGCCTGTGCTTGGAACTTTACCCACACCACACAAGAATGTACTCGCATTGCAAGAATGAGACAGGAACGTGAGCAGCCAAGGGGTGGAGTGGCTCCACAAATGTATCAACAGTATACTAATTTTGAACGTAAGCCACCGATGGCACAAGAGCAAGCACGACCTGTTCTTGGTGCTCAACCTCCTGCTCCTGGAACTGCTCCTGTGAGGGTTGTTAACTACGACAATTCAAATATGTGTAGAGACTTGGTAAACCTAGGCTATGTGGAGGAGGAATATGCATCATATTCATCCAAGGAAAATCTCTTTGAAAGTCCCGCATACCCAAGCCAAGCACTGGGGAGGCTCAACCAAGGGAACAAAATTCTTTGATGTTGCTAGGCGGCTACCAACCTAGGACTCCAGGCCCCTCAGGTCAATGGCAGTAAAGGAAAGTAGAAGCCAAACCAATGGACCCCTGTTATGAGTGCGGAGAACCCCATTGGGCTCGTGATTGTCCACATCGCTCAAGGCAAGCAGCTCGATCCAATACAACAATACCACAGTTTCCACCAATTGAAAGATATTGTCTAGGGTGTTGTGTAGAACACTTCCCAAAGGATTGTTTGCTGAAACCAGGATGATTTATGTGTTCACTCACAAGAGTGTGATGATCACATAGAACACCTCAGACTTGTGTTTCAAAAGTGTCAACTTTATCGTATATGCTTGAATCCTGACAAGTGCAAATTCATGGTAAGGCAAGGAAAAATCTTGAGCCATATTGTTTCTCGCAATGGGATTTCAACAGATATGGATAAAATTGATGTCATTGTCTCATTACCTCGGCCTATCAACCCTAAAGGGGTACAAACATTCATGGGACATTGTGGCTATTATCGTCGATTCATCTACATGTACGCTGTCCTAGCCAGACCATTATATGCTCTTCTTGTAAAGTTTAATTGGACTGATGAGTGTGAGGAATCCTTTGAAAAGTTGAAGCAAGCATTAGTGACTGCACCCATCTTACGGGCACCAGATTGGAACCAAATCTTTCATGTCCATATTGATGCTTCAAACTTTGCAATTGGATGTATTTTGGCTCAATCGGGAGAACATAATAAGGATTTCCCAATCACATATGCTAGTCGACAGTTGAACAATGTTGAGAAGAATTATACCACAACAAAAAGAGAAGGTTTGTCCATGATATATGCAGTGAAAAAGTTTTGCCATTACCTTTTGGCAAACAAATTCATATTTTTTGTGGACCATCAAGCATTGCTATATTTGGTGAATAAGCCTTGTGCAACCGGAAGGATTGTGAGGTGGTTTATCATCCTTCTTGAGTTTGATTTTGAAGTGGCAGTTCGAAAAGGAACAACTCATCTTAGGGCAGATCATTTGTCTCGAATCACCTCTGGCGAAGCTCCTGTGGGTGTGGATGATGATATGTTAGATTCAACACTTTTCCTTGTAGAGACAGCTCCTAAATGGTCTGAACCCATCTTAGAAATTTTGACAAGTGGGCAGATACAACTAGCGGGTCCTAACGTGGACCTATGGCGACCATTCAAGTTAATCTCAGGGAGATTATATCGTCAGGGTAATGATGGAGTGTTGCGGCTTATACCTAACCCTGATCAATATGAGGAGATCTTGGAATGGGCACATGCAGGTATCGGTGGAATCCATGCATCAGCTACTACTTGTGTGCGATGTATATCTCAGGATGGGCAATGGTGGTCTACCATGCATGCGGATGCTGAAAAATTTGTTCGTAACTATGCTTCATGTCAAATTCAACAGCCAATTCATAATGTCACATTATTCCAAATTTCAACTACACCAAGTTGGAGTAAGTATATTGTGGACTATCTTCAGCATGGTCATACTGATCAAAAAATTCCTAAACATCGAAAGCGTGCTATTAAAGTTGAAGCGGCTAACTATCTGCTGATAGAGAACCAACTCTACAGGAGGGGCAAGGATGGCAACTTACGCATGTGTGTATGTGAAGCTGACTACTTGAAAATCTTGACTCATGCACATGCAGGTATTGGGGGTGGACACTTTTCGGGCAATACCACAGCTAAGTTGATTAGGTGGTCTGGGCTTTGGTGGCCAACCTTACAAATGGATGCCGAAGAATATGTGAAACGTTGTGACGATTGTCAAAGGACCAAACCTCCCATTACTAAGGACAATATGCCATTGTGGCCTATGTTAAGCACACGTGCTTTTGCAAAATGGGGTATTGATTTTGTCGGTCCCATTAAACCTCCAGCTCGTCACACGCATGCAGAATATATTATAGTCACAACTGACTATTTGACCAAATGGGTAGAGGCAAAGGATACAGTCAAAAATGATGCCAGAACCATAGCCAACAAGTTCCTGTATGAGTACATGTTTACACGCTATGGCTTACCTATTGAGATCGTTAGTGATTAAGGTGTGCACTTTGTGAATGAGGTCATAGAGTTTTTACTTCAAGAATTTATGGTAATTCACAAGCGTTCGCACCCTATCATCCCCAGACCAATGGACAAGCTGAGAGTACTAACAAGATTCTCTGCACAGCACTCACAAAGATTGTTGAGGGACATAGGACTGATTGGGAGCAAAAGTTGCACTCAGTTCTTTGGGCATATAGGACAGCCTATAAAACATCTGTGGGCACAACCCCATTTGAGCTTGCTTTTGGGCTAGATGCAATTCTTTCCATTGAATTTCTTGTACCTACTCTACGAGTTGCTAAACAATTGGATTGGACTGGTCATCATGAGCTTTCACAACGCATTGACGAATTGGAAAAGCTTGATGAGACCCGCTTATTAGCGGTAATGGGGATGTATGCTGAGAAGAGGAGACAGAAGCAATGGTATGATAGAAATGTAACAACTGGCCGATTCAAAAAGGGGGACCTTGTGCTCTTGTACACACTTAAGAAGCATGAGCGAAAGCTCAAGAAACGTGGCCTAGGACCGTTTGTGATGATTAATGAGCTTACTCCAAGTGGTGCAGTGCGTTTAGAGACACTAGAAGGTGAGCAAATGCCTAACTTCATTAATGGAAGTCGTCTCAAGAAATACAATGAACCATTAATTGAAGCCATGCTTCAACAAATGCATGCTGCACAAACACGGAAAGAAGCGCTTGACCTACTTAAACGTCAGGCTCAAGAAGAGGCTAAAGCTAGAGTTGCAAAAGCCAAGGAGCGTCGCAAGGCTTCTATGTTGGCCTTACAGTTGGCTACTGATGAACCATACATCGATCCTTTCAATATTCAAGTGTGTCTTCATCTTCATGAGACTACCTACTTTGTCTCTGCCTTAATTGACTCTGGTGCAGATTATAATGTTCTCTCGTTTGACACATGGATAGCCTTGGGTCAACCAACACTTGTACACATTCCTGTTGACCTACGAAGCTTCTCAGGTGAAGATAACCCTATAGAGGGAAAATGTATCATTGTGATGTCCATTCAGGATCACCACAGATGTCAGTGCCCTTTTATGTGGCAAGTAAGTCCAAGGCAGTGGTAGAGACTGTTCTCGGTCGATCATGGTTAAGTGCTACTAATTGCTCATTAGATTGGAAGAATAGACAATACAAGTTGCAAATTGATTCGGATTGCATCTTGGGATCTGCTACTCCACGAGATTTATCATGTCAAAAGGGTGGTGTTTCTACCCTACACAACCCACTTTCAAAATTTGCTCTTGAAGCTCCAACACAAATGATGTGGATAATTGATGAGTACTCAAGTGAGGGCCATGGCTGGCATGTTCCAACTACTCTAGTCGCTGCTCAAAGAAGGCCAGGCAAGAAGGAATTATCAATTTGGCTACCCAAAGGTGCGTACAAACTTGTACCATCTAGCCCAGTTGCTAAGCCTCCTAAAAAGCACATCTTTTCCAAGCCTAAACCTCAGATTGTTACTCGTTGGGTCCCAAAGCATGTTCTTAAAGCACAAGGCTATTATGAGGGTGCAACAGCAATTTGGCTTCCAAAATGCCATGGTTTGCTAGGGGAAAAAGAGTGTATCAGAAAGATTCCAAAAGCCACCCTTGGGTTTCCATATCAGTGGGTGCAAAAGAAATCAACACAAACTCTTCAAGATAGGATAGGTGGCTGTGATAACACCTACAAATCTACTTGTGTTGATCTTCCTAAAACATGTATTGAAACACCAGTTGTCCCAATTTCTCCTTGTTATACAATTCCACCATCAACTTGTGTACCTAAGACAAGTCCAAATGAGTCTCATTTGAGCATAGATTCTAGCACTTCAATGCCTAAATCCTCTTATCTTGCTTAAATTCCTAGACAATTGCTAAAACTCCCACCTCTTAAGAAGGACATACCTAAAACCCAAGATAAGGCATTAACACTACAATTGAAGCTCTTTGGTAGATCAATGTTTGAATAGTGTGGTTCCTTATGCCTTTAGAGAATTGTGTTCTTTTTGAGATGATCTTATCTAAAATGTTTTTGATTGGGATTGTAATGATGGGTATGAGGGTTCTAAATTTCATTGTTCTACGTCCAGATAACTCCTGATGGATATTTGGCGAGATACATGTCCACCATGCATTGACCCTGATAGTACTCGACCTGATCATTGCGGGGGTTATAGTGCTCCTCCTTTTCAAACTCATTCTAGGTACTTCTATGCTCCCTTAGGTGAAAATTGCTGTGGGCATCACTTTGTCACGTTATTCTATCAACAACATCACCCATTTCCACATTGTCAAGAGTGTGCACGACTCATATTAGGAGAAGCTTCACACATTTGTTGGATATGCCGCTCTTACTTTAGACGATATGGCACGGGTTTAATGAAACAAATTATGGGAATTACACCCCAACGCCATAATCTTCTTAATGTGAGAATACCAGAGAGAGGACCAAATCAACGTAGATTACCTGAGGAGGTTCAAGCACAACAATGGAGGGATACATGCTTAAATGACTTGCAACCACCGATCTTGCAAGCCCTCCTTCCCCAAGCCTCAACATGTCAATATTGGATCAATATGAGTACCTATATTGCGCAGTTCCAAAATCGAAATTGTCTCCTGAACCTTCCCATAGAACCAATGCCATATTTTAGCGAGGAAGCACTCCTTCCTCTACCACCTTCTCCAGAGGCCGGTTTTTGTGAAGGGTTGTCCCTGCATCCTGAAAAAATTGATACCATCTTTCCAGCAGACGAGGACACGGATCCACCACCAGCGTAAGGGTAAGCTCAACGACTCCACAATAAGATCGACAAGCCAGGGTACTTTTCTCCCACTAGGTTTTCCCCCTCGGCTATATTCGGTGATTGGCACCAATAGCAAATTTTATTCCTTTCTTTTCTTTTCTTGTTTGTTACTAAACATTTTGCAGAGATCTCAGCTAAACAAGAGCATCAAACACGCCCCAACAGTCCACCTACCGTGCACACAAATTAGGAAGGGGGGAGACATGCAATGCCTACAAGAAGCAAAAAGAAGCAATCAGCATCAACAATGAATCAATGCAAACACACAACATCAACGAGCACTACAACAGGTGTATTCAAATCATAATCTTTTGTTCTTTATGTGCTTTTAACTTTTGGATACATTGTTTGCATGTTCACACACAGTTGGCTGGTTTAAGTTTTAGATTAGTTGTTAAAATGTGGTGAGTGATTTCTAGATTCTTAGAGGACTTAGTAGAAGATATTTCTATTTAAAGACAGTGTAGGATATATACCAATGGAGTATACCAAGTTCTTATGCTCTCAAGGTATATTAGTTATCCCTAGTGGTAGCTACCTCTTAGGTATGAGCTAGGTGCTAGGATTAATAAAAAAATTTATGAAAATATACCCTAAATAAATATATAAAGTGAATCGAGACATGACGTGTCTACAGCCATGTGGAATGCTTGGTAGGACCTGGGGTTGTCTTAGCACCTTGGGGCCGATGCCTTGGTTTCCATGGGGTGAACACTGACGTCTTAGCACCTTGGGGCCGATGCCTTGGTTTCCATGGGGTAAACACTGACGTCTAAAAACTTCAGAAAAAGACCTTCAAGGAATCTATCGCCTTGATAGATGTTGGTAGGACTCTGGGGTACACTATGGGCCCTCGAGACCGATGCCCTCATCTTCATGGGGTACTCCTTATGACAAAAAGAAAGAAAAGTGTCTGTCGCCTTTGAGATACTTAGCGGCTTTAGATTCTCTTGGCGGAGGTCTCTTGGCCATTGCTTGGGTCTCATTGGGATGGAACCTTAATCTTTATCATCCTCTACGCACACATCAAAAAAGAAAAAAAAGAAAAAAAAAGGGTCAAATCACCATTTCTCATATTTAGGAGTAGGTTTGCCACTTAGGAATAACTTAAATACTTGTAGGACATTGAGACTGCGGTCATAACCTGTGGTGTGCAAGCACACTTGCCTTTGCATAGCACTATCTACCACTTAGTCTCACTTTGACTAGCCTTTACTCACCTATTTTAGCACTCTTTAAAACTCTAATCAGCCTTTCACTTGTATGCTCACGTGTGAAATTGTCATTGCTGGTTTTTTTCTTTCCTTTTCTTTTCTTTTTTTCAATAAAAGGCTTTACTTGTATCCATTGTTTTTTGCAGCTCTTGCTTTTATCGCGCTCGAGGACGTGCGCAAGATAGGAAGGGGGGAGTGTTGCGTGACGAGTGAAGATCAATGCAAGGATGCAACAAAAAAGACACTTAGGGCTCTTGTAAAGAGTTCCAAGTTGTAGATGAGTGTGGGAGCGGGTTTGACAATAATCCCACATGGGAACTTTTGGGGGTTTTAGAGTTTTTGTATAAAAAGTGGCTCATTTGAGAGCTTATGGACACATTGGGCAAACTCATGTTTGAGCTCTCTTGAGACTAGCTCTCCCTCTTCTTCCATAGAGGTGCAAGCTCTTCTCTTTCCCCATCTACATTGTTGTAAGTTCTATTTTTGTTAATTCAATACAATGAGTTGATATTTGTCTCTCTTCTCATGTCAATTCTCTAGTGTGCATGTTTCTTATTGATAGCTTCAAGGGTTGTGTGCATGCTAGGGAAATGAGTATTTGAGAATGAAGAATGCTTTATCTTGTGCATGCAATAGCTAAGCTTTCTTCTTGTTTGGATGCATGGATGAGTGGAATGTGGGGTTGAGTGAGCAATAGCAAGATTGAGCTTGAGTGTGTTAAGTCTATGTCAATAGTAGTAGTATTCCTAGCATTCTCTCCATCAAATGGATAAGCTTTTGTGCACCGGAACGGGTTGAATCCCTAGCTCCGAAAGGGATGCAAATCCCATTGGATTGAGCTAAGTGTGGTTCATACTACTCTTGCTACAAGTGAGAGAGTTTTCCGTCTCTCCATTGGCTCCGCCTCCACCTACAGCCTGATGCCTTCGCTTTCTTCTTTTTTTTTAATTTTTTTAATTTTTTTTCTTTCCTTTTCTTTTCTTTTTTTCAATAAAAGGCTTTACTTGTATCCATTGTTTTTTGCAGCTCTTGCTTTTATCGCGCTCGAGGACGTGCGCAAGATAGGAAGGGGGGAGTGTTGCGTGACGAGTGAAGATCAATGCAAGGATGCAACAAAAAAGACACTTAGGGCTCTTGTAAAGAGTTCCAAGTTGTAGATGAGTGTGGGAGCGGGTTTGACAATAATCCCACATGGGAACTTTTGGGGGTTTTAGAGTTTTTGTATAAAAAGTGGCTCATTTGAGAGCTTATGGACACATTGGGCAAACTCATGTTTGAGCTCTCTTGAGACTAGCTCTCCCTCTTCTTCCATAGAGGTGCAAGCTCTTCTCTTTCCCCATCTACATTGTTGTAAGTTCTATTTTTGTTAATTCAATACAATGAGTTGATATTTGTCTCTCTTCTCATGTCAATTCTCTAGTGTGCATGTTTCTTATTGATAGCTTCAAGGGTTGTGTGCATGCTAGGGAAATGAGTATTTGAGAATGAAGAATGCTTTATCTTGTGCATGCAATAGCTAAGCTTTCTTCTTGTTTGGATGCATGGATGAGTGGAATGTGGGGTTGAGTGAGCAATAGCAAGATTGAGCTTGAGTGTGTTAAGTCTATGTCAATAGTAGTAGTATTCCTAGCATTCTCTCCATCAAATGGATAAGCTTTTGTGCACCGGAACGGGTTGAATCCCTAGCTCCGAAAGGGATGCAAATCCCATTGGATTGAGCTAAGTGTGGTTCATACTACTCTTGCTACAAGTGAGAGAGTTTTCCGTCTCTCCATTGGCTCCGCCTCCACCTACAGCCTGATGCCTTCGCTTTCTTCTTTTTTTTTAATTTTTTAAATTTTTTTTCTTTCCTTTTCTTTTCTTTTTTTCAATAAAAGGCTTTACTTGTATCCATTGTTTTTTGCAGCTCTTGCTTTTATCGCGCTCGAGGACGTGCGCAAGATAGGAAGGGGGGAGTGTTGCGTGACGAGTGAAGATCAATGCAAGGATGCAACAAAAAAGACACTTAGGGCTCTTGTAAAGAGTTCCAAGTTGTAGATGAGTGTGGGAGCGGGTTTGACAATAATCCCACATGGGAACTTTTGGGGGTTTTAGAGTTTTTGTATAAAAAGTGGCTCATTTGAGAGCTTATGGACACATTGGGCAAACTCATGTTTGAGCTCTCTTCAGACTAGCTCTCCCTCTTCTTCCATAGAGGTGCAAGCTCTTCTCTTTCCCCATCTACATTGTTGTAAGTTCTATTTTTGTTAATTCAATGCAATGAGTTGATATTTGTCTCTCTTCTCATGTCAATTCTCTAGTGTGCATGTTTCTTATTGATAGCTTCAAGGGTTGTGTGCATGCTAGGGAAATGAGTATTTGAGAATGAAGAATGCTTTATCTTGTGCATGCAATAGCTAAGCTTTCTTCTTGTTTGGATGCATGGATGAGTGGAATGTGGGGTTGAGTGAGCAATAGCAAGATTGAGCTTGAGTGTGTGTTAAGTCTATGTCAATAGTAGTAGTATTCCTAGCATTCTCTCCATCAAATGGATAAGCTTTTGTGCACCGGAACGGGTTGAATCCCTAGCTCCAAAAGGGATGCAAATCCCATTGGATTGAGCTAAGTGTGGATCACACTACTCTTGCTACAAGTGAGAGAGTTTTCCGTCTCTCCAGCAACCATCAACTCAAAGCATGGCAGGAATGGGCAAGAACCACTCGAGCTGAAAGAGAGAAGATTCCAAAGGTGAATTGTAGGGTGGTTCAATTCCTAAAATCATAATGAACCTTAGTCCCTTGTTCCCTAATGTCATAAAGGATATTTTGGAGTATTAATCCAACAGATAAATTTGGAGTTGGTATGCTCAAGTTATGCCGTATTTGAGCATACTAACTCCAAATTTATCGGAGGTGGTAGATTTAGAATCTACTTTTCAAGGGCTTTCCAACGGTATGGGGTTTTGAAGTAAGATACATCAGGTTCTCCACACGGCCCCTTTTTTCAGCAAAGAGATAATATGGCTTTTCTTAGAGGTCCCTTTTTGAGTCCAAGTTTTTGCCTTAATTTTTTCTCTTAATTTTAGTCTCTTCTCTTTATGCAAAATTAAGCTCCTCCATTTGATGAAGAAATTGATGTAATTAGGTGTTTTGATGCATCTAGATGCTCTCAAAACATTTAAAAACACTAATTTCGACTCCTTACATGATCAATTTTGACCCCAAAAAAACACACTTTCTAGTTTTTTT
Source organism: Cibotium barometz (assembly GCF_041138505.1). Taxonomy (NCBI): domain Eukaryota; kingdom Viridiplantae; phylum Streptophyta; class Polypodiopsida; order Cyatheales; family Cibotiaceae; genus Cibotium; species Cibotium barometz. The sequence goes on along the minus strand of NC_141089.1, from coordinate 42,804,037 downwards.
TGCCTCTTGAATTGGATTAATCACGCTTAATGATAAAAACTAGTCAATTAAGGAAGATTAGTCGATTTCAAGGGTTTTTAAGAGTTTTTATGAAATTAAGCTACTCCTAATACTTGCTAACACTCTAATGTATACAAATCAAACAAAAAACACACAAATCAAACAAAAATTAATGATTTTTTAGCTCTATGTTTAACTCTAAATAGAGCTAAAAATCACTAAAAATTGCATTCTATTGCATTTTTTGATGCAATGGAAGTAAACAAAGCCTAAAACACTCTATGTGCAAGCCCTAGGAACATTAAAAACCAAATTAACAAATAACAAAAACAATGATTTAAGCTAAAAATTAAGCAAAAAAACATTCTTTATTATAAAACAAAAAAGAGAGCTATTCTATACCAAATCACACACAGATCATCACCAAAACCACATCTTTTTCATGGAAAACCACTAATCAAGACAATGGGCAATGGGTGATGTGTAGATTAGGAAAAAATGATAGAAAAAGCCAAGGGATGATTCCCTAGCAATGACACTAAAAATGTTATATCTTACCCAAACCCCCCTTGAAACACATCCAACAAGAGATTACCCAGTGAAATGCAACTATCGTGAGGATCTTTCCAATGGTCGAGCTCGTAACCCTTAAGGTCTCTAACCTCTACAACGCCTTGAGAACTACGTGTACTCGTCCCTCCTCTCACGTCACTTCACTCACACACACTCACTAGCATGGATTAGAGAGAGATTCACAAGAGGATTAGCAAGAGCAAGACTCAATTATACAGTTAAATCTCTGAAAGTGAGAAAACACCTCACTTTTTTACTTCATGAAGTAGACCCACACTTTTCTTGTGTGATATGTAGCTTAGGTGTTTCCACCTTTTAATGAGGCAGCTTATGGTTACAAGACTTGTACACTTTTTTGTACATTATCAATATATTGAATACTCAATTATCTCTCTCTCTCTCTCTCTCTCTCTCTCTCTCTCTCTCTCTCTCTCTATCTATCTATCTTTTGTATGCGTTTTGCATCAAGCATGTTCCATGATGGTGTTTAGGGCTGAAACAAGACTCCGAGAGCTTTCGCATGTGACATCTACCTTGCCGTCTAGCTTCCTCTCTCTTACACAAGTTCCCCATCAGGTCACTTATATAAAATGACCTTCAATAAGCCCTCCATCAGCCCTCTGACAAGGTTGCAAGCTGGCAACTATACTAGAGATGCTTTGGACTAGACACCAACCCTTCTGTTGCACCTCCTTAATGGACCCAAAAAGAATGTAACTTTGCAAATGTGTTCTTTGACTTGTATAAGACCCACATAACAAATTTCATGCCTAAATTCAAAGGAGAAGGCTCGCGACAACCTGTAAATCCCTCGTAGTGGTGACGAGCGGCTATGGTGGAACTCTTGAGCATTGCTCGAGCTCGACGGATAGGCAACTTCCATGACATGTTAGGGTAAGGTTTCTTTAACAACATGGATTGGTGTTTTGGATCTAGGAGGGGAGCTTGAGGTAAGAGATAGTAGGGAACAAGGTATGCAGAGTAGAATCCCTATAGTACAAGTTTTACAGTTGGTGGGATTATGGAAGGCAGGAGATTGGGACTAGCAGTGTTGCCAATGAATGTAACATAGTACCTACAACCTACAATTGTTGTAGCCTTGGTCAATCCACACACATCAGATTATATAACATCCAATGGCCATGCAATTGACATGTTTTTCATGTGGGTTTTGATCTTTTTTCATAATTTCTCAATGTTTCTCTCTTCTCAACCCCTCTCAAGCTTGAGAAGCTTAATTGGAATGGCTTTTTAATGCTATTGAAGTTAATTGATGAATGGTAGTAAGGAAATACATAAATTCTCATTTATGCTTAAATTTAATGATTTTAATGATTTTTGTCTTCTCTAAAATGATTATGATGTTATGCCTCATTGAAAAAAGGCATTCCCCTCTCTTCTTTAGTAAGTCGAACCATTCTTTATCCTAGATGAATGATTAATGGATAGAATCAAGTTTTTCATAATGTTTTTCTTAAATAAGTAGAAATTGTTTACATTATAATGATTTAAATACTCTTGGTGAAATTCTAGTTGATTTTAGAGAGTTAAAAATTGAAAAATGGTCAGCCATACAAAGGAGGTTATGGCAAAATTTTTTAAAATTGTGTAAAATAAGTTTTATTTATTTTTATCAAAAAGAGTAATTCCCATCGTATATGTATTCTTAAAGTGTTGATTTTCATCCTAGGTATAAGAAAATACATACTAAAAATATTTTATTAAAAAAGTGTTACTTTCTTTAGAATTAAATTCTATGCATAGAAGGAAGTATATTGAAATTGTTATTCTGATTATAAAAGAGTGATTTTCATCATAAATAATTTTATGCATAAATTAGATGCATAAAAGAAATTCTTTTATATTAAAAGAGTGATTTTCATCATAACTGATTTTATGCATAAATTAGATGCGTAAAAGAACTTCTTTTATATTAAAAGAGTGATTTTTATCATAAATGATTTTATGCATAAATTAGATGCATAAAAGAAATTCTTTTATATTAAAAGAGTGATTTTCATCATAAATGATTTGTATTCATAAACATATGCATAAAAGATAATTTTTTTATATTAAAGGTGAGATTTTCATCATAAATGGATTTTATGCATAAATTAGATGCATAAGAGAAATTCTTTTATTCTAAAAGTGTAATTCCTACTAAATTGGATTTATGCATGGAAAGATGCACAAAGAATTTATTTTAACCCAAAAGTGTTATTCTCATCAATTTTGATTTTATGCATAGAAAGATGCATAAAGAAATCTATTTTTAGTTCAAAAGAGTTATTTTCATCAATTTTGATTTTATACATGAGAAGATGCAAAAAAGATTGAATTTTAATTCAAAAGTGTCATTCTCACTTAAAATGAATTTATGCTTAGGAAGATGCATAAAAGATTGATTTTTATTTCTAAAGTGTTATTCTCCTTAAAATGGAATTTATGCATAAATAGATACGTAAAGAAATCTTATATCAAAAATAAGAATTCTCTTGTATTCTATAAATAGATATGAGGATGTGAAATGAATCAGATAGATGAAAATGAACGAAGAATGGATGGAGATGTATGTATGTGAAAGAATGGATGTAGATATATGTATGTGAAAGAATGGATGTTGATGTATGTATGTGAAGGATGTATGTGAAAGGAAAGATGCATGTGTATGTGATAAGTATGGATGTGGATGTATGAATGTGGATGTAGAAATGGATGTATGGATGTAGATGTGGATGTGGATGTATGAATGTGGATGTGGATGTGGATGTGGATGTATGGATGTGGATGTATGGATGTGGATGTGGATGTGGATGTGAAAATGGATGTATGGATGTGAATGTATGAATGTGGATGTATGGATGTAGATGTGAATGTGGATGTATGGATGTGGATATGGATGTGGATGTATGAATGTGGATGTGGATGTGAAAATGGATGTGGATGTGGATGTGGATGTATGAATGTGGATGTGGATGTGGATGTATGAATGTGGATGTGGATGTGAAAATGGATGTGGATGTGGATGTATGGATGTGGATGTGGATGTATGAATGTGGATGTGAAAATGGATGTATGGATGTAGATGTGGATGTATGGATGTGGATGTAGATGTGGATGCATGAATGTGGATGTGGATGTGAAAATGGATGTATGGATGTAGATGTGGATGTGGATGTATGGATGTTGATGTGGATGTGGATGTGAAAATGGATGTATGGATGTAGATGTGGATGTGGATGTACCAATTTGGATGTGTATGTGGAATAATGAATGTGAATATGTATGTGAATGGATATGGCATCGATATGAGCGAATGGATGAGATGAGATGTTATGTGAATCAGAATGTGAATGAATGATATAAGATGTGAATGAATGAGATGTAATGAGAAATGGATGTGATGAGACGTAATGTAATTTAAGAAAGATAGGAATGGATGTTATGTGAAGTGAAAAAATTTGATGTGATGGGATGAAAAATGATGTATTTGGTTAAGAATGGATACGCATATGATTTAGAATTGGGTTAAGTAATATGGATTGATGTGGAACAATCTGGAAAGACGAGAGTTCAATATAGAAACTATATTTGTGAACTGTTTGTAAATGACTGTTTTATGTCAAGAATGCTGGGGAAGCATTTTGACTGTCTTGAGAATGTGGTCGTGGAGACCTACCTGATAAAGTTGCAACAGTTGACGGAGAGTCAACGGAGGACGTCTCGTGTAGCAAGGTCGGCCGAGGTCTTGACCAACCTCGGTTCGATTTAAATGGTGAGCTTCCGGTACGGTGGATGAGGGACCAAGGAAGCGGCTTATGACTGAAGCGCTAGGTGACCTGCGAAGGATCCTAGAGGGTGCTAACCATACGGTGCTCGAGCTCTAGGGGTCGCCGAAGATACCCACACGTGCGTCGTGGAAGATGTTTGGAACAAGGAGTAAGAGTTGTTTTCTGAAACTGAGTATGGATCTGGTTGATTGACCTTGCTGGTCCTCAACTGATGAGTCCATAGCTCTCTTATATGGATCTGTTGGTTGATCTTGCTGATCTTCAACGAGGATTCCATCTTGATTTTTATAAGTGAATATTTACCGGGTACTATGAGCTAGGAACTATCGAAAAGGCCCCTGAGTGAACAGGTGGTGAGCGTTCTGGTTACCAATGATGCCATAGATACTCCGATGAAGGAATGATTGGAAATTAAGATTCAACCGGATACTTGGAAGTTTATGATCAGTAACACTATGATTTCATTAAATGACTGATTTAAATACATTTGAATCTTGGAAAAAGGCAATTTCATATTGGGTGTGTAAGTGGTGTGACTGGAGTTAAATTTGCTTGAAAATCCGGCTAGGGGACTTGGGAACTCTTTTCCTTGGTACCCGGGTCAAAACCTAACCAAGTTCTAAATTGGATCCCATCACTACAGTGGTTGGGCGGTTGGCTAACCCATGGGACTGGATGGGGTTAGGCTGGACTGATGGATCCGTAAAATGAGACTCAATTCTGTTATAATTCGATAGATGAAGTAAATCCCGGTTGGTAATTGTTCTATGGATAAGAATCAATGGCTGTGCCTCTCGATGGGGAAAAAAGCGTTGATCTCTATGATCCAAGTGCAAGTTTCTTCCTTGATCTGACCAAGTGTCTTTATAGGTTCGGCTGGATCAGTTTGGTCAGTAATGACCCTGACTACGTTAGAGTAAAATTTTATCATGGAGGAATCGCCTGTGCTTTCCGTGGGCAAGGGAAGTTTTTCCAAGTTCGGTTTTGGAAGAACCAAGGAATTAGTCACCTGTCCGAATATCCATGGGTGAGGCCCCGAGTGTGGGACCTTGCCCCGCGCAAGATGTGCTACTTCCGCCTGCTAGCACCCTGAATTTGTTGCACAGTGGGGACAGGGATCTTATAGTTTGGTATCAGAGCAATTTGACTAATAAGGACCAAAAAGCCAAAAATGTCAAAAATTTATGAAGTAGCAGTATAAGATTAGAATTGTGTGATGAAAACATACAAATTGTTATTTGAACTGAAATTCATAAATTAGTAATTGAGTCTTCAGATGGAAGTACCACAATTGCATGGAATCCATGACTTGCTTGAGGCCTAGACATGATGGTCTTTACCTTATAGTTCCAAGGACCGTGACTACCCGTATATACCGCGGGTATAACTGTAGCTCTTTACTGGCAGTATATATGAGTAAATCTAAGACTTGAAATTATAAGCATTAATGCTATCCAGATGATGAATTCGAATGTGGTTGATATGATTTTTAAATTCTGGTTGAGTACTGATGAGTTGTTTTGGATTCTGATTGAAAAATGATGATCCCTGAAATTTGGTTGAAATGTAATAAGCCGAGTGAAACCGCAATGAGAATGAATGGGGTGAGTCCCTGTGATGATGTTCTTAACTGGAATGATGTTAATGACTTCAGCCAATCACTATGAGATTAGTGGATTGTGCTGGCAGATTGCTACTGTTAACTTTTGTCCAGTGGGATGTGGATGGGATGTATGGATGTGGATGTGGATGTGGATGTATGAATGTGGATGTGGATGTGAAAATGGATGTGGATGTATGAATGTGGATGTGGATGTATGAATGTGGATGTGAAAATGGATGTATGGATGTAGATGTGGATGTATGGATGTGGATGTGGATGTAGATGTATGAATGTGGATGTGGATGTATGGATGTGGATGTGAAAATGGATGTATGGATGTAGATGTGGATGTGGATGTATGGATGTGGATGTATGGATGTGGATGTGGATGTGGATGTGGATGTATGAATGTGGATGTGAAAATGGATATATGGATGTAGATGTGGATGTGGATGTACGAATGTGGATGTGTATGTGGAATAATGAATGCGAATATGTATGTGAATGGATATGGCATCGATATGAGCGAATGGATGAGATGAGATGTCATGTGAATCAGAATGTGAATGAATGAGATGTAATGAGAAATGGATGTGATGAGACGTAATGTAATTTAAGAAAGATAGGAATGGATGCTATGTGAAGTGAAAGAATCTGATGTGATGGGATGGAAAATGATGTATCTGGTTAAGAATGGATACGCATATGATTTAGAATTGGATTAAGTAATATGGATTGATGTGGAACAATCTGGAAAGACGAGAGTTCATTATAGAAACTGTATTTGTGAACTGTTTGTAAATGACTATTTTATGTCAAGAATGCTAGGGAAGCATTTTGAATGTCTTGAGAATGTGGTCGTGGAGACCTACCTGATAAAGTTGCAACAGCTGATGGAGAGTCAACGGAGGACGTCTCGCGTAGCAAGGTTGGCCGAGGTCTTGACCATCGATTTAAATGGTGAGCTTCCGGTACGGTGGATGAGGGACCAAGGAAGCGGCCTACTATGAGTGAAGCGCTAGGTGACTTGCGAAGGATCCTAGAGGGTGCTGACCATATGGTGCTCGGGCTCTGGGTCACCGAAGATACCCACACGTGCGTCGTGGAAGATATTTGGAACAAGGAGTAAGAGTTATTTTCTGAAACCGAGTATGGATCTGGTTGATTGACCTTGCTGGTCCTCAACTGATGAGTCCATAGCTCTCTTATATGGATCTGTTGGTTGATCTTGCTGATCTTCAACGAGGATTCCATCTTGATTTTTTATGTGAATATTTGCCGGGTACTATGAGCTAGGTACTATCGAAAAGGCCCCTGAGTGAACAGGTGGTGAGCGTTCTGGTTACCAATGATGCCATAGATACTCCGATGAAGGAATGATTGGAAATTAAGATTCAACCGGATACTTGGAAGTTTATGATCAGTAACACTATGATTTCATTAAATGACTGATTTAAATACATTTGAATCTGGGAAAAAGGCAATTTCATATTGGGTGTGTAAGTGGTGTGACTGGAGTTAAATTTGCTTGAAAATCCGGCTAGGGGACCTGGGAACTCTTTTCCCTGGTACCCGGGACAAAACCTAACCAAGTTCTTAATTGGATCCCATCACTACACAGTGGTTGGGCGGTTGGCTAACCCATGGGACTGGATGGGGTTAGGCTGGACTGATGGATCCGTAAAATGAGACTCAATTCTGTTATAATTCAATAGATGAAGTAAATCCCGGTTGGTAATTGTTCTATGGATAAGAATCAACGGCTGTGCCTCTCGATGGGGAAAAAAGTGTTGATCTTTATGATCCAAGTGCAAGTTTCTTCCTTGATCTGACCAAGTGTCTTTATAGGTTTGGTTGGATCAGTTTGGTCAGTAATGACCCTGACTACGTTAGAGTAAAATTTTATCTTGGAGGAATCGCCTGTGCTTTCCGGGCAAGGGAAGTTTTTTCCAAGTTCGGTTTTGGAAGAACCGAGGAATTAGTCACATGTCCGGATATTTGTGGGCGAGGCCCCGAGTGTGGGACCCTGCCTCACGCAAGATGTGCTACTTCTGTTGCTAGCACCCTGAGGGACAGGGATCTTACAGACATGCTGCATTACAAACAACCTTTCATTATCCTCATTGTTTCTGCTCGAGGAGGCATAGTTGTTTTGCTGCAATTTCCCATTTTGCATGTCAGCCTGCTTCTTATAACAATCTGCCTGCACATGTCTAAGCTTACCACAATAAAAGCATCCACGTGTATCATTATACTGCCTTTGCCAATTTCCATGACCTCTTTGACCCCCCCTGCCTCTAAATTGGCCTCTTCCACCTGTGTGTTGTTGTTGTTGTTGTGAATTCTGGGACTGTTGTTGTTATTGCTGCTCGCCATAATTCTGATTATACCTGTTCAGCCAACTCCTTGGCCGCGTCCAGGGCCTCCTCTACCTCGTCCTCTTCCTGAACTTGTGTAGAAGGCCTGTTGCTCTGAACTGCTTTTGTTTTGTGAAGGCTGTTGGTCTTAACCCAAGCTTTCCTCTTCTATAATCAACATAGACACCAAATCTGTGAAATTGGGAATGTTTTTCCGAGTCTGAATAGACGTCTTGAACGCCTTGTATTGTGGCCTGAGACCACGTAGACAGACTTCCACCTTATCATCATCATCTACTGAAACGCCAATAGATGCAAGGGATTCCACAATACCCTTGATCTTCAATGCATAGTCATTCATAGACATACTCTTTTTCTCCACAGTATGAAGTTCATTCTTCAACTGTATCTTTCGTGCCTTGGTATTCGTTTCATAGAGTTTTACCAAGGTGTCCCATGCCTCCTCGGGGGACTTGGCATCCTGTATGTGCCCAACATGGTGTCTTGTATACTGATAGAGAGCTAATACATAACTTTTCTGGCTCCTTGGTTCCAATCCTTGAACTCTTTCACATCTGCAGCAGTTGGATTGATCTCCGGTATCTCCGCTGCCTCTTCATGCTCACCTTCTATATAGTCCCAGTAACCCTTTCCCATCACGAAATTTGTCAACCTGAACCTCCAAGCATGGAAGTTGTTCTTATCAAGCTTCTCAGCAACAATCTTGTTTATGTCATCATTTGACATCTTGCCAGACACACAAATTTACCAGAAACAACACTTTGGTTTGTCCTACACAAACTGTTGTATTTTCTACAACGGTACTGTATTACACTCAAATGTCACAACCAGTGACCTCAATGTGCATACATACACCCAATGGTAACTGTTGACCTCCTTGTAGCACACATAATGTCTACACAACCAATCTGTCTTCCTGTAGTTCTTGAAACAGAGTTCTGCAGAGAATCGATGACTTACGCGCAGTGCTCGAAATCGCATGCTTTTCTGAAAGACGGAGGTCCTAACGCACCTGAAACGCATTTTTGGCCCAAAAAATATAGTCCAATAGGACAGTATAGTTGTCCTATAGCTTTACTCCCGCGAAGAAAGCTCCTCAATCAGAGATCGTTTGTCGGTGCCTCCTGTAGAGCTCCCGGCAAGGGTGTGGTCGCCAACACAAATAGGGAAGAGTAGATGAAGCTCTTACCCTCGTACAGCTTCCTATGCTTCTCTTGCTTGCAGCTTAGCCCTTAGCATGAACCAGGCTCTGATACCATGAAAAGATGCAGGGGAGAAGAAAGCTTGAGCTCTTGCAAGCACACACACACTCACAAAACCCTAAAAGAGAACACACAAGGTGAGAGGCTGAAAATCTTCTTCTTCTTCACTCAACACTCAATACACCATATACAAAGATAGGAGTACACACATATGAAAAGGTACTCAACCAAATACATACTAGGGTTCTCTATAGTGTGAACCCAACTAAATGAGCTGGCGCTATAACTATGCTAGTCTCTAGAATGGCTGTCACACATAGCCTGGCATCCCACTGGCCGTATATCACCCATGATCTCACCAACCATGCCAGTGGTGTAAGTGTGGGGCCTATCCCCCAGGCGGGTCATCAGTGTCCACCGCCTCACTAGATGAGCTCAATATCTCAACACCCTTGTAGCCTCAAGGTATCTCAACCATTGGGCATTCGTTGGTTTGCTTCGCAACAATGCATTTTGTCAGGCTAGGTACCGTTTTTGTCTCCGCCATCGCCTGTGATGCGCTGACTCTACTAGTTAGAATTTGCGCCATGGTACCTTTTGTACTTGATGTCTCCTCCATTGACTCCCCATCCATGGTTTGCCAATCAACCATGCAGATAATAGAAGTCGTAGGGATGTTTCCAGAATCCAAATACTGGGTTCCCTTAGGTTGCATCACATCAATTGTGGCCAACACATGCATCCAATTCTCACAAAAATCCGGGGCAGGTAGTGATGCATACATCTCCTCATCCTCCTCATCCTTGGTTTCCCCCTATGTGGGCTGGCATATCTGTAGTAGGGATGTGGTTTGCTCCGTTGTGACCGAGTTGTTACCGAACAATTGCCCTTCCATGGGGTGTGCCTTCCATGCTCTTAGATCAATATTTAATGTTTGTGAGTCCGTGCATACATATACATGATCCAAAGCCTAGGTTGGCGTAGGAAGTCCATGACCACAAATGTATGACGACATTGAAACATAAAGAGTCTGAACTTCACATTTTCCAAGAGCCCAATGGGTCTTGAAGATGTTCCATAAGCCATCTTAACAATTAGATCTGCTCTTTTTAGATCCGGCTTACCCCAATTTTCCCAACAATGTTTGGTAATGATGCTGACACCTACCCCACCATCCAGGATGGCTAATGCATGGTATCCATTATGATGAATCGGAATGGTAGCGTTCGTGTCGTCACTCTCATACTAGCGTCCCAATTGGTTAACTCGTATCTTAACCACTCGCATTTCCTTTGTATGCCTCAAAGGTCTTTCTAACAAGGGTGGCAAAGCCTCATCCATACTCTCCGCTAGCCTTAGACCTCCTTTGACCCATTCTTTTACATCTGTCCATAGGGTGGGTGAATTGCGTAATAACTGACCCAAGGGTATCTGGACAGGCGTGGATAACAGAGCTACTAGGCTTCCTATATCCCTGGGTTCCTTAGGTATAGAGTGTTCTTCCCATCGAGGTGTCTCGTATTATTCCATGGGGAAAGAATGAATGGATCCCCCCAACTCATTTTCCTCGAACAATCTAGTCATTGTGTTTGTTTGGGAGTCTGCTTCAGTTTATTCTGAAATCAGGGTGGGTAGGTTCAAGGCCCTATTGCAGGGTGGTACATCCAGTGGATAGATGGTATCCCTTACTCGGTTGGGACCTAGGCTCAACTTTATAATTTTGTTGGTATTTTTCAACAAGGGCCTTGGCATCTTCTAACTTCCTTATTTCTTCGTCCAGCATTAGGATATTCACCAACCCCCTTTGGGGTTGCTCGTTGTTCTCCTTGTTTTCCTTGGTCTAACCCTTCCAGATTGATCCCTTGAGCCCCCACTTTCTTTGATTGTGTGGATCCGGTATCAATTGTGTCTTCTTCGGATCCATCTTGGATTGTAACCCATGTATCCCCCTTTCCTAATTTCTTCACTCTTCTCTTGCGACCAGATTTGGAAATAGTAGCATCTCTCCGGTTCCTCCCTTTGTCACCCAACTGAGCTTGAGCTTGTGTTAGGACATTGAGCGGTGTGATCTTCCCAGATTGTACACTAATGGTACGAATGGTGGCCTGATTTAGCAATAGAAGCTGAACTGCTTGTGCTCAGGAGGGATAATCTTTGATCAGATGATCAATTCCACACTTAGTGCAAGTGAGCACTAGCATGTCATTGGGTGTGTTCACTACTTATTGTGGTTGGTGTGTATGAGTCATATTCTTATTTGGGCATTCGGCTACTCGATGTGGCCCACCACAGCCATAGCATTGTAAAGGTACCCTTCTCAGATTTGAGTTGATTTCCTTGCCCTTCCACTATACCATGGTTTAAAACACAGGTATTGGCTTGTTATTCTGGAGGACATAATACTTTGGTGTGACATCACCCATATCCTCATAGTATTCCCCAATAATTTCTAGTTCCCGTACCAGTTTAATATCTTCCGATGGCTCTTCAATCACTACTTGATTGATCTTGGCCTCCTTGTGGTGGTTGTGTGTGCGATAGAATTGGTGGTGGCAAGGGCAAAGCGTCTTGTACCCGGAACATCCCCTTAGGTAAGTAAGAAAGGTTGGGTTGTACAGCAGTGGAAGTGGTTTGCACAGGTGGTGCCAGCAAAGCTAGTAGGGCTCTATTTGTTTGTAGTTGTGCTATATTTTGAAACCTTGGAAATCTACACGATGATGTGTCATGATTGCCTAATTTTACACAATGTGCACAATACAGTAATGGTCTTGACCTTAACTGCGGCGGACATTCAGTGGTGGTATGGTTGAGTCTGCACATGGAGCACCACACCAGTTCCCTTTGGGGGTAAAGGTGACTATGCCCATGGCCCGACATCTCTCTTCCTTCCCTTACCTTTAATTTCTCCAATATAGCATTGCTGAGCTCATCCACAGTCATATGTCCAACTTGTTTGCTTCGAGTTCCAATTTCTTGATGACTCGAGACACGCGAAGTCGTGGTTGCTGCTGATATTCTAACATCCTCAGGTTGTGGCAATTCTTACATGTGATCTTCGTATTTGATTACCAATTTGCAACATGCATCAAGAGTAGCTGGCCGGGCTAGTACCAAGTAATCATGCATAGACATTTGGTATAAAAGGATTGGGCATGTAAATGTGCAAAGAATGAAGTCTATGCAGACTAAAGAAATTGTGACAGGGTTGCCTAAGTTTAAGGTTGAAGGTATGCAGAAAGTATGTGAAGCATGTCAATTTGGAAAGCAAACAAAGCATGTATTTCCACATGATAGAAATGTGAGAAGGAATGTACTAGATGTTGGGCATTCATATGTATGGGGTCTTGCAAAGACTATGTCTATGGGTGTCTGCAACTACGTAATATTCATTGATGACCACACGAGAAAAGTGTGGGTGTATTTCGTGAAAGAGAAGAGTGAAGTTTTAACTCATTTTTAGAATTTCAGAGTGATGGCTAAAAAACAGACATGAAATCATGTGAAGTTCCTAAGGTCAGATGGAGGGGGAGAATACTTCTCCAATGAGTTCTCTGAATTCTTGCGAAAGAATGGCATTCAGAGACAATTTACATGTAGATACACTCTGCATCAAAATGGAGTTACTGAGCGGAAAAATAGGCACATTACAAAGATAGCACAAGCATTGATGGCATAGAAGAATATGCCACATAGCTATTGGGCTAAGGCTGTGTCTATAGCAGTTTATATCATGAACATGACCCCTACTATAGCCATACATGATGTAACGCCAGAGGAGAAGTTTACTGGCAAGAAACCTGATTTGTCTCACTTGAAAGTTTTTGGATGTATTGCATATGTGCATGTGCTTGATGTGTTGCATTGTAAGATTCCTCCTTAGCATGAATAATGAATAAGCTTTTACCTCAATCCCCTGTAATCATTTCCTATTTCAGAATACAAGAAAATATTGTTTTTCCTTGTTTTTGCCTAGAGAGAAGAAAAAGTATAGAGAGAGGTAATTCAATATAAAGATATTTAGTAGCTTACTGGAGATGGTAGAAAACACGAGGTAAGTAACAACAGATGTTGAGGATCCTAGTGATTCTTCTTGTCCTTCTCATGAATTGGGTGGGCTTGTTAGTTTTCATAAATTCTTGGAGATCAAGGAATTCTTCTGTGGTTATATTGGGATATTTAATATGTCCTTTATCAGAATTATAGACCATAGTGGTGAGCGTTGCCTCCAGGTGTTTATGGATATTTCTATATAGTTTATAATACCATGTGGTTGATATATTGTTGATTTAGAGAGATTTAGATGTTGAGATGAGTATTATAAACTTCAATCCACCCTTGGCTGATTACCCATGCAACAACTTCATAGTCGGCCGGTGTGTTAATGGTATGTCATCTGGTAGAAACAGGGTGAGTTTATCGACATTGTCATCCAAGATGGCTGATTGTTGTAGCCGCCTGACACTAACTACAAAGCTTTAGCACTATTGGGTGCAATGGGGAGAAGAAAATGTCGGGTGGGTTAGTACGTACTAGATCCCCTCTAAGGATTCCCATTACTAAGGTGGGATCTACATCTCTTTCCCTATTCTAATGTATAAGTGTTAGGTCTCCTAAATTGAGGTCATCGGTTAGGTTAATTTTGTATTGAAGAAGAGAGAGGATGAGTGTAGATTAAAAAAAGTGAGAGTTTGAGGAGGGGCCCAAGGAGTCACTGGCAATGAACCTAACTTCGAAGCTCGCTTGATGAGTTATCGTAGTTCATCGGGTTGATCATCCCTTTGAGGTCATTTCTAGAGTGCAAGCCTTGAATCACTCTAGTTCATGGATCGTGGAGTCGTTGTCATTAAGGAGTGCTGGATGAGTTATCGTAGTTCATCGGGTTGATCATCCCTTTGAGGTCATTTCTAGAGTGCAAGCCTTGATGAGTTATCGTAGTTCATCGGGTTGATCATCCCTTTGAGGTCATTTCTAGAGTGCAAGCCTTGAATCACTCTAGTTCATGGATCGTGGAGTCGTTGTCATTAAGGAGTGCTGGATGGCTACCTCACAGATCTCCCAAGCAGCCGATAGCTTCGTGTATCATCTTTCGGCTTAATCTTTGGCTATGCTATGGGCTGTGGTTTGAGCTTGACCCTCATTGATCTGCTGTAGGTGCTCTTGTGCCAAGACTTGGGTGCTGTGAAGTTGTTGGGTCACATGTTCAAGCACTTGTTGGTGGCCTACCAACATTTGATCCATCTCTTGTGTCTTGGTGCTGATAACTTCATTGAGGTCTCTGAGCTTCTTTACATGTGCTTTGTTCATCTGTTCTCTTTCTGCCTGTAGGCTAGCCACCTTTTTCTATGAGGTAACAAGTGCTTCCTTGAGCTCTTAGATCTGCTAAGTGTACCCTTCTTCTTTAGCGTGGAACGTGGTGTGGGCTTCCCTTAACTGCTATGTGTATTGTACCTCTTTTTCCTTGGTGTGCACCACTTCCTTTTGGAGGTTTTCCTTTGCTTGATCCATTTGCCCTTTAAGCTCATTATTCTCTTTGGTTGTTTTGACTATGGTCTGGCGTAGTAGCCGACTGGGCCCTTCCAATGTTTGAAGCCTTGCTTCCTATTCTTCAGCTGCCTTTAAACCCTTAATGATTACCTCCTTATGTGTGGCATCAATGACAGCTAATTCATCTTGAAGAGATTGCACCTGTTATGTTTTGTCTTTGAGTTGCTGCCACAATTCTCCATGTCTGTCATGTAGTAGACGAGTTGTAAGAAGGTTACATTACCACACTCTTTGTTTTTGTGACCAAAAATCGAGGAGCTCGAAGAGGTCATGCCATCTGCTTCATGAAATTGCAGTTAGAAAAAACTATCAATACCTTCCATGGTTTCTTTGAGAAGGGTATCTACATCCTTTGGTATGTAAATGATCTAGGAAGGAGCATGTGCCTGGAGTGCCTTCGAAGTCTAATCTCCTTTGCTTGCTTGGGCTGGGTCTTTCCTCTATCCTCTTGTGTTTGTCCTCTTTGTTTTCCACTCGAGAAGCCTTGGGATGTGGTCTCTTCATTCTTGTTGCCCTCATCTGTTTGTGGCAATGGTTGTTCCCCCTGAGCTTGTGTGGCACCTATCTCATCGGAAGTGGGAAGATCTTATAGTGGTGAGAGGTTTTTAAACACAAGGGTGGCAAGGCTGGTAGGTGGTGTTTGTATTATTCACTCAAGAACTATGTTCATGCTCTCCATTCCCAATTTTGTGGTTGTTAACCCTGGCATTGGTTGGTGTTTCTCGAGAGCCTACTGATACGATGAAATGTCTTTGGCGACCTCTTCCTGCAGGTGCTTGGTCTCCTCTTCCACCTGTTGTAAGTTGCCTCCCCCATCTTTTTAGGCTTCCTTGTCTTCTTACCTTTTTTGACCCCCTTGGCAATGCCCTGTATAAGCTCCTTTATCTCTTTAAGGTCAGCTCTTCTGGTATGTTTGCCATTGGGTCCTTTTCTTCTTTGGCTTCCTAAGTGTCTTCAGGTATGGGGATGTTACCTACATGGCTTAGAACTTTTGTGAGGAGGTAAGGGTTGCATACTTTGGACTAGTAAGACCGGAGATAGTTCTCCATTTCCCTGTGGATGTACCATGCCCAATCGTCGAATTTATCCTCATGTACTTTGGCAATTCTGTGGAGAGGAATCATGTTGTACCTATCCACTGGTTTCACTTGCATGAGCATTGACATCACTCGATAGGCTCTTTCATCTGCTTCCTCTCGTATGTTCTCATACTCAACCCCATTGGAATTAAAGGAGACCCTCTTGAGCATGTGCTCCATGGGAATTTGATCGAGTGAGAGCACATGTGACTAACGGGATGGGGCAACTCTACTGCTTCTCTGATTAGGGATTTAGTGATGAGAACCTGCTCTTGAGATCCATCTAGCTTTGTGATGGTTCCCCTTTTTGTATTCTTGTCGTAGGTCTTGATATATTCTACACATAATGTTGGGTTGATTGTCCGGGGAGTACCTCTGCCATCTTTCCTAACCCCACCTTCTCCAGCTTATAGCGCACATCAGCGTCTTCGAGAATCTTAGGCACTCTGGGCTGTGGTACTAGAAAATGATTGTACCTTGATTGGTCTGGATATCTGTCTAGAGCATTGTCCCTTGTAAATCATGTGTATATGGCCTCAGATAATTCAACTTTGTGGCCCTTTGCGCCTGCTTCCTTTTGATGGCCGATGATCCTGTTGTGCTAGCTTGTGTGACGGCTGGGTTCCCTTCACACTCTGGGTCGTCGGAGGCCTTGGAGGATGCCATGTGTAACATTTTGAAAATAGCACCAATCAATGTTAATTGCCGAAGCTCATGGCACATGTATTGGTCCCCCCCTTTTTTTAATGTGTGTGTGTGTGTGTGTGTGTGTGTGTGTGTGTGTGTGTGTGGTAAGCAATTAACAACAAAGGATGGATGTTAGTGTGGTAAGAAGTCAACAACAAAGGATGGATGTTTTGAATTAGAAAAAATTCATTAATTGGTGCTTTACGTAAAATAGCAGAGGAAATCCATGAGCTAGCAATGCGTGAAATGTTAGTTCGTAAAGTGTTAGGTCGTGAAATGGTTAACCTGTGAAGTGTTAACACATGAAATGGTTAGGCCGTGAAGTGTTCACGCATGAAATGGTTAGGCCGTGAAGTGTTAACACGTGAAATGGTTAGGCCATGAAATGTTAACATGTGAAATGTCTTAACCCATGAAATGTTAACACGTGAAATGTTAACCCATGAAATGTTAATTCGTGAAGTAGCAATCCGTGAACTATTATTTCATAAACTGGCTAAGACATGAAGGGCTAAGCCGTGAACTGCTAACACGTGAAGTAGCAGGCCATGAAATGTTAATACGTGAAGTGTTAACTCGTGAAATAGCATTCCGTGAAATAACAGACTGGGGTTCACAGCTAGATGTTTGTGATGTGTTTTAGTGATGTGCACTATTCCTTGAGTGATGTGTTTTAGTAATGTGCACTATTCCTTGAGTGATGAATCATTATTCATTAGTTTGGTTTTATGTGAAGTAGGAGGAGCGAGAGTGATATCGTGAAACAACAAACTGTTGTTTCACATTGTAAATCCCACAAGTTATTTGATGAGAAGTGATTAACAAAATGATGCAATAGGAAGCTAAAAAGAAAAAAGGGAAAAGAAAAGGCAGGACATGCAAGCATTAGGGTCATGATCATGTGCACATAACTGTAGATTTTTTATATTGATAAGCACGATTAAAGTAATCCATAGGCAAAGCTGAGAGCTCCTATCTGAGAATGATGATCGCATGCAAGCTGACGATGACGGTGATCACATGATGGATGGGGCGTTGACACTTCTCGCAAATGCATAGACGATGGCGGAGGAGAACTCTTAAAAAAGACGACGAAAGATGCACGAAGAGGAAAGGTGAAGTGTTTATGATCTACCTGATGGCACCGACAGTCATCTTGATTGGGTATGATACGTGTCAAAATACGATACATGGAGGCTTTTGACCGTTTCATGATGTGAACTGGCATAAGTTGGTTCACGACGTGAACTAGCTTAAAGTGTTTCACAACGTGAAACAACTCGGAACGGTTCACGACGTGAAGCAGCTCATAGCAGTTCATGATGTGAGCTAGCCTCATTCCTTTTGCATGCCAATGGTGATACCCTATGGATTCCTATATTCTCAAACCTTCCAAGGCCACACATAATGCATTCAGAGGAGTAGAATTGGACACATGAAACATATGAACATGTTTCATGGCATGAAATGCATACCCCCTTTACCTTATACCCATTTGGAGTTTTTCCTTGGAGCTAGGTACTCCTTGTCACCCTCCTTCCTTTTATTGCCATGGGAACCAAGTTTGTACTTTGGAGCTTGTGGGTATGTGTTGTTGTAGCCGCTTTAGTTCTGAGTAAGAGAACTTCTAAGCTTTCGTTCCATCCAGTGGAGGAGTACGTCTACCGAATCATCCTGGTGAACCTATTCTGTTTCATGTTCATGTGAGTGCGAATCTGCATTACCCTATTCCACCACTTGGCTCAACTTGATCTCTTTGGTGGGTGATATTGAAGGGGTCACACTCTTTTGTTTACTTGGTTAAGCAGTTTTCTTCTTCCATACCAATTTTGGTACTGCCTTGACTGCTGATTTAGCTGGGACCAAAGTCTGCCTATGTTTATGGCTCGCGTCTAGAGGTACATGACACATTGGATCTTGGGTTGGTCTTTGGTACCCATACCTTTGTATGTCCTTGATAGTAGCCCTATGTTGTTAGTAAGTTTTTTCTGACCCACCACTTTTGAATATTGAGTGGTGTTTGGGCCTACTTGGGTTGCTACTTCCTCTCGTTGGATTGTTTCCCTTGTCTCTTGCTTGTAGCTTTGATCTCCTACTCTGACACCTATGAGGTTTTATCCTTCTTATAGTATCCTTGTGTTTGAAGTTGGGAATTGGGAACCCATTGTTGTCTGACCAGATACATTCGATGCCTTTGTTGTGGTTCTCTTGACGGAGGATGATGTTTTGATGTGGATGCATGTTTTGTTGATTCTTCTGCTTTGCTTGGCATTTTCAGTTCCATGTTGCATTGTAACTGCCTGCTTTTCCTTATTAACTAGACTCCATAATGGAAGGGTGATGGTTTCTTTGCCATCATTCAGTTATACTTCTCATTTTTTCCATTGGATGCGACAGTTGTTGGTGCAAATCCAGGATCATCCAAGAATCATCTCCTCTTCCATGGTTCCTGCAAGCATAACAAATACCTTCCCGACCAAGGGATTATTTTGGATTGACATGTTAACATTCAAAAATCATATTGTTTGCATAACAGATAAATGCTTACTGCAAACCTGTGCATTAGTTGCCTCTAGGGGGGGTTTGTTTAAAGCTACCCATGTCTCATAGGAAATCAAGTTATGAATTGACCTTGTATCAATCAATGCGATGCTCATTGTGTGATTACCCTTTGTAGAGACATTTACACTGAGTCCTGTAGGTTCAATATCTAGATCATCCTTATCAAGAAAATTGAGTGAAGTCATGTTCACGTGTAGCGTTCTCCCTTAGAGTCTCTATTTTGCTTTGGCTTCCCTCGCCTTGGCTTCTTCTTGAGTTTGTCTGATTTATCTAACTATACCCTTTTTCTCTGTAATCTAAATAAAATTTCACATAATATCCACGCAAGGCCTAAGTGTTTAGGGGAGATAAGAGAGTAAGCACAAATAATACGAGGAATACAATTTTCATTAAAACTAAAGTAGCTTATCTTTTAGTGCAACCAAACTCAAATTATTTGCTTTACTAGAATTACCATGCATAGCTATTTATTATCAACATGGAAAGCTTCATCACTAACATGATGTTGTCCATTCAAAATTAAGTACAATAGTCATAACCACCACTAGGATGGAGAGCATTAAAAAGACCCTATACAAAGATAAATATAAACTTGTCTATAAATCTCGTCTCCTAGTAGCTAGTTTGTCTTTACATTCAATTCACGATGATGCAAATTCATATTTGTGAAAAAAAACTTATGTGTGAACTTGTAAAATTTACTACTTACACTCAATACATAATTGAGTGTAAATTAGATGTGTTTGCATGCCATGTAGACCTTCAATTGACCAAAAGGGGCTAAATGCCCCCCTCATGAGGAGTCACATCCTCATGCAAAACAAACCCCAAAATGAGCATCTTTGCTCTCTAATTATGTAGATCTTAACTTCTTTATGATATTCTAAAAGCAACAAGATCCATTCCCAAAGTTGAATGGTCCAAAATCCAAAATCCAAGTGTGACAAAATAAGCTATTACGTAAAGTCCTCTAGCATGCCTTGTGCTGCCTTTTTTCCAAGTACTATTATTGAAGTTCCATAAGGAGCATTGGCTTGAGCCAAGTAACCTAGTTAAGTAATCATTTTATTGGACTCTAGCCTTCTTATAGCCTAATTAGAATCATTTTCTCCTATCATTCATACATGCCACATTCGTGAATGCCTTTTTATCTTATTGAAGAAAGTTTCCTTTTATCGAATGGCCCCCTTTTTTGTCTTTATTTTAATACTTCTATCATCAAATAGTTTCTTCTTTATCTCAAGGGACTCCATGTAAACTTCTTCAATCATCACCATGTGTGTCAAGTCTACCAATTTCACGTTGGACGTAGAAATTATCTCTATCGATATAAAATGCTCTCAAAGTTTCTCTAAGATTGGGTTTATCAACCAAGTGCATACATGTCAAATAGGAATCTCAATATGAACTTGGCATCTGACCATTCCTAGATCCATTGAAGCTTCATATATAAGCATACGTGCGTTCCAAATTATGAGTATACTCTAGGATACTTTGTCTATGTCACATTATCAGTTAGTGGCAAATGCTTTATTCTCAAATGCCTATGAGGACCATCCTTTACAATGTAAAGAGCTCTACATCCTAGTGTGCACTATTACTACTCTTCAAAGAGGGTAAACTTGCCATCCCTCACTCACATGAGTGGTGTTTCACCACTTACATATAGGATATTTGTAAATGTCACATCAATTTAATGGTGTAAATTTCTACTTGTAATGCACGACTTTGTGATCTTATATAGACGTACCTTCTTATTACATATATTTGCATGATCCCTCTTTGAACAAATGAGGATTCTTAGCACCCTATAATAAATAATACTCTCTATAAAAATGGGATATCTACATGTTATCTCAAAGTCTATTATCCTTTTTTTGAAAGGAATGTAATGTTCTCCAAGCTTTCTTCAAGAGAGTAATGGTGGAGCTTAACATCTTTTGTTTTGAAAGGGATGTAATGGTGTCCAAGCTTTCATTGACCTCTACTAAAGAGTAATGGTGGGACTTGGCATCTTTTTTTTTTTTGTTAAAAGGGAGGTAATGGTCTCCAAGATTTCTTGGAGGTATGTTTATTTAAGCTTTTTTACTTTAGTCCCATGTTTTTTAATCGTGTGAGTGATAATGAGTCCTTTTCGTTATACGTAGACATCGTTTGAAAATGTGGTGAAGCAAGCTATATCATGCATTGATAGACATGCCATGGGGTTGCAAGAATATGAGACAAAATGTGAGAAAGCCAGACGTGGTGTAGAGCAAACATTTCGAGATAGAGCGTACAAGATGCTCATAATTGCAAACCCATCCAATGGTGATGCATTCTTTTAACTCGTATATAACTATGATCTATTTCTTGAAGAATTTAAGAATTACCAATCTGAACTTGAAAGAGAGCCCCCAACTCAAGAAGACTCTAGAATACCTTCCCCGCAGCCAATAAACTTGACCCAGCCTCCAGTAGTTGGATCCTCGCACGTGGCCCCAAAACCATCCACACCACTATCACGAGTGCCACAATCACACTAAGAGCATACATCTACATCGTCTCAAGTGCAACGTGAGAGGCGAACAAAGAGACGTCTTGACATTATGCATGATGTTCAAGAGGGAGACCCCACAAATGAAGAACAAGAGAGAGACCCTCCAGAGCATCTTCAAGAGGGGGAGGTGTCAGGAAAACATGACATCATGGACATGACTAGTAAGAGTACTTTCCATCACAAATTTATTTTGAGAAGTGTGTGCTTTCGAAATGCATCTCATTTTTTGTCTTGTTTACTTGCAGGTGAGAGATGTTCTTCACACATATTGTTGCTGGTAGATGTCCACACTCTTTCCAAGGACTCAGATAGGTAAAAAGAATAATTTCACCATATAATTAGTTTTCCAAGTTATACTTACCAAAACCAAACATCATAAATCTTTTTTGTAGTGTGGAAGAATTCTTGATGAAGATTCCCAAGGCTCTATCTCATAGAGGTGCTCCCTCAGATACAGTGGCTCGCCTCGTATGGGGGCTAACTTTCCTACATGTTTACAGGTTGTTGATGTAGATACAGATGGGTGTCCCTCATGGAATCAAGTTTCTTCATCATTGATACGTGCCACACTCAGTTTTGTTGGTTTGTTTGTGGGGTGGCTGATGAGGGTTGGTTTGTGTGTTTGAATCTAATGGATCAACTTCCTAAAATATATTCCATGGGAAAGAAAGTTGGATTGGTCATGCATCGAACAATGTCTGTTCATGTGGAATCAAGTTATTTGTATGAGAACGGAGAACGGGTAAGTCATAATCTCTCAAATATTTCCCTTTATGTATACATGTTATGTGGTATGGATATCCAAACATAATGTTTTCTCGTTATGGTAGGTGGATACATTGGCGCTTAGTATGTTCGAGTAAATTGCCATGTCCCTATTATTGATCG
This sequence comes from Cibotium barometz, assembly GCF_041138505.1. NCBI lineage: Eukaryota > Viridiplantae > Streptophyta > Polypodiopsida > Cyatheales > Cibotiaceae > Cibotium > Cibotium barometz. The sequence goes on along the minus strand of NC_141089.1, from coordinate 42,781,191 downwards.
GACCATAGTCATATGATTGAGCCTCTTGTTTTGCTTCTAGTTGTATCCCAAATAACCCTTTTTAGGATAGAACAAAAGACTAAGCCAAAGGGTTATTCTAATTGTAACCCAAATAACCCTTGGGCATAGTCCAAAAGATAATTGGATCTTGTGGGAGAAGATACAATCCTCTTGTCCCCTTGATCCTTGTTTCTTGAAGCATTCTCCAAGGATTCTTGGTGCTAATAGTTTCAATAACTTCTAGTCCTCTCCAAGCGGACACACTCAATTGGGTGCTTGCATAGTGATGAGATTGGACACTTAACTGACATGAGGACCTTAGATGATTCAATGCACTATCTTTCATAGTGCAATTATCACCAATCACTCTCCTAGATTTTAAGTGCATGAGATTTGGTGTAAATAGGCCAAAGTACACTCTAAATAAGTGCATGAGGACCTTAGATGATTCAATGCACTATCTTTCATATTGCAATTATCACCAATCACTCTCCTAGATTTTAAGTGCATGAGATTTGGTGTAAATAGGCCAAAGTACACTCTAAATAAGCCAAAGTTTACTCGCCACATTATGTTAATTCTTTATTAACTCTTCGATTTGAGATTATTAAGGGTGTGAAAGACTCCTTGTTTTTTTATGCAGTGCAAACTCGACCTTGCAAATTGTGTTTCTTAATGTAGGAAGTATACACTATACCACAATCCAACTAACTATAGTCTTAAACGTACAATTTTCATAATGTGAATAATTACCTGGTTTTTCATGGAAGCAAAAAAAATAAATCACAATGTGAAATACTTTGAATTTTTGTATTTTGAATTTGATGTTTAAAATTATGCTTTAACACTGATGTCTTTTACATTTATTGATGTCCTTTGACATTTACTAATGATTTTGGTCTGAATCTTTCCTTTGCACACTAATGTCCTTTGGCATTTATTGATGTCCTTTGATATTTATTGATGTCCTTTGACATTTACTACTGATTTTGGTATGAATCATTCCTTAGTCTCACAAGATATTGAGTTTTTCACGGGCATGCAAATCCAATTCTTCAGTTTCATGAGCGTGAAAGACCAGGCTTCTACTTTTTTACAGCATGAAAAGTTAAGATTCCTTCAAGATAAGGATAAGATTCCCTTATAATATTTTCCAATTTTAGCAAGGCAAATCCTAAAATCATAGTGTAATTTCTAGGATATTTTCATGCGCTCAAAAATGATTTTCATAGATGTGAAAAAAATTCTGGCACGTGAAAAAGTGTTTGACATGAAAGCCAAGTTTTTGTCTTTTGATGATTTAATGATGTTAACAAGTGTTTTTCATGTCAAAAGTTTCAAGTTTGAGTCCATTTTTAGCATGATTTTTATAATTTTGTCATCAATGAGACTCAATTTGAACATCATTGTTTTATTTTAATGATTTTGAAAAAAGGATATAAAATTTTTTTAAATCTATAATTTCATAGCATGAAAAAGCAGCAGGGATCTAAACAAGTAAAAATGCATAGAAATGTTTGATTTTTTTTTCCCAAGTACTCACAAACCCAAAACAAGACATAAAATACATAAAACAACAAAAATTTCATTCTTTTTCTCTCAAAACTCCAAACTTTATCCTTTTCTCAACCAATGTAACATTGCTTTGAAACGTGAGACTGAAGGAAGTTTCTCATGGCGTGCAAAACCAATCCTTGAGTTTATGAGCTTAAAAATCTAGAGTTCTAGTTTTTCATGAGCATGAAAATTTAAGATTCCTTCAAGATAAGGATAAGATTCTCTTAGAATATTTTCTAATTTTAGCAAGGGAAACGCTAAAATCATGGTGTAATTTTTAGGAGATTTTCATGCACATGAAAATGGTTTTCACAAACGTGCAAAAGTGTTTGTTCATGAGAAAAAGTATTTGATATAAAAAACCACATTTTTATTTTTTGATGATTTGATGATATTAATGAGTGTTTTTCATGTCCAAAGTTTCAAGTTTGAGTCCATTTTAGCATGAATTCTATAATTTTGTTATCAATGGGACTTAATTGAACATCATTTTTTTATTTTAATGATTTTGAAAAAATACATAAAAAAGTTTAAAATCTATATTTTCATAGTGTGAAAAAGCATTAGGGACCTAAACAAGTAAAAATGCATAGAAATGTTTGGTTTCCTTTCCTCAAGGTTACCCAAGTACTCACAAACCCAAACAACACATAAAGCAACCAAAATTTCCTTGTTTTTCTCACAAAACATATGCCTTTCACTATCCACTCTCACACACGCAAAGAATGGATACAAACATCTGCTAAGCTACAGTCTAATCTCTACTTTTACCTCTCTTTCTCTCTCTCTCCCCTTCACACACACACACACACACACACACACACACACACACACACACCAAGCAATAACAAATATAAGTAGAAAAGTAAAGAATATGTTTAGCATGAAGGGGGGATTTTATCCATTCATTACGAGATAATGCATTATATAAACTGGTCCTTATTCACACTTGGGTGTGCTCTCCTCCAATAGAGGACATTAATAAGTGTTCTGTAAAGGCACTATAAAAGTTGTACATTTTGAGATACTGGCCACCCAAGGCCTTGGTTAGAAAGTTTTGGACGCCCAAGTGTGAATAAGGGCCAGATGTATAAAAGGCAATTTCTCATAATGAAAGAACACAATCCCCTTTTGTGCTATGAGAGCTCTTGCTTTGTCTTTTGTGTGTGTGTGTGTACTCTAGTACATGTTCCTCTTCTATGCATGTGAGAGGAAGATTGCCTTGCATTGTGGTGTGAGTGACTCCGTGGTAACAACGTGGAGGTGGACATTGGAGGAGTGGAGCTTCCTAAAGAAGCGAGCTTGGAGACCCTCAAGGGATGTGAGCTTGAAGCATTGGTAAGTACCCAATGATAGTTATTGTCTATTGCTTCTTCCGATTGTGAATGGGTAGAATTCTCTCTTGGGAGGTGCGGTAGCCCATAACATTTTTGGTGGCTTCCGAGGAAACACCATTGTTTCTTCCATCCTCTTAGAGCTCCAGCTCCCATTATGCAAGATTCACTATTGCCTTTGCATTTTGAAGGTGCATTGTGAAAAATTGTGTAGATAAGGTTTGTGTGGAAGAAACAAAATTAGAGTAGTTGTGGGAAAATCGTGTGTTTGGAAGTGTGAGTGAGTACTTGGTATTACCTAGAGGAAAGCTACACTTGGTTTTACTTTTAATTTTGATGTTTTGTCACCGATTTCTAAATCATGAGCTAGCAATTGATGACACACTTTTTTTGTGTTTTTTTCTAAAAAATCACAAAAATTATAAAAATAAAGAACCATTGGTTGTGTTGGTGACTTGCCATTGCATTCCAATTGCTTGGCACAACCTTTCTAGATCTTTTTGGATAGGGAAATTGTACTCTAAACATCATTCTATAGACAGGGTTGTTAACACGTGAACGTGCAAAAAACGGTTCACGACGTGAACCGTAGTTTACTACTTCATGACGTGAAGCACTCTCCATAATCAGTGCCAAAAATTTTGGGATTACATTACTAAAGTTAGGGCGCATTATCTCGACATGTCTGACAGAAAGAAACGCCAAAAACCTTATCTTGTGAAAGTGCAGTGAAACAGTTCATGACGTGAAATATATTCTACTTCACGATGTGAAGAAACACCACCTGGTTCACGAAGTGAACTACACTTTGCTAGTTCACAGAGACCTACTATTTCATGGTAAGAAAAGTCTTGTTCACGGAGTAAGGGCTGTCAGTACAACGGTAAGATAAGTTCATAAGTACACCATAGAAGTCGCCCCGACTCAAATTATTGCAATTCTAAGCTAAAATTTTGAAGCGTGAAACACGATTGGTTCACTGCGTGCGAAACACAGTTCATGACGTGAAACACAATCTCCTACTTCACGACATGAACTGTAGTCTGCTGTTTCACAAAACAACAAGAATAGTCAATTCAGGCAAGAAACCAATCGTAGTAGTTAGAGGAGTGATTTAGCCTGTTGAAACACATTCTCATGCACTTGAGGTCAGGGAAACTCATTAGAGATGACCTTACCCCCGACGACAGTGCATTGAATCACCCAGGTTCTTCCTGCCAAAGAAGTGTTAGTTTAGGTCGCAAGCGAGCACTTAATTGAGTGTTGCAGCTTGGAGAAACCTGACCACCATAGAAACAAATAGTGAGGAATCCATAGATGAAGGGCTAAGATTCTCTGGCCTTGGAGAGGAAGAAAAACCCTCTTCTCCTGCGAGATCTAGCAGAATCTTTGATATGGCTAGGGGATTTTTCGGTCTCTTGCATAACACAAAAGATGAAGCGCAATCTGCAGGTGCGGGCTCGTATCAATAAGCACAGGATACGGTCTAAGATTGGAATTACCAACCTAACCTTGAAGATTAGCAACAATTGAAGGAACTTGATTCTAGAGATTAAAGTAAGAAATTCATAAGAACATTTGGTGTGAAAAACCAATGGTAGTCTTCACAACATGCTTCATATTTATTAATTGAGGTAACCAAAGACTTCCCTATGGTGTGACCAATGGCTGACATCTGGTTAAAAACTCTAAATTTAAAAATTTTCACGTCGTGAATATACACTTTATACATGAGTGTCTATTTTTAAAAAACTAATCTGATCTTGACATGTGTCACCTATCTCTCTTAAATGGCTTGCGTGCTCCTTACTATTCATGATTATATGTATTTATACTATTTTTGTCCCCCCTTTTGTGCCATTACTTTGGCTTTTTCCTCCATTGATTCTGTTGCTCCAAAGATACTCTTGCATTCATTTTCGTAACCAACGCGTGCTCTCCTCTTCACATTTGCATTTGCACGTGTTGGTTTCATCAATACTATGTAGGGTTTCTCATTTGTATATTTTCCTTCAAATTGTATGTTGTTGCTTGACACACACTAACCCACAACCATGATGATGTTATTTGTAAAAACCTCTCCAAAAATCTGTGTTATTTGACTCATCTTTTCTCATCTTTCTGTCCTAAAAGTCCATCATGCACATAAAAGTAGAGGATTACAAACCTTAACAACCATGTGAAAATTATTATGTGATTTCACATCAAGGGAGGCTATGAAGAATTAATGTAATTTTTTGGTGCCCAAGTGTGAATAAGGGCCATATGTATAGAAGACATTTTCTCATATTTGCTCTTGCTCTTGCTCTTGCTCTTGCTCTTGCTCTTGTGTATGTAAGAAAGAGAGAGAGAGTTGAGAGGAGATACTTGTTTGCTCTTAGTACACATATGCTGATTGAGCTCTTTTCTTCTCTTGCTCTTATGTATGTAAGAAATAGAGAGAGATTTGAGAGGAGATACTTGTTTGCTCTTAGCACATGTGTCTCTTTGTGCTTTATGTGATGAGAGAGTGTAGACAGAGAGAGAGAGAGGTGTCTCCTATAAGGAGGTGTAGCAAACCTCTGGGGGTAAGAGGGAGGCTTTAGGGATTGGAGCTATCTATCACTGGTGACGCTTGGAGATCATGGACATCCCGATCTTGGAAGCAAGGTAAGTATCCATGACTGTTGTTGCCTATTTCCATTCCTTATTGAATGAAAGAGAGAGAGTTCTTGAAGGGGTACAAAAAGGCCATAACACCAGCAAACCATCTAGTTTCTCGACTAAAAAACTAGCTAGCTGGTCGATTCTCTTGGCTAATCAACTAGCTATTTTTCTTGGCCCAGCAAACTAGCTAGCTAGTCGATTCTCTTAGCCAGTCTCGTAGTAAACTAGCTAGTAAGCTAGTTAGTTTTCTAAACACCATTCTTTATCCACCATTGAGCCAATATCTGGTGATTATAATTAGGCTAGCGCAAGCCGTCGAGCTAGCTTTATCCTAGATCTAACCAGCAAGGTGCCTCTCCCACCAACTAGCATAGTGAAAATAGCAAGCTAGATGGCCCAACCACTAGGTTGGTTGTCACTTACAAAAATATTACATCTCTCTCTCTCTCTCTCTCTAGCACGGCATGGGAGATGTCCAGTCAGAGTACTCACCATGGAGGACATTGAGGATATCTGCGCCATCTACCGATGAGAGGCATCTTTGGATAGTGATGTATATGATGTTGACCTTTGTTGCTGGAGTTTTCCTTCCCAGATGTTATCCATTAGGAGCTCCTAGTACCTTACTTTTCCTCATAGTTGTTGTTTCAGTTTCAGTTAGTTGTTTAGTTGTTTTAGCTTTTCTTGCACAAACATTGTATCAAATCCACCAATTGTTGTAACCTTTTTGGTCTCATAGGTCATTTTGGCCTTTTGAGGACGTTAATATATCATTTCATTTCATTTCTCTCTCGCATCACAACTATGCAAGAGATGAGCAAAATACCTATATCATGTCAATCATGTGAATGATGTGTTTGTTATCATACTACTTGTGTCCAACCCAACATATGTCCTTATTTAGAAGATCTCATGCTATTGTGCCAAAATGACTTTATTGTGGAAATGAAGTGACTTCGTTACTTAGGATGCCTCTCCTTCTATAGCAGTGTATTGATATCCAAAGGTTTCTTAATTTGTGATCCAATTGCTTCCATCCTATAGCCAACTGCAAATGAATATGGATATGTGGAGATTTCAATTAATATGTTTCAATTAATATGGATATGTGGAGATTTCAATTAATATGTTTCAATTAATAGTTTGGGAAAAAAATATGTGGAGATTTTTGTTGGTCTTCAAATGAATATGGATATTTTAAGAATTTCAATTAAAAGTTGATCTATGTGTAGATTTTTAAAGGGAAAATTGGCTAAGGTAAAACCCTCTCTTTATTTCAATTGGTTAGGAAACTTATTTTTTTTTCGACACTAGTTAAGGTAAAAGCCTCTCTTTATTTCAATTGGTTAGGAAACTTATTTTTTTCCGACACTAGTTAACTCACCTCTAGAGAAAGACATTAGGAGCAAGAAGATGTCCAACTCCACACGAAGAGGATAATTTTGAAAGCAACATTGTAGAGAGGTAAATTTTTAAAAAGTATGGGCATGCCTACTAGGGATGTAATATCCCAGGGTGGAAGGGACTCAAGAGAGGTATGAATTTTTCAAATTCATCATGGGAGATGTAAATATTTTGGAAAAAAAACAACCCATGATTTCCCCCCTGTGTGATGCCACATCACCAATTTTGAATTCATGGTGAGCTTCACATATTCACAAAAAGGATAAGCGTAAAAAACCCTATAAGTAATTTGGTATGCTATTGGATTTAATGTTATGGATTGGGAAATGCACAAGACCTCGTCATTTTTATGGACCTTATTTTGAAGAAGGAAATGGAAAAAGAAGCAATGAAATATGATAAAGAATGTTATAGTAAATAAAAGATCATTCAACATGTACCAATTGAATATTTTCAAATACAATTATTTTATGATGAATCAAGTTGTGATGATCATCAAAGATCACCACCATGCATAGCTTGGTTCTAATTTTTATTGAAATTTGAGCATAATGATGAGCTATGGTGGATCAAACACTAGAATCAACATCATTAACAAAGTGATTAGCAAATGATTAAGACGTAATTAGTGAATAATTAGCAAATAGATTAATGTAGGCATGGATACTCAAAAACCAGCAAATTCTCATTAGGGCTATGCCTCAATTTATAGAGTTTACATCAAGCATCTAATCCCATTGATTTCTCCATGATTCACTCCCAGAATATCTCCACCTCTTGCCTGATTCTCTCCACCTCTTCAATTTTCCCTGAATATCTCCCAGAATAACTCCACACTCCTAAATTCCCTCATGCTACCCATTATTCTCTCCCAGTAGATTCTTCTAATCTTTTCACAGGTTCTTTCACAATTACATCTCCTCTTTTACAGCCTCTAACCAAGGGCTTGTTCCCACACACACCCTATTCACTTGTATATTTCAACACCTCCCCTCAAGTGAATGCTCCTAGTACACCTAGACCCTATACCAAGTTTGCCTCCCCTTACTTGGTAGCCCGCGACCAGTGCCTCAAGTCCCTAAACTCCATAGTCCTTGACATTCTCTCTCTCAATGTGTCCAAGGCTACTATAAGTGCCCGCGACCTTGACTAAAGTGCTCACACATACATCTACCACTTGGCCTACATCATCGGTGGCTCAGAGGTGGTTTTACTTTGTTGGGGCAGGTTACATTGGGTTGTGGGGTCTCTCTCTCTCTCTCTCTCTCTCTCAGAAAAGATGATCCGACTCCACTTCCTTTGGAGCCTCCATGAAGTTTGCCGATGTCGTTCCTTCTTCACTGGGTTTGCTGTAGCAGTCTCTCGCCATGTGTCCTGGCTTTCCACATTTGTGGCAAGTGAAGGTCCTCCCTTCTACTCTGCCTCTTCCTCGTCCTCGTCCTTGAGAGAATCCTCCTCGGGTGAAGAATGCTTTTTCCTCTCCTGCTCTGTTGAGTCGAGCCCTTTCTTCTCTTTGCCTCTGCTCTCTTGCTCTAGTAGAGCTGCTTCTATCTCGTGTATCTTCAATTCAGGTACATTCTTTAGTGTTGCTACAATGTTTTCATAATCTCCTTTGTCCACACTCTTCAGAAGTACAGCTAATGCTTCATCATCTTCTACCTTTTTGCCAATAGCTGCCAGCTGTTGCTTAATGCTTTTATATTTGTTCAAGTGTGTGATTAAAGGTTCACTTTCCTTCATGTCCAATTTGTAGAATTGCATTAACAGATTTATCTTTGAATTTTTTGCTTGTGTACCAAATAATTTATTGAGTTCATCCCATGCATCTTTTGCCCATTGTATCCCTGTGATGTGATGAATGATTTCATCATTTAAACTGAGTGCAATAAGTCCCAATGCTTTTTCATTCCTGCTCTTCCACTCATTTTTCCCTCTCTCTGGGCATTCATCTCTACCTTCAACTAATCCCCACATATTTTTCCTCATCAGCAAATACATGGTTTTTGTCTGCCATGTATAAAACTGTTCCCCATTAAATTTGGCTATTTCCTGTGCTGAACTCATGGTGATGTGAAGGGGGTCTTACCTCTTGATCCAATTTCAAGATTCAAGGGCAGTGTCTACCCTTTTACAACTCAATCTGGTGTTTAATAGATGATTACAACAATTTTATCAGCTAAAATCACCAGAAATTACATTAAATTAAGGGTAACCAATTTGTACGGGATGGTTGGAGTATCAAACCAACTCCGATTTGCAATCTGAAGCTTTAGGAATCTGTATCAGATACCTAATGGTTAATTTGAACCCTCAATTGCACCAAAATACAGTGATTAGTACTGATTAATCACTGATTAACAAATTAATGCTCTGTTTTGTGTGCAAAAAACAGAGTATGCGGGGAGTCCAGATTTGGTGCCTTCCACTTCAAATGAGCTCAAATGCTTTCAAAGGCATTAATAGCAATGAGTCTAGTAGAGGATTAAGCCAAGAAACACAAGATTTGACCAAATAATGAAGACTTAATCTCTATTTTACCAAAGTCACCTGCAGATTTGATGAAGAGCTTTGATCTCAAGGTAGACTTGATGAAATTGAATTCTGTCTTCACCAGCTTGTAGAGCATGCTTGATTACACCTTGGGCTAGGAGGAATCGAAACAATTTGATTTGAGCAAGGAGAAATCTACAGTTTACTAAGAAAAAAACGCGTTGAAAAAAACGTCGAATTCTCCTGATGGCGCCGGCGGTTTGCTGCGTTTTCTTGATGGGCTTGTAGCCAAAGATGTTAGCTACCATGTGCTAGAAGCTTGTGCCCTAATTCTATGTGTGCAAGGTGCTAGAGATCCTCCACTGGCTGGGGGTGAAGGGGGAAGTGAAAAACTCACTAAAAATTTGATTTTTTGCTAATTATCTACTAATCCTAATTAATTAACTAATGGGCTCATAAACCTAATTGATTCTAGGCATGGCTCTGATACCATGTTGAAATTTGAGCATAATGATGAGCTATGGTGGATCAAACACTAGAATCAATTAACAAAGTGATTAGCAAAATGATTAAGACGTAATTAGTGAATAATTAGCAAATAGATTAATGTAGGCATGGATACTTAAAAACCAGCAAATTCTCATTAAGGCTATGCCTCAATTTATAGAGTTTACATCAAGCATCTAATCCCATTGATTTCTCCATGATTCACTCCCAGAATATCTCCACCTCTTGCCTGATTCTCTCCACCTCTTCTCTTTTCCCTGAATATCTCCCAGAATAACTCCACACTCCTAAATTCCCTCATGCTACCCATTATTCTCTCCCAGTAGATTCTTCTAACCTTTTCACAGGTTCTTTCACAATTACATCTCCTCTTTTACAGCCTCTAACCAAGGGCTTGTTCCCGCACACACCCTATTCACTTGTATATTTCAACAATTTTTAATAAAACTACTAAAGAAAGTTATGGAGCATTGCCCCCCCCAACATGTGCCACCCCACGAGGTGTTCAAGCAAATGCAACACAACACTTCATGCCCTAGATTAGAGAAAATGTAGTCGATTGCTTATCTCCTTTGTTTTATGAGAATCTCATAAGTGCACTTTCCAATTAACACTATATATATATATATATATATATATATATATATATATGTATGTATGTATGTATGTATGTATGTATGTATGTATGTATATATATATGTATATATATATATATATATATATATATATATATATGTATGTATATATATATATATGTATGTATGTATGTATGTATGTATGTATGTATGTATATGCACGTAACAAAATTACGATGTTTTTGTATAAATTTTAATATGATGTATAATTTAAGGTACACGCTTCACTGGGAAATTTTCACTTGAATTGATTTAATTATGAAATGGCATAGAAAAATTTATAACTTTATTGGTCTCAAATTTAAAATTTTCGTCAAGTAACATATAAGTTATGGGTTAATCAAATTACCGATTATAAAAAATTGAGAGAAAATTATGATTTATTTAGCATGAATTTTTTTTTGTCTCAATTTAACACCTAGTATATGTAGATTAGTTTAGAGACCAAGTTTGTCAAATTTTGTTAAGTAAGACATAAGTTATGGGTTAATTAAAGTATGATATAGCATGTAAAATTTTGTAAATTTTTGGTCTCAAATTAAAGCTTTGAATAGAAAAATTGGAATGAAAATAGAGTCCCTCTCTAGAACCTTTGGAATGCTACAATAGAGTTCCTCTTTGCAAAACTAAAAATGTCCTTCGAATAGAGTTCCTCTAGAACCTTTGGAATGTCATTCGAATAGAGTTCCTCTAGAACCTTTGGAATGTTAAAAATATAGTTCCTCTAAAACCGATGCCATTTGAATATGTATGCTTAATAAATTAATCGAAGGAGAAAAATGTGATGGAAACATAGTAACCTTTTGAGTGCCTCGTGCTTGAGCTTCTTCTTTACATCCTTTACACCATTTTATGTAATCCAATCCAAATGCATTAGCATCGAATTCTTCTAGTAAATTCATTAGTGCTAACTTATGTCGTGATCACCAATCACCAATCACCTTTCATCTTTGATCTCCTTTTAAAGTGGATGCATCATGAATGACCCTTGACCTCCACCATCACTGCCTTAGGCATCCTTTGAGTGAGAAACTTTGCCTACATCCAGTAGAGCTCCCAACACATTTTGATAATTTTATGAAGCTAGTAAATGCCTTGCAACTATATGTAGTGAAGGATGACATTTGTTGATGTTTGTATCTATCAATAAATAAGTGCTCAATTGTATTCAAATTTGATGCCAATATTTACAAAGTTTTTATGGAAACACTTGAGGCTACAACCATAAAAGACTTCGTGCAATTGGTTGGTTTTGTGATTTGGGGGCTTGATGTGATTCAAAACCTTACTTATCCATATCCTCCTTGATAGCCACCATAAAGTTTAAAAATAGTAAAAACCATCATTTCATCTTTAAGAGATTCCAAGAACTCAACCATATATTCTTCTTGCTATTGTAGATGGATCTACTCTTAATTTTGTAGAGGAGGACTATACTCCTAATTTTGTAGAGGAGGGATCTACTCCTAATTTTTATAGAGAAGGGGTCTCTTAATTTTGGAGAGGAGGGTTCTACTCTTAATTGTTGAGGCAGGGTCTACTTGTAGAGGAGGGGCCTCTTAATTTTGGAGAGAAGGGGTTTCCCTGTAGAGGAGGAGTCTCTACGCTTTATTTTTTGGAGAAGGAGGGAGAGGGAGAGGTGGTTTTATTCATGTCTTTTGTAGATAATGCCTAATGCAATATTTTGGAGACCACCAAACTTAACAACATATTATGGTGCTTCAAGAGGCGTCTTTTGTAGATAATGCCTAACACAATATTTTGGAGACCATCACCAAACTTAATAACATATTATGGTGCTTCAAGAGTTAGGTTTTAATGGAGTCTTTTGTAGATAATGCCTAATGCAATATTTTGGAGAGGACCAAACTTAACAACACATTATGGTGCTTCAAGGGTTAGGTTTGCTGATATAATTTATAGATGTACTAAATGTAAATAGATGTCTAATGTTCACAAGGTGTAAAATAAAAAGATTTAATAAGTTCAAAAAAGGGGCAAGGGGCTACAATCTAAGGTTTATAAAGACCTTAGGAATTTAACAGGTTTAAAACGGTCTCTTTTAGAAACAAGTGCAATAATATTCTATCCTTAGTAGGTTGTAGATTTTTTTGGTAAACATGAGGTTCCAATTGTTCACGGGTATACCACAATATGATCGTATCGACATGGCTTATATAGAAAAATGATAGAGGTTCCTTATATAACATCTTCTACTTCCTAACTAGTTCTTAACTAGTTCTTGACTAGTTCCTAAGTAGTTCCAAACTACTTCCTAACTAGTTCCAAAGTAGTTCAAAACTACTTCCTAACTAGTTCCTAACTAGTTCAAAACTACTTCCTAACTAGTAATGGCGTGCTGCCTCTCTTGAATTTTCCTTTCTCCCTTTTTTCCGGTGCCTCAAGTGGGATGGTTAGTTCATCTGCTAAGTTTGACACTCACATGCACAATATTTTGCATGGTAAGAGCATTGTATAAGGAAGCTTCGTCTTGATCACATGCAGACACCTCATAGTGCCACGATGACACGGCACCTCACTTTGCGTTTTGTTATGTAGTCTTTTTTATTTATTTTTGCCTACCAAAGTTTTTTAAGAAAAAGACTCTACGGTATGACCTTTGAAAATGAAATAGTAGGGATGCCTTGCTCCTACTAATTAATATCCATGAAATTGGAGTGAATAGGGCATCAAAATGTTGTATTACATTTCTATTAAATCCAATATGCAACCAAAACATTTTTTTTGTGATTAATTAATTAGTTGGTGTGTACAAGCCTTGGGTTCAACACACCAAAATTTTGTTATGTTTATTAAGGTTTTTTGTAAGGTCAAAAATGGAAATGGTGTTGGGTCCACATGCTTTCTATTTTTTCTTTCTTTCTATAATCTAGTGAAGTCTTGGGACTTATCTGTACTAGCTATCCAAGAACATAATCTTTTTGGTAACATTTCGAGGATGAATTGTTTTGGGGAATGGGATATATTTTATGGTGGCATCAAGTCAAGTTTTAGTGGGGTTATGAACATAGTTAAGAGGGATCTCAGCCCTAGTATTATAGCTAATCATTCTGAGGGAAAGATCTTGATAGTAGAGATCATTCTTAATGGTCAAAGAATATGGATCATTAATATTTATGGGGCTCACAATCACAAGGTTAGGAGCTGCATGTGGGATTGGATTGCTGGTGTAAATGTTCAAGTACCTTGTGAGACTTCAACATGGTAGAAAGAGTAGTGGACAGATGTGGTGGTAGCCCTATTTTAATAGGGAACGAAAAAGGGAAGTGGGAAGATCTTAGAAGGGGCCTAGGACTTAAAGATAACTGGTATCTTGGGGACTGGAGAGATAAGCCAGGGCATACATATTTTAGTTTGCAATATCTTTCTTCCTCATCAAGAATTGATAGATTTTTCTTTAGTCAACAAGCTGCTTGGGTGCATCACACTTTGAGGGTGACTATGGATTACACCTCTACCTTATCTGATCATCTCCCTTTAAAGTGGGGTTGGTCTCACTGTGATGGGTCTGGTTTGGACTTATCTCATTACCCCACTAGGAAATTGAGAGTTAATAATTTATTGTTGAAAGACCCTCTCTTTGTGGAATATACTGAAGCAGCTATTAATAACTTGAAAAGGAGAATGGGAGCTGAGGGCTCTTGGAAATAGTTTGCCAATGAGATGCAAGGTGTCATTAGGGCTGTGGAAAAACTGAGAGCTGAGGAAATGAGAGTTGAGAAAAAAAAATGGTCTGCTCTTCTAGAAGAGTTGCTGTTAAAAAGACAATCTGTTGGGCTGGATTCTGGTGACACTGAGCTGTACTTTAAGTGTCAAGCTAATATCCAAATGGTGGAAGATAAATGCTTTAGAGAACATGAATATTGGACCAAAAGAGCCTCTTCAGCCAATAAAAAGAAACCTGACAATAAGTTTTTTAAACTTTCCAAGAATAAAAGTGACATAGTGATGGGGGGTGCATTTTAGATGAGGATGGCACTCCTTTAAATGACCCCAAACTACTTGCTTTGAAATGGGTCAAATATTTGGGGTCTAGATTGAGCTTAAAAGAAGATTCCTCTTTGAGGAGGTTTCAAGCTGAAAACAAGCTGCTTGGTCTTCTTAATGATAAAGCTTAGTGGTTAGAAAGGGATATTGAGATGGATGAGTGTTGGTGTGCTCTACTAAAGTTGGGCAGGGAAAAGGCACCTGGGTGGGATGGTCTTTCAATTGAGTTCTTTATTACCTTTTGGTCCTCTTTAAAAGAAGTGGTGACTGGCATTTGTAAGAAAGCTTTCAAATTTGGTTTTTTTTTGGGAGGATTAGCATCTTGGGAAATGGGCAATGCAGTGGATTGGTTTTTAACATTATTAGAGCTTGCATCTTATGGGAAATTTGGACCAGCAGAAATGACATTGTTTTTTTGAAGACTACTTGTACAGGACTGTAGGATTTTGAGTTGATGTATAAATGCATTTGCATGTGTTGGTCCTTCTGTAATGTAAATAAAATTTGGTCTTCTGTGGAGTTGGATGTGCTGATTGAGAACTTACAGAGGAATATCTCATAATGATGCCCCCTTTATATTAGCTGAGCTTCTTGCATACTTGGGGTTACTCCCTAATGTGGACTTGCTGGCTGCTGTAGGTTAGATGTTGGATTAAGAAGAAAAGGCCCCCAGATTTGGGCCCAAAACACAGAGATGGTACCGTAAGGAAAAGCAAGTGGATCACACATTTGTGGCTTTTATTGAGAACCCGGTTGGCACAAGACCTACTGTTAAGGTGTTGTCAAAACATGGAGGACTGCTAGAGAAACAGTCTCCCCGGGGCTGCACTACTGAGGCTATGATGGAGGCTTGTTTACTGCTGAGATATCAGATTTCTTGGGATCAATCGAGTTTTTTATGTGAAGATGATAGATGGGATTTCTTTTGTAAAATTCTAAATGAGATAAAAAAGGAGTAGAGTAGTGTGGATGTGGGGTATTAGAGGTTTTGAGAAAGTAGGGTGTGGGTGTGGTATATGTTGTTGGTCTGACTTTCAATAGTTAATATATATACTTTATTGTTCCTAAAAAATTAAAAAAATAATCTTGTTAGAGAGGCACGGTTCTGATGAGCATGTGCAAGCGATCTCCTTGCATCACTTATGATTCTCCTCCGACATTCGGTACGTACCAACCTGCATCTCAACTTAGCCCTCATCGCAAGCTCGCATGGCTTTGGCGTTCCTCGGCCATTCTATGCTCTTCCACCATGCAGAAAAGGCGTCCCTGTGTACATTTTTTGCAAGGCTTCAGAGAAACCACAGAGCTACACCACGCTGGCTGAGAGATGCACTAAGCAACTGGAGGTCAAGAAGAGTAAGTTCGTGGCTTGGGCGGCTCCTGTGGATTCTGAGCGCGCAGCTCTAGACTTCCTAAGCGAGGTGAGTTTGAGAATTCAGCCTTTCTCCTCTGCTTTCTCCTTATGTAAGCATCTTCTTAAGCTTTTGTAAGAGTCCCACCTCGGGTAATGCCATGGCATATGATTGAACATAAATTGTAATTAGAAACTACATGATGATGATGCATTATATATGCAACTTAATAGTAAGCAATCTCAGCATGAGGATACCTTATGTTGAAAGAAATTGGAGATTCATTTCACAACTTTGAAGAATAATGAGGTCCCATCAGAGAGTAAGCGTGACTGAATGGGCAAAAATGACCCATTGCCCCTACAGATCATAGGGATTGGATGGATAAACTAGCACAATTCATGGGGTTTTTGGAGGAGCGACTCTCTCACTCTAAACTGAAGGCTAGTGGATGGCTTTAGAGGACCTCTAGAGGTACTTTCATCCACTATGTTGGATGCTAGGTGGACATTCGTATCTCCCTCGAGCAGCGGATTTCACCCTGCTTGTGAGCCTTTGCTGCTGGAAGCTCCTACATTGGAGCACCACAACTCTGCCTTTGCATGCTATGCAGCTAAACATGGTCTGTCTAGCTATCATGTGATGCATTACCAAGTGCTGCTCTTTCTCAAGATCCTACATAGGCCAAGTCCGTGGATCATCAAAGGCTTCCTTAGGGAGACAGCCACACTGCCTGTGCTTAAGCAGTGGGTCACCGTCATTCTTCTTCCCCACAAGGGAGGACTGGGCATCACTGATCCCATGATCCAAAGCCCGAGTGCTCTTCTGCAAGCTTTTTTGTCCTCGGTCTACAGTTGGGTGGAGAGCTATGTAAGGATTGCTCCACATCCACCTTGCTGCCAGTATGCCTTCCCATGGCAGACCTCGGCTTCCGGGTCATTGCTGGATCTTCAACGAGGCATTAGCCCACTAGCAAGATACCTCTCATGCAAACAAATTCACAGCCAGCCTCTTTCATGTTTAGGTAAAAACTGGAACTTGTCCTTTTTCAAAATTCCCCAAGTGTGGTAGAGGAACAACACTCGCCTTTGGTGTAGAACAATCTGACTGCCTCCCCTCGAGCTATCAGCTCAGGTCTGACACTTGAATTTCCTGGCAGAGTTTGGACTTAGGTCTGGTCCTGTCTCTCGACTCCTGTTCCATTTCTCCATGCTCCTCATAGTGACACAGGGAGTGCGCTTAGCAGGGTTGCGTGTTGGCTGTGACCTCATTGAGGCCATCAGCTTTGGCATCCTTCAGGATTGATGGAACCCTCTAGCCTCACCTCACTTCCCACCTAGATATGAGAATTTGGTGAAAGTGCAATAAACTAATCACAACTATTAATTTAAAAGATTGTTTTGTCAAAATATGCAGCGGAGATGATGACCAGATCGGGGAACACAAGAGCAAACGCAATGCAGAAAACACCAGCACAAGAGAGAGAGAGATAGAGGCGTGTAACTCTGCTCTATATACACAAAGAAGATCCCGGAATGATACAATTGTGACAAGGGGCTGTGAGGCCATTTTATATGGCCCCATACAGCAGTCGGCCTGCTGTAGGGCAGCCGACAGGACCACAAACTCCACGACATGCTGAAATGTACAGTCGGCCAGCAGCAGGGGGGGTCGGCCAGCATCAAGAAGGTCCACGACCTGTGCAAAACAGTCGACCACCTCCAGTGTATCCACAGATGCAGTCGGCCAAGTTCAAGGTCCTCCTGCCACTACAAGACTGCCTCCCATGCCATAGAAAAATAGGAAAAATGGGGAAAAAATACGGGGAGTGAGGAAAAATGATAAAACACCTGAAAGGGTGGGCACACCCACAACAGAGGCCGTGATGTCAACATAAAGACAGGAGATGACTTCTAACACCCCCTCTCGGCTCTTGGCTGTGAAACCAACCACAGGGAGCTGGGGTGCCGCCTGAGCAAATCTTGAGATAGCGACTTCGTGAAGAGGTCCACTGTACTGTCCTCCGTCGAACAGAACTCTAGCAAGATGTCATCAGCAACGATCTGTTCACGAACAAAGTGCCTCTGGATGACCATGGGTTCCTCCAGTGGAAGCCCAATCCTGCACTGCAACCTCTGCAACCTCACCACCTCATAAGCAGCATCACAAGCAGCCCGGTACTCTGCTTCTGTCAACGACAAGGCAAAAGATGATTGCCTCTTACTGCTCCATAAAACTGTTCCTGGGCCTGAAGTAGATCTCCTCATGTCCGGATCTCCTCGGCCTGAAGTAGATCTCCTCATGTCCGGATCTCCTCCTCAATCTGAGTCACTCCAACCGTGGAGTCGGACTCCATCAATCAATCCCCCTCCTGTGTAAAAGAGTCCATGATCCTTCGCATGCTGCAGAAACCACAAGATACGCAATCTTGCCTCCCAAAGAGTCATCTGCAACCATGAGCTCAACTGCCTCATCAGGAAGCTCCCGTCCAATCTGGTGTCCATCAACCAAATCAATGAACCATTCTGCTTCCGAGAGTCAAAGAGGCATCACACTACTCACAAGGATCAACACCTGTTACGCTGCAAAGCCAAGTCCTGGAAACCTGCTGAAGACCACACAAGGCCTTCTGAAACCTGTCAACCACCCCCTCTGAATCCGGAACCACAAAGCCTGGAGTATGCACCTCCTTCTGCAAGTAATCAACTGCCACCTGCCTGGCTTTCCGAGAGGTCCCCCTGGAAAGAACATCCTCATCTACAGGAATTTCTTTGTCCTGAATACTATGAGACATCAGAGCATAAGTTACCTGTTCAGTTTCCTCTGGACTGACAAACACAAGAACCACCAACATCAATACTGGAAAGTGCCTGCCAACTGCTGCCATCAACTGGCAAGCTATCCTCCATCTGGTCTTGGAAAGCCTGCACCTGCAGCGTATCCACACTTAAGTGGCCATTACCAGACTGCCACTCATCACAAACCTGAGGACTTGGGAGAGACAGTGCTGAAAGCTTGTAAACTCCATTCTCCACTCCGCCTTCCCAAACCACCTGGCCTGTTGCTTTGTCCCAGAGAGCAACAAAATGCTCATCAAACTCCACCCGTACACCAGTCTTGCAAACCTGATGCACTGACAACAGATGAAAACCAAGTGACGGAACATACAACAGCTGGGAGGAATGCTTCCCCCCTCTGCCATATCGGGAACTATCTCCAACCTGCCCTCACTGTGAACTGGGATAGTGGACGTATCCCCAGTAAGAATGTGACTAGAATACCTGTAGAGATCCTGTAAATCTACACGGGAAGGAGTCATGTGCCTGGAAGCACCACTATCTAGAATCCACTCCCGAGTATCCGTTGCAGAGAATCCTCCAACCTCCTCCCTGCCTGAAGAAAATGAAACATCGGTGTCCATCACCTCCAGGTGCACAAAAGCCGGAGTCTTCATGATTGCTGCTGAGGAATCTTCACCCTTCTCGGTCTTCCGCTTAGGACACTGCCTCCAATAGTGGCCTTTCTCGCCACAATCATTACAGGTCCTCTCTGCCTTTAGTTTCTCGCAGTTAGTAACGGACTTCTTCTCAAAAGACTTCTCCGATGAAGCCTTCCCTTTGCCCATGTTACGGCCTTTCGACCGTTGGCCAGTTAAGGCCTCCGAACCTCCACCCTGAGGAGGGTTCGTGAATCGTTCCTCCTGGTCCAAGACCATGGGCACAAGCTCCTCCCACGTGATGGTGTTGAGCCTGCCACTGGTAATCAAAGAGGAGTAAAATGCTGAGTACTGAGAGGGCAAATGCGACAGCAACGTTATGGCCATGTCCTATGACGATATCTCCTTCCCAGCCTGAAGAACTTCCTGTTGAAGAGCCTGCAGCTTGTTAATATGCTCCCGTATCGTCAACGACTTTGCAGGACTCATAACCCGCATCTGTACTTCCAAGGAAATCCTCTTCATGGGCGATACCTTGTTGTAAAGAGAAGCCAAATGCTACCATATACCTCTGGCCAGTGTCATATGCTTTACATGATTGATTACCTCGGTGTGCAGTTGAGGAAGATAAACGAACAGACCCTGGCGTTGACACGATCGCACATCTGTGCCTGTGCCTCCCGGTCCTTTCGGATCGACGGTAACTCCCCTTCCTCTACTTCCGGCCGTGGAACCCCAACAACGACGAAATCAGCGAGGTCGTGAGACTCCAGAACAAATTCCATCATAACCTTCCATATGCCGTAGTTGTTCCTGAAACTCGCACGCGGGATGCCCGGGGGTATCCATCATCACTTTGCATAAAACATAAAGCTGGACAAAACATCCACAAATGCTGAAAATGGAGCTTGCACGTGTGACACCGCATAGAGGCCGGAATGGGCCGACCCCCCCCCCCCCCTTGGAGTATTTTATTACCCAAGGAGAATAATATCATGTACAAGCTTTGAGGGCCTTACTCTCCCCAGGGGAGATGCCGGATTATCCATATACAAATGCCATAACACAGCCCAACACGAGGCAACCAAGCCGGAACATAGGCTGTAGAAATGCCAAACCAACAATATAATCCATATACCTCCGTGTGGGTACTGATTCTTCCCCAAAAACCACGGGTCTTCATGCAATAGAAAGGGTACAGCAAGTACAACTCTCCATTCAGCCGGTACAGCAAGTACAATGGCTGGTACAGCAGGTATGGTGGCTGGTACAGCAGGTACAGCAAGTACAGAAGCTGGTACAGTAGGTACAATGGGTGGTACAGCAAGTACAGAAGCTGGTACAGCCAGTACAAGGGCTGGTAGAGCAGGTACAGTCGGTACGGTGGCTGGTACAGCAGGTACAGCAAGTACAGAAGCTGGTACAGTCGGTACAATGGGTGGTACAGCAAGTACAGAAGCTGGTACAGCCAGTACAGCAAGTACAAATGCTAGTACAACAAGTACAATGGCTAGAAATCATGATAAATGATTAAATACCCTTGCCTTCAGTATTTCTTCTCGATGGAAGCCTCCAAAACAGTCCCCAACAGCCGGTATTCTTCATGGGCAGCCTTCAAGAGAGAGAGAAAGAGAGTAGCCATCATTAGGGTAGCCTGTAACGGTGGTAGAGGCTAGTGTGCAGCAAGACAGCCTCATTAATGAAGAGAGAGGGCTCCAATTTATAGATTTGGGCCTCCCATGAGCTAAAATGGCAAGAGAAGGCTACAATGACAAGTGGAGAGCCACACAATAGCTGAAGGGACAAGTGTGAGGCCACTTGTCTCACTTTGATCCATTTTCTAACAAGTGTCGGGCCACTTGTCTCACTTTGATCCACTTTCTTGCCACATGTCCCAATCTAAGAGATGGGTTCTCCCACAATCTTTAGCTCTAAAAATATCCCAACTAGTAGACATTCTGTCATAGGCACTTTGCCAACTCTTGGTATCTGCTCAATTCCAGATGTAATGACGCGAACAGAATTTCCATCGAAGTCAGGCCAAAAATAGCAACTCTCCTAAATTTTAGGAGTGTGGTCCTTTGTATTCTAGGATAATCCCCCATTCCCAAAGCTTGTACTTTCCAAATATTTAAACATCCTGGAGTTCACCAGACCCCTTTCAGACTGGGAAATGTCCAGGCTGGTGACAGTTCCCGTCCAACTGACGGTCCACCGGGAACGTGGGGAGTGTAGGGATCTTCACATGCCTCTCGGCCATCTCTAACAGATCTGCCATTGCAGGGATGTACTCTGAAAAAAGGGTGGGTGGGAACAAAGAAGAACTTACACCTGCAAGTGGCTGTCCAGCAAATCAGCCTTGCTTCTCCTCTTCCCAAACAGTCCCGTACAGTCCACCAATCAGCAGCACAACAGTCCTCCTCTTGCTCACACAAATCCCAAGAACAATCAAGAGCCTAGGGCTCTGATACCATGTCAAAATACACAGCGGAGATGATGACCAGATCTGGGAACACAAGAGCAAACGCAATGTAGAAATCAACAGCACAAGAGAGAGAGAGAGAGAGATAGAGGCATGTAACTCTGTTCTATATACACAAAGAAGATCCCGGAATAACACAATTGTGACAAGGGGCTGTGGGGCCATTTTATATGGCCCCCATACAACAGTCGGCCTGCTGTAGGGCAGCCGACAGGACCACAAACTCCATGACCTGCTGAAATGTACAGTTGGCCAGCAGCAGGGGGGGTTGGCCAGCATCAAGAAGGTCCACGACCTGTGCAAAACAGTCGGCCACCTCCAGTGTATCCACAGATGCAGTCGGCCAAGTTCAAGGTCCTCCTACCACTACAAGACTACCTCCCATGCCACAGAAAAATAGGAAAAATGGGAAAAAAATACGGGGAGTGAGGAAAATTGATAAAACACCTACAAAGGGCGGGCACACCCACAACAGAGGCCCTGGTGTCAACATAAAGACAGGAGATGACTTCTAACGTGTTTAACAATGGAAACACAAACATTTATCTCACTTCACCAAGGCAATAACAAATGTGTTGCATAAATTTGGCTCTCGTCCGACTTCCACGCTCACTCCGAATTGCTTGAGTCGCTGGACAAATTGTGCTACTGACCCCGTCTCCTATTAATGAACCCCCTTGAACTGGCTTTAACCTGTTTTATTTTTTTGCAAGAAAATGAACTGGCACAATAGACCTTACAAACACATGAATCCGGCCACATACTTTACCTTTGAGCTGGCTAATGGTAGAAGCATGTCCATGTCACACTTGGGAGAGCATGCACGTGACACTGATGAGCCATGCCACAAATCCCCAGGTGCGTAGCAAGTTCCTCTCTTCATCCTGCCAATCAAGTGTGGGATGCCTTGTCAGATTCTCTGGACCTCTCTGTTATCCCATACGGAATGTTGAGTGGACTCAAAAGCTATAAAGCATTGTGAGCATTTGGTTCTGCACCAAAGGTACGTCTACCATGCTAGAAGAGCTAGAATAAAATGGAAATCTGTCTCTTTTGGTAGGATCTCCACAGTTGTCTCAAAAAATGAGTATGTGGTGCCAAAGGTCTCCCAGTGTGAATATTGTTAGAAGTCATCTCCTGTCTTAATCAGACACCAGGGCCTCTGTTGTGGGTGTGCCCGCCCTGTATAGGTGTTTTATCATTTTTCCTCACTCCCCGTATTTTTTCCCCATTTTTTCATGGTGTGGATGGATGCCACATGTTGGCAGGAGCCCATGGTGCTGGCCGACTGCCTATGATGCAGTCGTGGAGGCTTTTATGCTGGCCGACGTGTTCTTATACAGTCGTGGAGATATTCTGCTGGCCGACTGCTTTATGCAGTCGTGGAGAGCCATCAAGCGCTGGCCGACTGCATCCATGGGGCATATAAATAGGCCCCATGCTCCTCACCATTCATACATTCAGTTTTGTACGAGATCTTGTGTATAGAGAAGAGTTTACACGCCTATCTCTCAGTGTATCTTGTGCTGTCTATTTTCTGCACTCTACTTGCTCTTGTGGACCCAAGTTTGGTTATCATTTCCGCTGCATATTTTGACATGGTATCAGAGCCCTAGGCTCTTGATAGATCTTGGGAGTTTTCTGAGCAAGAGGGGGATAGGTAAGTTGCTGATTGGTGGACTGTTTTGGACTGTTCGGGAAGAGAAATTGCAAGAGTAAGGCGGGCTAAGGTGCTGGACAGCCACTTGTAGGTTTAGCGTTTTTTTTCCCACCCACCCACCCTTTTCAGTTTAATCCCCGTGATGGCAGATTTGTTAGAAATGGCTGAGAAGCACGTGAAGATCCGGACTCTCCCCACGTTCCCTGTGGACCGTCAGCTGGACGGGAACAATTACGGCATCTAGAAGGTTATGATGGAGTCTGTGCTGGAGTCATATGACCTTGCTGATTTCATCGCATGAGGGTTCCACGTCCGGAAGCAGAGGAAGGGGAGTTACTGTCGATGAAGAAGGACCGGGAGACACAAGCACAGATGTGGGATCGTGTCAACGCCAGGGTCCGGTCATTTATTTTCCTCAACTGCACACCACAAGTGATCAATCATATAAAGCACATGACGTTGGCCAGAGGCATATGGCAGCACTTGGCTTCTCTTTATAACAGGGTATCACCCATGAAGAGGATCTCCTTGGAAGTGCAGATGTGGGTTATGAATCCTGCAAAGTCCTCGACAATGCGGGAACACATTAACAAGCTGCAGGCCCTTCAGCAGGAAGTCCTCCAGGCTGGGAAGGAGATATCATCTGAAGACATGGCCATCACTTTGCTGTCCCACTTGCCTGCTCAGTATTCTGCTTTTTACTCCTCGTTGATTACGAGTGGCAGGCTCAGCACCATTACCTGGGAGGAGCTTGTGCCAATGGTCTTGGACCAGGAGGAACGTTTCACGAACCCTCCTCAGCGGCGGTTCGGAGGCCTTAACTGGCCAACGGTCGAAAGGCCGGAATAACAACAAGGACAAAGGGAAGGCTTCACCGGAGAAGTCTTCTGAGAAGAAGCCTGACTCAGAATGAGAGAAGCTGAAGGCCGAAAGATCCTGCAATGATTGTGGCGAGAAAGGCCACTATTGGAGGAAGTGTCCTAAGCGGACAGGGAAGAGTGCTGATTCCTCAGCCTCAGTTGCAAAGACTCATGCATTTGTGCACTTAGAGATGATGAACTCCGATGCTTCATCGTCTTCTAGCGAGGAGGCAGTTGGCTTCACCGCGAAGGATACCTGGGAATGGATTCTTGACAATGGTGCTTCCAGGCATATGACTCCGTCCCGTGACTTCTTTTTGGATGTGAAACGGCGGTCAGGTCGCATCTTTATTGGCGACAACTCCACTATTCCGATACATAGTGAGGGCCGGATGGAGATTATTCCCGACGGCAAGGGGGGCAAGCATGCTTCCCGTGTTCTTTATGTCCCTGCTCTGGGTTTTCATCTTCTGTCAGTGCATGAAGTATGCAAGACTGGCTTTCGGGTGGAATTCGAGGAGCATTCAGTTGCTCTACGGGACCGTGAGACTGGCCAGGTTGTTTGGGAAGGCAGTGTGGAGAATGGTATCCACAAGCTCTCTGCACTCTCCTCGTTGACAGGTTCTCAGATCGGAGATTTGTGGCACTTTCGTTTTGGCCACTTAAATGTGGATACACTTCGGCGAGCTTTCGGGTGGAATTCGAGGAGCATTCAGTTGCTCTACGGGACCGTGAGACTGGCCAGGTTGTTTGGGAAGGCGGTGTGGAGAATGGTATCTACAAGCTCTCTGCACTCTCCTCGTTGACAGGTTCTCAGATCGGAGATTTGTGGCACTTTCGTTTTGGCCACTTAAATGTGGATGCACTTCGGCGAGCTTTTCGAGACTAGATGATGGTTGGCTTGCCAGATGTTGACAGTAGGCAAGGACGTTGCAGTTCTTGCATACGTGGTAAGCAGCACAGGGAATCCTTTCCGAAGCAGGCTTCCAGGCGGGCTTCGAAACCATTGGAGTTGATTCACACTGACTTGTGTGGACCTCAGCAGACACCATCTTTGGGAGGATCTCTCTACTTTATGCTGCTGCTTGATGATTGTACCAGATTCACGTGGGCCTACTTTCTTTCCCAGAAGGACCAAGCTTTTGCACGGTTCAAGGATTGGCACGTGATGGTGGAGAAAGAGTCTGGATTTCAGGTAAAGACTCTCAGGGCTGACAAAGGAGGTGAATTCTCCTCGACTGTATTTCTCAGATTTTGTGCAGATCATGGCATCAAAAGGGAACTGGCCAATACAGGATCGCCTTCGGAGAATGGAGTTGTAGAACGCAAGAACAGGACTGTGGTGGAGATGGCGAGGACCATGCTGGAGCATCGTGATCTTCCTCGTCCACTTTGGGGAGAGGCTGTGGCAACGGCTGTCTATACCCTCAACCGATCTCCGATGACTTCAGTACCTCATATGACTCCGTTTGAGGCATACTTTGGCAGGAAACCTGATGTCTCGCACTTCCGTGTTTTTGGTAGTGACGCGTATGTACATATTCCGAAGAAGCAGAGGGGGAAGCTTGACTCCAAGTCCCGCAAGCTCTTGTGGACCCAAGTTTGGTTATCATTTCCGCTGCATATTTTGACAGATATCCACTAGAGGCTTTGGGATTGGGCTTATCTAGCATTCTTGACTGTATAGGCAAAGAAGGGGAGTGTCTTGTTCTATTAGGCATCCGCTTAAAAGACTACAACCCTCTCATAAGGTAATGATACAATGAAATACAAGAGGGGGGAGCTTCCTCCATGATTGGTTGCTTTTGGAGGGATAGGGCACATTGGTTGCTTTTGGAGGGATAGGGCACATTGCCGTACATGGTCTGTGTCGCATATCAAATGCTCCTAGAGCCGGCTGGAGTGCATGTGTAAGGTCTGTCCAGATGAAGCAGATGGTATCTACTAGTGGGGTCAGAACCCTCTATAACCTCGGTGCATTGAGCCCTCTCGATATACCAGGCCACAATGCTGCTAATAAGTTCCCATCCCTAGTCCTAGGATAACAAGGGTTTATTAGCAATCCAGCTCACCCACATTCAGATCAATGCCATCCTCGCCTCTTTGGCCTCGGTGTCTCCCTAGGACCCTCTCGATATACCAGGCCACAATGCTGCTAATAAGTTCCCATCCCTGGTCCTAGGGAGACACCGAGGCCAAAGAGGCGAGGATGGCTTTGATCTGAAAGTGGGTGAGCTGGACTGCTAATAAACCCTTGTTATCCTCCTCTTGGAAGAGGAGTGCCTAGCTAGTCTTTGTGGCCCAAGTGATGGTTTCGTAGGTGACGGTCTGTGAGCTTAGTGGTGAACATGCAAAGGATTCGGTTTGGGGCAGCCTTCATGTAATGGTCGTGTGGTGTGAGAAGGGGGTCCACACCCATGCATTAAAATTTGGTGCCCCAATTTAAGTTGTCCGGCATACTTGTTATTGAATAAACCAAGTATTAGAGTGATACTTACCACCTGGCGACATCCCACACACCATGTAAAAAGACAGTTTCATGGCGCACAACCTGGTGGCAAGCAGTTCTAGGCATCCCCAGCCCCACTAGGTAACATTTACACATAACAGGTAGGCTAACAAAACAAAGTCATGCCATGAACTTTTCACACATGCTTTCAGTATGCAATGCGAACCAAGTATTGGACAATCTTCCATTCTCATTGCTTGTATTTACAATTGTGGGTCCGAGCACTAACTACTCATAGATCCACCATGCCCTCTTTGACAACCAGTCTCCATCTATGTACTAAATCTAACCATATTGGTTACAATAGATGGGGATGACCCACTTTGATCCCATCACATTGTATTATCTTTCCATTGACACTTGCATGGCTGTTTTTTTTCTTTCAGCTGTAGTTGGGGTTTTTTTTCTTTATGATTTTCTTTGATACAGTGGCTCATAGACCCTTTGGTCATTTTTAGACACTAAAAGAACTTTTTTTCTTTTCTTTCTGTGGTGCCATCTCTGTCAATGACCGTGGGTCCTTCTGTGTCTTGTGCTCTTGTGTCGCTTCTTGCGAACTCTTAGTGAGAGGCTTGATGGTTTTCAAGAGCACGAAGAAACCATCAACTAGACACGTGGGCAGTTGTTACATGTTACTGGAGGTCAGACACACCATCCACACTAAAAACATTTAGGTTGTCTCGGCACTTTGCACCAGCTCTGAGCTGTGATTGCAATTTTACATGCGGAAGCTTGAAGGAACTTTTACTTTGTTAGTTTGCAAGAGACAACATTCTCTTCAGATCTTCAATGCAAGAGAGAGAGAGAGAGAGTTCATAGGATTGTGAAGTGCCCCACCCTGAAGGTTTATTTGCTTGTATTTCTGTACATGAATGAAGGACTGACTTGTAGTCTGAATTTGGCCCACAAAGGACTGACCTGATAAGTGCGTTGACCTGCCTCGAGGCACACACATGCACTTGCAGAAATCTGCCCAGAGAGGAGGCTGATTTGGCTGTCTCTTCCTTGCTTACTGGCAACTGCTGGACCTTCTTTGCATGTGTTTGACTCTCACAGGGGCTGCCCTCTAGGTTGCATTTGTGCTCTTCACTTGCAAGGGGGTTAGATGGAGAATAAGCCCCCCTGGAGACCCCTTTTATAGGGTGTTGAAGCTGGCCGACTAGACCCTGATGCTGTGGCTCTGAGACTGGGTTGACCTGCCCGTGGGGCTGGTTGTGGCCAAAAAGCCCTTTACACAGAGGTACCTTTGTCGCTGGGCCCCCTTGGCCTTGGCCTTGGGCCTCATGTGGGCTGCCCATTGATCTTTACATGTGACAGGCTGTCTAGACACCCAGCTAGTGTCTAATAAGTGCCTGGGCCACCTTAATATGATTACGTCGTACAAGAGGATTACATCTGGTATTCAGAGGGGCATGACAAGACTTGTGCAGGACTTGCACGTCTGATTGACCACCCTTGGTGGTACACCAGTGACTGGTCCCTGGACAAGGGTTCACAATGAAAATGCATGGTGTCCGGCCTTAGGTTCTTACACTTGTCATGTGCAGTATGCCCACATGGCATCAAAGTGTGGGATGCACTTGACAACAAAATACTGATTCCGCACATTGGGCTGGCTTTCCCTCTCATTGTGAGTTCAAGGGGGAACCTGTGAGATGTATGCACCTCTTGGTTGGCAGCCAACCAGTAAGGAAATCCTTACAAAAGACTCATTTCCAAGAAGGAGCCCCTTAATGACCAACTCGACTAGCAAGGCTCTGTGAGGGGTACAAACCCAGTAAGGAAATCCTTACAAAAGGCTCAATTTTAGACTTGATTAGCAAGGCTGTGTGAGGGGTACAAACCCAGTAAAGAAATCCTTACAAAAGGCTCATTGCCAAGGAGCCCCTTAATGACCGATTCGATTAGCAAGGCTCTGTGCTGGATGCCAGATTAATATATTGAGGCTTTCCTCATGTCTAGATAAGATGATAGTGCTTCAGGCCCCCTTGGGTCTAATGTTATGCATGCCATCTGTCACGTGCACACCAGTCAGGTGTACAGTGACATGGCATCATTTTATGGCATTATTAGCATCATCAGTAGTCATCAGGTATTTTACTGGCATTTATGGGGCAGCCGACAGCATTTGTGGACATGGCATCTGGCCGACAGCCCTTATGCTGGCCGACCAGCAGCATGCTTGCTTATATATTCAGGCGCCTCTCCATTCAGCCAACCAAGTTCATCATTCAAGCATTCAGCAGTGTGTTCTCCAACGCATCTCCTCCAGGAAGCTTTGGGAGCAGCAGAACCAGCCAACGCATCAGCATAGCAGTAACGCATCATCCTTAGCATTCATCTTCAGCAAACGCATCATCATCAGCCCTCAGATCTGCGTTTCATCATCAGGTCAGCATTCAGCATCTCTTCCAAAGCCCCCTTCAGTGTTTCCTTCCCAGGAAACAAGGGAAAGATAGTGGACAGCAGTTCATTCAGTTCATTCAGCATATTCAGCATATAGGCAGCATATTCAGCAGTTTAGATCCAGTTGGATCTCATTGTAACCACATTCATCATCTAATATAGCTGCATTGCATTGACACATATCTGTCTATCTCTTGAACATCATTAAGTGCAGTTCAGTTAGACTAAGGTTGTGATTACTACGGTCTTAACCTCCCACATGTCACATTGGTATCAGAGCGTTACAGGGTAACCAGCCTTAGAGCATGTTCATTCCATCAGTCATTCAGTTAGACATCATGTTTATCGCTTCCGCACAGTTAAACCCAGTTCTCAAAATTTTGCAAGCCACCCTTAGGGATTTTCCCTTAGGTCTGCATCAGTAACCCATCCATCTGCATTCTTGCACAGCATATAGGGTTGCACATGGCTTGCATAACAGACATCTTAGCAGTCAGTCTTGCATACATGTTGCCCATGAACTCTCAGGGAAGAATGACATCCATCATCAAAGGAGGACATAAGTTTGGACTTCAACTGGCAGCAGCAGCAGGGGGTTTCTCTTCCACAGAAGACGGAAGTTTGCTCCAACATCGCCTCAGGAGGTTCAGAGCTTCAGGTACGACGGAGATGGTAGGTGAAAGGTTTCCAGAGGCAGGTCAGGGGTGACTCAGGTATTTGCCATTCAGTTCCCGCAGTACATGGAGTTTTGGCTCAAAGGATTTCACTCCTGCAGACGGCCTCAGTCCCAGCAGAAGTCAGAAGGGGGCAGTGGTTCGGAGGAGAAGGATCACAGAGGAGTCGAAGGTTGCCAGGTATCCACCCAGCAACAGTTTAGCAGCGGGGAATGTCACGTGCACACCAGTCAGGTTTACAGTGACATGGCATCATTTTATGGCATTATTAGCATCATCAGTAGTCATCAGGTATTTTACTGGCATTTATGCAATTTTATAGGCATTTTTACAGGCATTTATGGGGCAGCCGACAGCATTTGTGGACATGGCATATGGCCGACAGCCCTTATGCTGGCCGATCAGCAGCATGCTTGCTTATATATTCAGGCGCCTCTCCATTCAGCCAACCAAGTTCATCATTCAAGCATTCAGCAGTGTGTTCTCCAACGCATCTCCTCCAGGAAGCTTTGGGAGCAGCAGAACCAGCCAACGCATCAGCATAGCAGTAACGCATCATCCTCAGCATTCATCTTCAGCAAACGCATCATCATCAGCCCTCAGATCTGCGTTTCATCATCAGGTCAGCATTCAGCATCTGTTCCAAAGCCCCCTTCAGCGTTTCCTTCCCAGGAAACAAGGGATAGTGGACAGCAGTTCATTCAGTTCATTCAGCATATTCAGCATATTCAATGCAAGGCTAAGTCTAGAGTGGTGGATCTCCAATAGAGTTATTCCTCCTAATGTTCTTTAGACTGGAGGAAATTGCTGTGTGGGGGTTGTATCACACCCACTTGGCATCCCAAAAATCTAGCAATAGTACCCCTCTCAATCGATCTGAAGCCAAGCTTAGCCCCCCATGTTTTGGCATGTCTACATCACTAACCCAAAGTCCAATGGATTTGTGCTAGTCGATGAGTGCACCTGCTGCGAGGGAAAAATCCTCCAAAGCTGCTTCTAAGCATCGTAAATTCCTGAGAGAGGCCTCCAGGAATATGGCAATATTGTCCCCGAGCTTGTAGTCGAGAATGTTTTGGGCGTGTGGGGGATGGCTATCCTCTCTATCCAACCATGTGTTCTCTTATACCCACATCTGACCTGATCATACACCTGTCTTGTTGGGGTCTTGAAAAACTATTCCTTATGTATCCCCTCTAGAGAAGACATGCCTAGCCTTGGAGACTTCTGCTGAGACATGTGTGCTTTTGATCTTTTCTCTACAGTGGGATTCTTGTTGTTGTTCAAGTGGGATAGAAGGCCCAATCTTAATGCTTGAGTTAATTGTGTGTAGAAGAAAAGCCCGTTGGCTTCGTGTTGAAGAACTCTTCGGTGATAGAGACACAAATAGTTTTCTAATGATCAAATGCCAACTTGTAAGCTGTGAAGTTGTTTTGTAGATCTTACTGAAGGATGTTGTTGTCAACATAGGTCAGCAATCCTCGTGCGACACACAATTGTTGGGCGTACAAGGTGGGCACAGGGTCACAACTTTTCAATTGTAGACTTTCTTAAAAAATTTCTAGTAGCGGATGTGATTCAGATACTACATGGTCAGGTTCAAAGGACATACCGTTTCAATGATGATGGAGAACCTGGTGGTACTGCAGGAAAGCCTATCTATTCTTCTATTGTTGCATCTGGTCTTGATAGTGTCGTGGTTGTTGTGACAAGGTTAGTGCATAGCTGCTACAAAATCAAATCATTTGCACCCCCCTTCCCCACTGCAACAATGCTGCCCCCATCACCCCCTCACCCACCCCCCTCCCCCCCCTCCCTTCCCTTCCTTTTT
This sequence comes from Cibotium barometz, assembly GCF_041138505.1. Taxonomy (NCBI): domain Eukaryota; kingdom Viridiplantae; phylum Streptophyta; class Polypodiopsida; order Cyatheales; family Cibotiaceae; genus Cibotium; species Cibotium barometz. Next base: position 42,749,403 of record NC_141089.1, on the reverse strand, counting down.
CTTCCGTCTTCTCCCCTGAAGAAAGCCCCCTTCTTCAGCCCTTATATATTTAAAAAAAGTTCTTGAAAAGGCGAGCCTCCAGCAAGGATTAATAGCATTGATGTACAGGTACTATGGTGGTATCAAACTTGGTACTGGAGGCTTGGTAAGAGCCTATGGAGGAGTGTCACTTGATTGCTTAAAAGAAGCAAAAAAAGTCGTGCTGAAAACAAAGGTATAGTGCTATTCTAGAATGCATGTTCTTTTGATGCTCCAAAGATGTGGCATTTGGTAAGGCATGAGGATTCAAACTTGGGCTTCTCTGCTAACATTTAGAGTCAATAAAGACACCTTTCCTATCTGTCAAATCTTGCCTTTTTGTGCTTTCATAGCCAAGGATGCAAAAGTAACTGTACTTCAAGCAGTTCCATTGCTTTTTCTGGGAGAATTTGGGGCCTCATTTAGGTTTCATTCTTTACCAACTTTTCTCATCACATCCTGCATGTCCCAGGCAAAAGCAGTCCATTGCCCATGCCATCCATCTCTAGTTTCTAGTTTCTGAATGGCTTCACTTGTAAGCTCAACAAACAACTGATCCTTTAGCAAACCATCATGGGGAAGTCCTGTCCTTCAGAATTGGCTCTTTTTGTGGCTTCTTAAGAATGGATACGTTTGTTGGCACGCTTTGAGGTTCCCTTACTGGTTCTATGATCGACTCTTGAATGGGGTCAGGGATACTCTCAGGCGGGGGCAGTGGTTCGTACTCAACCACCTGCTCAAGTACTGGGTCTAGTGCAGCCTACACCTTCCTTACAGTGCATGGGTTTGTTTCATTCGTTCCTTCTCCAATGCGGGGTTGGGGTACTCTTTGACGACATAACTAACTGGTGGATGCTGGTTGGGATTTTTAATATTTAATTTTTTGGTTGAGAGAGAGAGAGAGAGAGCTTCAAATAGTTCGTAAGGCCATTCTTTAAAACTCTTTCTCTCACACCAAGCATTAGGATGAAGACTTGAAGTCATCAGCCTGAAGAGCCACCGAACCACTAGATTGCCGGTCAAATGATTTGCCAGTTGATGTTGTTCTAGGAGTTGGTGAAGATGACTATGCTATATGGCCTAGCCAAGATGATGAGAGTATGAAAGCATGAGAACTTGATAAAACTTGTCATGTCCTCCCAATCCCACCTGAGAGGGAAATGATCAGAAAGCATAGAGAAGGTATCCACCCAGACTTAGAGAGTGTGGGGATTATTGGAGCAAAGTAGACTCTATCAAGTCTAGCTGAGGAATCCTTGTACTGAAGGCTGAAATAGGTATGACCTCTCTCATATCAATAGTGGTCTATTGCTATGAATATCTACAATGATGATCATAAATCTCAACTAAGGTTCGCTCATGCATAATCGTGCATGACTACTGATGCATATACAATCTATGATCCTATGAGAGAACGCTCATAAGAACTCACTTTGTTTGATCCAAATGTCAGGTTACTGCTTGAAGGATGCACCTCAGAACAGTGCATGTGAATGACTCCTAATATTGCCCTCGATTTCCCTTATATAGTGGCTGAAGGCTGGTTGGCTAACTGGGCCAACTATGCCAACTGTGCATGACTAGATACAGTGTATCTAAAATCTGTTCACATTGATTGGTCGTTGGGTGCTCTACTATCCAATATCTAGGTGCCCAAGATCCTTCTCCATGAGCCTAAGTGTGGTCCCTGATCTTGCCCACAAGGTGTCCAATGCTGAGATTAATGTCCATGTGGCACTCAAAGATGTGATGCACATGACATTCCCTCCTGACAAACTTGGAACATTGAGGCACTTGATGCACCCTTGCTCCATGCACCTTTTCTAGTCTTCGGGGTCTTGGGTCTCGTCCAGTGGGATGCTTTGTCTCTGCTCCAAACACATGGGCTCTCTTTAGAAAGGAATCAAAACACTAACAACAAAAAGTTGCAATGGATCATGGATGCATGGGATATTCTGGGCAGGTGGGACTTACATGGGTGCCCAAAGATGAGTATGTGTTGTATTTGGGGTGCCAGATTGGCATTGCGGTCAGGGTCAATCAACAGTTTGCTCCATTGCTGATTAGCATCTGCTGAAGGCTGATGCATTTGAGAATTGCACACCTTTATCAAACTGGGAACTAACATCCACAACATGATGTTTATCCTAAACATCTTTTAACCAAGAGTCGATGTCTAATTTACAGTTTTCTTTGATTTAGAGAGATTGGTAACAGGAATTTGACAGCCAAGTTGGTTTGATACACCCTTGACCACCCTCATCTCAAGGTGTTCCACCCATATTGGCCTACCTCTTGGGTTTCTGATTTTGTACGAATGAGTGGGAAAGATGAAGACCAGGAAAGAAGGCAATCAGGGGAAGATGGAAAGGTAGTTTTTCTTGAGAAAGTTGTATGGAGTATACTTTATCCTTTTGAAAGTTGGATGCAGCGAAACTATGATTTTTTATTTATTTTTGCTAGAGTGTAATTATTTATGTAGTGATAGGCAACATCTTGTTCAAGGGCTGCAGCCTGCCGGGTTTGAACTTGGGCACCTGCCTAGAGAACCAAACTCCTTACCAACTGGGCTACCTGGCCATGGGCAAAAATGGTTTCTTTGTCAAGAGGGATTGCGTTACCTTTTTAAACGCTTGTGGAAGTAGTGAAAATCAGCATGCTTGTTTATTTGGTGCTTGATTGAAAGTAGGCTTAGAGTGGTGCTGTGCATTTTAAAGCCAAGGTTGGCTAGAAGAGCGTTTGGCAAATGATGATCTCTATCTTGAACATAATATTAATAGGATGGTTGCCCAGAGGTGGTTTTTCTGAAAAGTGAACATATTGTTATCTAATTAGAATCATAATGCGTTCTCCTTGTTAACTGTAGGTAGAGATGGAGGTTTGTTTGCAGTTCCATCTTCTAGGAGTGATTTATCCACTGGTAAGAGATTCAAGGAACTCTTTTAACTTCAAGCACAAGAGTATATTAGTAGCTTATGTTTTTGCGTATACTAAGTCCTATGCTTGAAAATATGCTAAAAGGTTTTAACATGAAGACGTTGTTTGCAACCATTTTCTTTGTGATTTTATGTATTTATACATACATACATGCAAACATGGGCCTATATGTGTATCTATGTGTGTAGATGAATGCACTTCTTTTTCAGTACACATATGTGTATGTTTCTACGCATGTATGCGGTTTATGTGCATACGCATGCTTTGTAAATCATGAATATTGTTTCATTTACCCAACAGCAAGAGTGCAGTCTTCACTTTACAAGAGTATCAACCAAAGATTTAAACCAGGAATACCATGGCGAAAAGTCTAATCAAGTGTAATGACCTTGTGCTCATGGCCCAAGTGCACAAGAAAAGGTGTAGATTTCATGCATCATTGAGTTCTGACTGCTTTCACGAGGGTGAGGATGGCCTAAATGCAATATTTTGGCCAGCAAATGTCCATCAGTTTCTTATGATTTGAATACAGTTCCTCCAATTCATAACACTCATGGGAAGGTCCTAGGCAAACACTAATGCCAGCCACCTCCAAGGTCGTTTGCAGGCTGGAGATCTCCCACACCTCCTCCTCAGTCATCACCTCTATGTGAGGGTTGTGATCTAGCTTTTCCCAACCTTCTTTTCGCTTTAGTAGTTGAGGGATCTCATTTTCAGAGGGAGGAGGGGATGCGTGGAGCAAAAGGAAAAAAAGGGATTTTGGACAAGTGGGTCCTCGGAGGGATTAGTAACAAGGTCTGAGGCATCCTTTCTAGAAAACCACCACCGTTTGTCATCCATCATCCACCCAGATTTTAAGAGCTTGCTCATATGTCTTCCGGACCTTGGAGCTGGCTTCCCATGCAATCTTTAGCAACCTTGCTGAGAGTGAACGTTTGAGCCTGATTATTTATTAAACCAGCCTTTGCTTCTCCTCCTTGTGTCACTGAATTTGTAGAACACATCATCAGCATAAATAAGAAGAAGAAGAATGGCTGCTGGCCTATCTTGCCTATCATAATCAAGGACCATGGTGTCGAGTTTTAATCTATCCAGGGCCCAAACAGAGTGGGTGAGAGAAGAAACTCTTCTTTCACACAAATGTGACTGCTGAACATATTTGGAAATTCCATCTCTCAAAGGCATTAGTTCACATGGAGTCCCTCAGTTTAGCCATCTTCAGCAGCATAGTCACAAGAAACGTTTCAAGGTTTTTGGGGGTTTTTTTCCCCCCGGGAAATATATCCTTGTGACATGTGAGGGATTTGATCGTCGTAAACACAACCTTAGGCTAACTAAATTGCACTTAATGATGCTTAAGAAAGACAGATAGTGTCAATGCAATGCAGCTATATTAGATGAATGGGTTACAATGAGATCTAAATAGATCTATGATGTTGTCTAAGATGAAGATCTTTCTCGGGATGAGAAGAATGGGCTGAATGCTGATGCTGAGGACTGTTCCTTGCTCCAATGCTGAGGTCCACCCTTCGATGCCGGCTTCCCTCTATGTAGGAGATAGGAATGATGAACTATATGCTGAATATGCTGCCTATGATGCTGAATATGCTGATATGCTGGATGAACTGCTGTCCCACTGACTTTCCCTTGTCTCCTGGGAAGGAAACGCTGAAGGGTTGACTTGGAACTGATGTGATGCTGAACTGATGCTGAAACGCAGAGGCTCTCCTTGTTGCTTGGGAAGGAAACGCTGAGGAGATGGATGCGTTTGCTGAACCGATATATATGAACTGAACTGAGATGATGATGCGCTGAACTAAGATGATGATGCGCTGAACTGAGATCTATTTGATGCTGATCTGAGATGATGAACTGAATGGAGGATGCGCTTCTATTTATATGTGGGAATTGATGCTCGGCCAGCTCCTGGATGCTCACGACTGGCCATAAATACTCTGAAGGCTGTCGGCTGAGCATCATGTGCTGTTGGCTGGTCATCAATGCTGTCGGCTGGTGCTAACAACCCCGACCTGATGCACTAAATGCCTTACATGCTCATGATGGCTAAAGTGCTGATGTTGGTGTTGAAACACCCCCATATACATGCGCATGCTGATACATGCCTGAATAATCCTTAAATGTCCTGATTAATGCTTGATGATGCCATGCCACTTGTACACCTGATGGGTGTGCACGTGACATTCCCCTCTGCTAAACTGATGCTAGGTGGTATACCTGGCAACCTTTCGACTCCTCTGGTGATCCTTCTCCACTGAACCATTGCCCCCTTCTGACTTCTTCTGCCGGGATTGAGGTCGACTGTAGGCGTGGAATCCTTTGAGCCAAAGACTTGTCTACTGTGGGAACTGAATGGCAAATGCTGCTAAAACTGCTTGGAAATACGGAGTCACCCCTGACCTGTCTGTGGAATCCTTTCACCCTCCATCTCCGTCGTTCCTAAAACTGTGAACTTCCTGAGGCGATGTTGGAGCCAACTTCCGTCTTCTTCTGTGGAAGAGAACCCCCTGCTGTTGCCAGTTGAAGCCCAAAACTTATGTACTCCTTTGATGATGGATGTCATTCTTCCCCAGAGAATTCATGGGCAAACATGTATGCCTTGCAGATGCAAGACTGACTGCTAAGATGACTGCTATGCAAGCCATGTGCAACCCTATATGCTGTGCAAGAATGCAGATGGATGGGTTACTAATGCATGCCTAAGGGAAAATCCCTAAGGATGGCCTGCAAGATTTTGAGAACTGGGTTTAACTGTGCGGAAGCGATTAACATGATGTCTGACTGAATGACTGATGGAATGAAAATGATCTAAGGCTGGTTACCCTGTAACACGCTCTGATACCAATGTGACATGTGAGGGATTTGATCTTCGTAAACACAACCTTAGGCTAACTAAACTGCACTTAATGATGCTTAAGAAAGACAGAGTGTCAATGCAATGCAATGCAATCTGGTGCTAACAACCCCGACCTGATGCAACTAAATGCCTTATATGCTCATGATGGCTAAAGTGCTGATGTTGGTGCTGAACCGTCAGCTTTTGTAAGGTGCATCCACTGAAATCCTCCAAAGGGTTCTTTGCTTTCTCAAGTTTGCATGTGGTCTGATAGAGAATGTGAGTAAGGTGGTGTAGCATGCAATAGGTTGATCGTCGTAACACGCAACAAAGCCTTCTTTATACCCGTGAGTTTGTGCAACTCCACTTAGAGAGAGAATAGAAGAAAGAGAGGAAGCAGATAAGAGTCGACACAGTATTGGGTCCCAATTTACCCACTGAAGGGTCCTCCCCTGCAAGCAGGAGTATTTGCTTATATTTCTTTGGAGAACTTACAATGAAAATGAATGATGTCTAAAGACTGCCAAACGCAAGGACGATGTAGACCAAACCCAAGCTGATCCAGATGATGTCCAAGCTCCGTTGAATTGCTCTTCAATGACCACTATGCAATCCCAAAACCCAGGGATGCACATATGCTAGCTGAATGCTAAAGATGCTCTTCATGGAAGACTTGGGGATGCTGCTGAACTTTGTTGATGATGAATGATTAAATGAGGAACAAAGTGCTGCTTTTATATGTTTATTTGCTGCTGGTCAGTGGGCTGCATGCTGTTGGCCTATTTTTATGGACAAATAATATCCTATGTGCTAGCATTTAATTCCGCGCATGATATTAAATCTGCCAATTAATGCTGGCCGACTGTAGTACTATCCACAACTTGCTGCTGCTGCTGTATTATGCTGGCCGACTGGTGCTAGGTGCTGGCCAACTGCTGCCTGTGGGCCTCCAGTGCTGGCCGACTATGATAGGGGGCACTTGTAGGCTGCCGATTGGCTGCCTATGCCCTCTATGGCCAAAGTATTTCCCTTATGGGTTGGCCTTTGGCTAGCCCATAGACCTATCAATGCATCTACATGCAACTACTACAAGACCTAAGCTAGGGAACTGACATTCTACATGCCCTAACTGATGAATTCTCCAAGTGGGTAAGAGGGCTGACACATGCATACCCTCTATGGCTGTGGAGTCTGACCTACGTAGATCGTGCTTGACATGTCCCGGACTAGGGCTCACAATGGGGCCACGGCATATGACAAAATATTCCTAAAAAGGTAAATCCTACTGATAAATGTTGCACTAATGTAGAGCCAGTGTGTCACATAGCACTCTAGTACAGGGTGCATGTGACATTCCCTCCTGCTTAGATTGGTGGCAGGTTCATTGTTGCCAAGTAGTCCGCCAAGAGCCCACTGGGCGCCCTTCTTGCTGGAGGACAACTCCTGGAGGACAACTCCTATGGCTAAATTACTGGCATCTGTGATTTACCTTGAAAGGATCATCCCATGAAGCCATTTTGAGAACCAGAGACTTAGAGGCCGCTTTTTTCATTGCATGAAATGCCTCGAGTGCTTTGCCCGTAACGGACACCTTCTGTCGACGTATCTTCACGCCCTTAACTAGATCTGTAAGAGGTGCTGCAAGGTCGGAAAATTTGTCCATATGGATACTATATGCTTGGCAAAGACCCACAAAAGAGTGGATCTCTTGCGCATTCTTGGGAACATCCCATTCGAGAATTGCCCTTACCTTTTCAGGGTCAAGGCTAATCCGGTCTACATTGATAATATATCCTAGGTAATGGATTTCTTCTACTCCAAATTCGCTCTCATTTACATTAATGTAGAGTGCATTGTCTCACAAAAGTTGCAAGACCTTCTCAACATCCTGCATATGTTGCTCTGCAGTTGCAGAAAAAATGAGTATATCATCTAAAAAGATGAACACGCACTTTCCTATGAGTTCCACAAATACCGAGACATCATCTTGTTAAACGTCGTAGGTGCATTGGTGAGATCGAATGGTATCACCACAAACTCGTAATGGCCATGTTTAGTCTTGAAGGCTGTTTTTGTAATGTCAGCCGTAAAGATCCGAACCTGATGATAGCCACTTTTGAGATCAATCTTCGAAAAGAACTTTGCACCGTTGAGTCGCTCAAGGATATACTCAATCCTGGGCATTGGGAACCTATTCTTCACTGTGAGCTTGTTAAGAGCTCTGTAGTCCACGCATAATCGTGCGGACTTGTCTTTCTTCTTCACAAACAAGATAGGTGCAGCAAAGGGCAAGGATGACGGCCAGATAAATCCAACGTTGAGTAGCTGGGAAAGCTGTTGCTCTAGTTCGCTCGCCAGTGCCTTAGAAAGGCGATAGGGGAACTTACTGGGTGGTTCTATCCCAGGGACCAACTCAATGCGATGATCCTTAGGACGACTAGGTGGGAGCTGCGGTGGAAGATCATCCTTTAGCATGATGTCCTGAAACTGTGCTAGGAGACCATCCAACTTTAGCTTTAATGGGGTTGCTGACTGAACATCAGATTGCTGGCTACGGGCGTATATTAATGCACAAAAATGGACAGCTACTACTTATTCTATCAATATTTTGTTCACCTATATATTTATTCTTGTCAAAGCCGCACCTGCTAACTCTGGTAGCAGTACCATACATGTTCCTCCTTTTCTTATAGCTCATTGGGCCTGTATGTGTGAGATTAGGGGAATAATTGGAATGCTCCTATTCCTGCGAATTAGGACATGCTCAGGAACACCGTCAACAATCATGAAAATGTCTTGCCTCAACAAGGAGAGGACTGGCTGGACCAGAAAACTTCACAGCTTACCTCTGTAGAACAAAACACAGCCAAGAAGGCTGGCTGGACCAGAAAACACAGCAAAATGGTGAATCACAGCCACTGTTTTCACTGATCAGCAGCTGGGAGAAGCTATGGAAGAAAACGCAAGGCACAGTTGAAGATAGCGAGCAGTTTGCAGAAGGATGGAGCAGCTTGAATGTAATGGACCTAGCTATGGTGTGACTAGCTTGCAAGCTTCAGAGAAGAAAAAACTCGTAGAGAGGGAGAGAGAGAGAGAGGCGCGTAGAAGATGCTGGATCAGATCCCAACTCCTGCGTGCCCCCTGATCCATTGCGTGTTTCCCGCATAACTTCACATTTCCTCCCCTTAAGAAATGTTTTTGTCCTCGAAAACGAAAACAAAATTGGGAAACCGTTTCTTAATGGTGCTTACTCTCTCCCATGTGGAACTCTCTTCTGAAAAAATCTTTCCACTTAACTAAAAATTCTTTATAGATGGTATGTCTAGTTCTCCTTTCACGAGTGTCTAGTATCTTCTTTGGCTCATGTGGAAGTGATTGTGTGTCAATGAGTTCTACTATCTGATCATCTTGTAGAAGATTATTAGATTCACCTAATCTCTTTTTGAGCCTGCTTACATGGAATATTGGATGTACTCCACTTGTTTCTGGTAATTGGAGTTTGTAAGCCATATCACCTACTCTCTTAAGTACCATGAAAGGTCCACAATACCTAGGTGATAACTTTGGACATGGTCTAGTCTTCATGGTCTCAGATTGTGCAGGCACTCTTAAATAGACTTGCTCTCCGTCCTCAAAGGTAAGAGGTCTCCTATGAGGATCAATATAGGCACTAGCTCGATCTTGAGCTTTCCTAATACTGCTTTTAGCAAGACTTAGCATTTCATTCATATCCTGTAGAAAATCTTTAGCTGCTTGTACCTTCTCCTTTTGCAATCCCACTGCATAGGGAGCTCTACGCTGAAACCCATACATCAACATGAAAGGACTATATCCCGTGGAAGAGTGTTTGGCACTGTTATATGCAAACTCTACTATAGGTAAATACTCTTCCCAATTAGTTTACTGTTTAGTAACAAATGCTCTTAGCATGTCTTCTAAGATTTGGCTAACCCTCTCAATTTGCCCATTTGTTTGCGGATGCTCAGCAGTGCTCATGCTAAGTTTAGTATCTAATCTTGTAAACACAGCTCTCCAAAAATGACTATTGAATTTCCTATCCCGATCCGATACAATGTCTGCTGGTAGACCATACAATCAGTATAGGTTCTCAACAAACAATCTAGCCAATTTAGGAGTTTTTACATTAGATTTAGTTGGAATAAACGTAGTCATTTTGGTTAACCTATCCACAATTACCCAGACAGAGTCGTGCCCTCTCTGTGTTTTAGGTAATCCTACAATAAAATCCATGGAGATACTCTCCCATTTCCTTGAAGGAATGTCTAATGGGTGGAGAAGTCCTCTCAACTTTAGTCTCTCAGCTTTATTGATCTGGCATTTACTACATTTGACTACATAGTCAAGGACGTCCTTATACATTCCTGACCAATAAAACTGTCTTTTAACAAGGCCATAGGTCTTGTTAACTCTTGGCTGTCCCGCACTAGGACTATCATGACACTTAGAGTATCCAGCGCCTCATTTCTTGGTCCTTTGGAACACACACTCTACCCTTGTAGGGTAGATAGCCATCATCTATGTTAAAATTCTTCCACTTGAATCCTTCTTGAGCACCCGTCGATGCTTTCTCATTGGAAACCTCATCATTAGGATTCCCTTTTTCAATGTTTCCCCATATCTTGGAATATGTAGGATCAACCTGACATTTCCCTCTACTGACTCAAGTAGATCACTAGTGAATTGAGTAAAACTCAACTCATTTATCATTGGCATCCAACTAAGGGAATGTGCTACTACATTGTATCTTCCTTTACGATATCTTAATTCATAGTCGAACTCTTGTAAGAGCTCGGCCCATCTGGCCTTATGACCCTGCTCTCTTGATCAAACACTATCATAACTTTGGCACCATACAAATAGTGCCTCCATTTCTTCAAAGCATGAACGATAGCATTTTGCTGTACACGATCTAATTTCTTACTTTTAAATGCTACTGGTCGACCTTCTCAAGTTAAAACTGTCAAAATACGCAGCGGAGATGATGACCAAATCTGGAAACACGAGCAAGTGCAGAAAATAGACAGCAATGGAGAGAGAGAGAGAGAGGTGTATAACTCTACTGTATATACACAAGATCCCGGAATACAATACAATGTGGCAAGGGGGCTGTGGGGCCATTTTATATGGCCCCGGCACTGCAGTCGGCCTGCTCTAGGACAACCGACAGGTGCATGAACTCCACGACCAGCCCCTACACCTAGTCGGCCAGGTGTGAGCAGTCGGCCTGCATGGAAACAAGTCCACGACCTGTGCAAGTATAGTCGGCTACCTCCAGTAGGCATACAACTGCAGTCGGCCAACAACTAAGACCTCCTGAGTCCTGCCACCACAGGGCTGCCACCCAAGCCATAGAAAAATGGGAAAAAATGGGGGAAAAATACGGGAAGTGAGGAAAAATGAGAACAACACCTACAAGGGTGGGAAAACCCACAACAAAGGCCCTGGTGTCTAGATAAAGACAGGAGATGACTTCTAACACCCCCTCTCGAGTCTCAGCTCCTGGCTGTGAAAGCAACCACAGGGAGCTGGGGTGCCGCCTGAGCAAATCCTGAGATAGCAACTTCGTGAAGAGGTCCACCGGAGAGGGCAAGTGCGACAGCAACATTATGGCCATGTCCTTTGACGATATCTCCTTCCCAGCCTGAAGAACTTCCTGTTGAAGAGCCTGCACCTTGTTAATATGCTCCCGCATCGTCGATGACTTTGCAGGGCTCATAACCCGCATCTGTACTTCCAAGGAAATCCTCTTCATGGGCGATACCCTATTGTAAAGAGAAGCCAAATGTTGCCATATACCTCTGGCCAACGTCATATGCTTTACATGATTGATTACCTGCGGTGTGCAGTTGAGGAAGATAAATGAGCGGACCTTGGCGTTGACACATCCCACAACTGTGCTTGTGCCTCCCGGTCCTTTCGGGTTGACGGTAACTCCCCTTCCTCTACTTCCGGCCGTGGAACCCCAACAATGATGAAATCAGCAAGGTCGTAAGACTCCAAAACAGATTCCATCATAACCTTCCATATGCCGTAGTTGTTCCCGTCCAACTGACGGTCCACCAGGAACGTGGGGAGTGTAGGGATCTTCACATGCCTCTCAGCCATCTCAACAAATCTGCATTGCGGGGATGTAATCTGAAAAAGGGTGGGTGGGTGGGTGGGAACAAAGAAGAACTTACACCTGCAAGTGGCTGTCCAGCAAATCAGCCCGCCGTCCTCTTGCTTCTCCTCTTCCCGAGCAGTCCAAAACAGTCCACCAATCAGCAATGCAACAGTCCCCCTCTTGCTCACACAAATCCCAAGAACTATCAAGAGCCTAGGGCTCTGATACCATGTCAGAATACGCAGCGGAGATGATGACCAAATCTGGAAACACAAGAGCAAGTGCAGAAAATAGACAGCAATGGAGAGAGAGAGGCGTATAACTCTACTGTATATACACAAGATCTCGGAATAGAATACAATGTGGCAAGGGGTCCTGAGGGCCATTTTATATGGCCCCAGCACTGCAGTCGGCCTGCTCTAGGACAGCCGACAGGTGCATGAACTCCACGACCAGCCCCTACACCTAGTCGGCCAGGTGTGAGCAGTCGGCCTGCATGGAAACAAGTCCACGACCTGTGCAAGTACAGTTGGCTACCTCCAGTAGGCATACAGTTGACCTCCTGCCACCACAGTGCTGCCACCCAAGCCACAGAAAAATGGGAAAAAATGGGGGAAAAATACGGGAAGTGAGGAAAAATGAGACAACACCTACAAGGGCGGGCACACCCACAACAAAGGCCCTGGTGTCTAAATAAAGACAGGAGAGATAACAAAAACCGCACCTATAGCAAAATTACTAGCATCAGTCTCAACCACAAAGGGTTTGTTGGGATCCACAATATATAAAATTGGAGCCGTAGCTATTGCTACTCTTAGCTTTTCCATGCTTTGCCTTTATTTAGTTCCCCATTCAAATGTTTTCCCTTTCTCTTTAAGCTGATCAGTCATGGGAACTACTATCTTGGTATAGTCACAAATAAATTTACGATAGAATCCAGACATTCCTAAGAAGATCTGCAGCTCTTCTAAATTCCTAGGTTCAGGCCACTCCAGAATAGCCTTAACCTTTTCTGGATCCATGCTAATACCATCTTTAGAGATGATATGGCCAAGATATTTAACTTGGTTTGCAAAGAATTCACACTTGGATTCTTTGGCATAAAGGGAATGCTCTCGTAACAATTGAAACACTTTTCTCAAATGTTCCAAATGTTCTTCTTTAGCTTTACTATAGATGAATCATCAAGAAATACAACTACAAACTTTCCTAGATAGGGCCGTAAAACACTATTCATGAGTTTCATGAATGTGGTTGGAGCATTGGTAAGTCCAAAGGGCATTACAAAAAATTCATTGTGTTCATACCTAGTTCTAAAGGCTATTTTTGAAATATCCTCAGTCTTAATTCTTACTTGATGATAGCCAGATCTCAATTGAAGTTGATCAAAAAGATCTTCCATTCTTAGCATAGGAAACTTGTTCTTTACCATGAGATTATTTAGTGCTCTATAATCGACACAAAGTTGCATAGAACCGTCTTTTTTCTTCACCAATAAAATTGGCGAAGCCCATGGTGAATTGCTAGCTTCAATAAAACCTTTATCTATATAGTCTTTCAATTGCCTTTCTACCTCTATGTGCTGTGCTTCACTTAATCTATAAGGTGGTTTACAAACAGGTCTAGCATCTTTAACCATTTCAATTGCATGATCAATTTCTTCTCTCTCCGGTGGTAAACCACTAGGTAAATCAATAGGAAAAGCATCTTTAAACTCAGCAAGCATATCAATTAATTCATGTTTACTTTTATCATCACTACTCACACACGAAAAGAAGTCTTTCTTTTTCATTTAAAAAACAGAGTGCTTATTTACAAGAGATTGACACCAAACCATATATACATCACAAGATTGTCTTTCAAGAAGCTTTTGCAGGTCAAGAGAACATATCAAAGGAGAATTTGGCACATTGTGTTCACCTTGAATAATATAAGTTTTTCCCTCCTTTTCGAATTCCAATGAGTTTTGCTGGTAACTTCTTTTGAGGGATGGTCCCAAACTCCATAACCTTTCTCTACCTAGGACTATATCTACTCGATCCATTTTCATGATTTGGAAATCAAGATTATCTTTATAGTCTTGAATTTCAATTTCCAAATTGGATACCATAGTGTCCCATATTTTCTTGTCCTCTCCTTGCATCATGGAGACAACATATTGATGAGCACTAGTAAGTTGGGGAAGCTGACAAGGGTGTAATTCACAAAATTGTGAGTGGCTGAGTCATCTATCATGACCCTAGTCCTTTTACCTTTAGCAAACCCATGCATCTTAACTAATTCATGCGGACCAAAGGTAGATTTCCACATGGCAGATGACACACAACACTGATGTGTGATGTCCTCATGCAACACCTCAACAGATTTATACTTTTCATTTCCTATAATTGAAAGTGTTTGCACAACATGGATTTGCTTTTCTTTGTTTCCCTTATCCTTATTATCATCCCTCTTTTTCTTTTTCCTAGGAAAATTCCATGCAGAATGATTGGATGAGAGACATGTGAAACATAAATTTTCTTTTTTGGCCTTTAACAAATTTCATCTTGAAAGGTTGTTTTCTTTCTTTGTTAAATGGCATTTTTCTCTTATTCTTGAAGAAAGGTCTAGAGGTACTAGGATCACTAGTTTTAGGGTCCGTCTCAGTGGGGTTAGTAGTACCACCCAAGCGTGTGTGGTCCTCATAGATTTGGGCGAACTTAATCGCCTCCTCTAAAGTCTTAGATGCACTACGTTTCACTTCTGTTTTAAATTTTTTATCTAACCTCCTTATAAAACCTCTAGTCTTCTGAAAGTCATCAATCCCTTGTAGTTTCAGGATTATTTCGCGGTAATCCGCAATATAGGTGAGCAAAGGTCTTCCCTTTTGCACAACCTTATCCCGATCCTCCCAATTTCTCTCAAGTTCATTCTCGGGAAGAAATTCTTTCAGAAAGATGGTTTCAAATTGAGCCCAATCCTCTAGAATACTCCCAGTTCCTTGAGGCTCATCCACCATTTATAGGCTTTTGGCCCTATCAATAAACTAGCCTCAAGTACTTGATCCTCAGGTGGAGTATTTTTAAGTCTATGAAGGTCCTGCTATTTTTGTAAGAAGGTATAGCCAGAATCTTTATTTTTATCTTTTTCCTCACCATTAAATTGTGGCGGTTTCATGTCTTTTAGAACAGGATTTTCCCTTATTCTCGTTACTTTTGGGACTGTTTCTTGTGAGGGCATAGTTCTTTCTTTCGTAACTGTACCAACATCTTTCGATGTAGAGGGCATGTTTGAGTCAATTGGTCTCGAAGCTTGAGTCAATTTCTTCTTTCTCTTGTCCGTCATTTCAACTAACTTAGTTAGCTGAAGTTTCATATTATCAAGGGCATCAAAGAAAGAATGAATGTGAATTTCTAAACTGGCTACCCGATTTTCTAAGAGCTCATGTTGTTGGCGGGTAGGTCCCTCTTCTTCCCATTCCCATTCATTTTCTTGTTCTAAAGTGTTTGTCTCAGTCATGATTTGATCCTCGTTTGTGGTGTTTATGGTGTCAGTGTTTCCCTCTACAGGATTTTCTATGCTATCTTTTTCCATGATTTTTTCTCACTGGAAATTGAAAAAGCAAAGCAAAACAAACACTATTCGAAAATGTACACAAAAGCACAAATTCTACTTCCCGATTGGTGCCGTAAACGGCTCTGCGGTGGGAGCTTCTTATCTTTGCCGACTTTCTGGCGTGGAAATGGCCTCTCTCAGGGTCACACACCAAGCTAAAATAGCGGGTTGCCGTAAATCCCTTTTGTTGCTGGACTGTGACGAATTGCCTTCGGCTATGGCTATCGTCTCTATTGCCGGTCTATTTAATCGCCTGCCTCTTGCAATTGGTTAGGTTGCCTTCTTTTGCTGCCTGTGTGTATGAGAGAGATGGCGGGCTGAAGCTACTTGAGCTCGTGGGAGGTGTGTTATCGTGTGTGTCTCCTTGTGGGTGTGAAGAGAGAGAGAACTTCCAAGAAGAATTGGCCACTCACAGGCTGTCCTAACGTGCTGTTTTTGACGGGCGTGGATAGAGGATGGGCTACATGCTGTGCGCCACCAGCCATTGCCCTTCAGGCCTGCTACTATGCTGCCCTCTATTGCCCGTAAGGGCTGCTATTGAGGTGATGGACAAAGAGGGTAGATATGGCAAACTTGATCGCCCCTACCAGCTCTGATACCAGTCTAGCGGACCTAGCTATGGCGTGACTAGCTTGCAAGCTTCAGAGCAAAAAGAGAACTTGCAAAGAGAGAGAGAGAGAGGCGAGTAGAAGATGCTGGATCAGATCCCAACTCCTTGCACGACTTTCCCCTTTATTGGGCCTTTCTAGAATAATTTACATAAGGCCTCATTCACACACGTGCTTAAATGTGTGCTTATTGTCGTGCCCCTTGATCCACTGCGTGTTTCCCGCATAACTATTCATAACGTCACATTGAACCTAAGCGAATGATACCATGTTGGCGAGTGCATAGGCGGAAGCATAAACTGAACAAGAGAGAGTAGAGAGAGCTTGTGGACAAGATCACCTTTTATAATAGCAAGAAGCTTTAGAATGGCAATTAGCGAGCAAGATAGTGTTGAACTTGTGCAAGGGAATGAACTGTTAAAGTGACATATGGGAGGCCTCCTTATATAGTGCATATGTGACTTGGCCAACTGCTCCTAGAACAGGCCGACTTGTCCACGACCTACTACACAAGAAGAATTACATAAAATACCCAAAAATGGGTACTGGCCAAATGCACTGATTCTAACGGGAGGAGTTTTTGTCAAGGCTAAGTGTGTTCCTACCCTGTATCCCAGTGAGGCTCCTGTCTTGGGCCTTCGTGGGCAGCTGTTTAAAAATAAGCTTATCTCCGAGATCAAGTGGGGCACATACTTAGAGCTCCCCATGATACGTGCGGGCGAGCCCCCAACATGTGACCACTGGGCAAACAGACCAGGGGTTCCAAATCAAGGCTGACGGAGGCACTCCTGGGATGCAATTGGAGTGGACTGTTGGAGGGGCCAACTTGAGGTGATCCCAAGCGTGCAAGAGATTGGCTGCAAATCTGTCCTCAAATGCGGGGCTAAAACCACGAGCCCGCATCTCCATGAAATCCATCTCGTACTTGGGGGCCGAGAACCTCCCAAAACTGGGGTGCAAGGAGAGATCCTGGCAAGGAGGAACTCCTTAGAGGATTGGCCACCCGGAAGAAGGCCACAAACTATCAACTTGCCCAAAAGGGCATGGCTCTGAATAGAGGGGTCAATGATGCCTAGGTCCCCCTTGTGTCATGGCTGAATGATCACCCTCCAGGCCACCTTGGCCTTGGTGGCAGGACTCCCGTCAGCTAACATGTTGAAATCACCATCCATGCACCAAAAATCTGCCTGTGGGAGAGACTGCTGAACCATACTCCAGAAAGTGGTTCTATCTGCTGCGGCATTCAGTGTGTATATGTTTAGAAAGCTCACTCTGTCCTCTCCAATCCGGATGATCATCCACTGAACTCTCCTAGGGACAACGGTGCCAGAATCGACCAATGTATGTAAGAGCTGCTGGCTGATAGAAATGCATACCCCACCTTGGGTCCGGGAGGGACCAAAAGCATGGGACCAAAAGGTGTGACTCTTGCCCTGAAGGATCTGCCCGCAGCAGTAGGTACACACCCCTCGGAAGGTCCCACCAACTATGGCTCTGTAAAGCTCCTCTCTGAGGACCCACGCCTTTGAAAGCACTGCGTTCCTCCCTGTTGCAACCCCATGGATCTCATAAACACAAGACACACGAAATTAGTACAAAACCCCGTAGAGGGGTGTAGGCTAGCTCACCTCCCAACCGTAGGTTCTATGCTTCGAACCACCCCCGAGCCAAGGGCTAAGATTACACTAATGAGGTTTCTTTGTGACCATGGATAACTTTATTGTTGTTAGCATGGTGGGGATGGGCCGTTATGCCCGGTATTTTTCCTTGAGGTGCACTAGGTTTACTGGTGATTATACTGGTACTTTGTGCAGATTTAGGTACTGTAGATTAGACATCCCTTTCCGAGATCGGATGGAAGAGGGTACTTATGGAGTAGTAGAGGGTACTAGTCTTTAGTGCCAGAGATGTTGCCCAAGGAACACTCGTTATGCAGATATGTGTACAGATGTGCGTATACATAGCATGATGGATATGTTATGCAGATGTGTGATACACAACATGATGGTATGACCTACTTTGTCCATGTGGGTCCTGAGTGGCCTCCTCTATCGCAGGCTGAGGCAGTCTAAAGAAGTCTGTAATGGAGGTTTCAGAAGCATCCCACTGGCTGCAAGCTCCTGGGGGTTGTTTGAGTAGGGCTTACCGGTGATGACGGAGCTCCAGTAGGTACATATCCAAGCATTTCCGAGCGGCAAATTGCATAATCCATGAGAGGGGGCCGAATCCATCTTGGAAGAGAGAGTGAAATCTCCTGCGAATCTCATAACAGGGTGCGCATCTACACAAAAAGTATTCATCTGTCCATGCCTCCCGGGGGATGCCCTCTACTCTGCTGGACTCAACCCATACATGGTGTAATGATTCTCTCAACTGTCCAATGTCGATACGCATGGCATGTGCTGATGAAGGTATTTAGGGCTCATAAAAAATCCATCATCAGGAACTTTCAGGAAATGCTCTCTATAGAACTAGAGTTTTGTTGGAGCTCAGGTGGGGTCATCCATTTGCGGCTCATGTGGAGCCCTGTCAAGTCGAGGAGGCAGATAAGGCAGGCGATCTCTAGCCAAGGGAGATCCAAGAACGGTGAGTCAAGACTCTACTGAAAGGGCAGAAGGCGATCCATCTGAAGGTCATGCTGGAGTGAGTACCAAGGCTTGCTCTTTTACAAAAAAAATGGAGCAACTGTTAAAAATGTGGGACTTCATGTTTTGAAACCACTGTTCTATCCTATTGAAGTACTAATGGATGCATTTTAATTCTTTTTTTTGGTCTAGTATGTGTTTGTTTGTTGGACTGTTTGGAGTCTTAACAGATGCAAGGATATTGCTTTCCTTCTTCTTTTAGCCGAGTATGTGTTTAACTGATGGATTGTTTGGAGTCTTAATAGATGCAAGTTTACCAAGTGGATAAGCTTCAAGAAGAGTATGACTTAGCTGGAAAGGGTGGTACACGCATGACTCTTGTGGTAGAAGAGGACAAGGTTTTTGCTTTTGAGAAGGCTGTGAGAAATGCATGCAGTGGACAAGTTGAGATTAAATGGTAGGTAAAGGAGAAAAAGGATGCCTGAGCATTTTTCTTATGTCCAAAAATTGATGACTGAAGGTAGTATGCTTGGTGAATGTGGAGTATCATGTTTGATCATAATTAAATAAGCCTTTTTTTTTCTCCTTTCTTGCACCTTTCAGAAGCCCTTCTTTTTTTGGGGGGGGAGGGGGGGGGGGGTTGTTATAAAAGAAAACCCATTACTCATGACGTCAGAGTGGCAGCTCCTGCAAATCTTGGTTGAGAGGACTCAACACAACTGTATGTAAATAAATATAATTCAATGTGATATGAGCACAATTTTGGCAAATAGCATTCGTCCTACGAGTTAGTAATGGAGTCCCTTGGTTTGTTTTGTGTTTTTTCAAAAAATAAAAAAATGTGTTGAGAGTCGAATTATTATTATTATAGTACAGGGGTTCAAATCCAGGACAGTACATCCACAAGCAGAGGGCGTCACATTTTATGCATGTTTTGCATTAAAAGGTGAAAGTCATGGCACTGCAAGGCATAGTAGTTGTTTCATAGGCACATGGAATTCTTAGAACTAACATGCTTAGTTACAAACACAATGTTTACAGAAAAGATTTATTGTTAAATGCTTTGAGAACACTTTTGATGGCGCTTTCCAATGTAATGGTGTGCTTTAAAAGCAAGATTTTTGCAAGCATGCACTAGGTTAAGAAAGTTGCAAGCATGCTCTAGGGTTGAAAAGAGTTTTCTTTTATTATTTTTCGGCTTGAAATTCACTCTCAAGTGCAGGTAGATCTAGTTAGCAGAACATTTCCAGGATATATGCCTACTTGGTAGGCGCTTGTTCTAAGTAGATTTTGACTCATCAGAAGCCAGACGTCGGGCTTTGGCCAGTAGTCCCCTTCCACTTGGTCCTAAAGGATCTTCCTCTTCAGGTATCACACAGATTTGGATCCAATGAAAGAAGACCGACACCTCACCCCCATTACACTTAGATTTCTTGGCCTCCCAAGGGCCTACTATAATTTTCTGAAGTTAATAGGACTTGCCTTCGGCCTGGTACTAGAGATCCCTCCACTATGTGTTCCACACTCGTCTACCTCAGAAACTGTCGCCGCCAGTGTAGATGGGTACCCATAGTTATTGTTCTTGTCTCTGATCTAGCCATCCCAGAGAATCATGGCTTGCTGCAGAGACAAGATGGCTCGCACTTCAGATAGAGGATGCAGATTACTGGGAAACCGCTGTGTCTGCCACCGCCAAGGCCATATTGCTAGAGAGTGTCTTAGAAACAGGAAGAGAAGAGGCAGGCACGAGCAACATATGCCCAGTGACAGGCACAACAACTGCTTGACAAACATGCACGCAACATGTGCACTCCACCCCAGACCCAACAACATTGGGTTGTGGTTGAAGACAGTGGACAACCCCCTCCCGTTGCGCCAGACCCTTTAGTGGAGTACCCCAATCCCTATGCCTCTCTCGTTGATGATGCAGACTCCGCAGTAGCCAGTGATTCAGGATGTGCAACAATTGGTCTTAGTACTGAGCCTGATGTACATGCATTGTAATCTCTTGGTGGTGAGGGTGCACTCGGTGATACTCTGCATTTTGATGAGGGTGCACTTGGTGATACTTTGCATTTTGATGTACATGTATGGTGATGAGAGTGGTGACCATGTTCCATCGGTTATTACCAACACCCCAGAGCAGTTTCCACCCCTTGCTTTGTTCACACGTTTGAGAGGTGCCAAAGATATGAAACTAGGTCGGGCGCTAGACCTCTAGCTCAGGAACCATGAGAGTTGTATCATGGAATGTGCAAGGTATTGGTGGCATGCTTTCTTGCCGTCGGAAACAATTCATTAGGAACCAGCTTCACCGTGTGGTCACAGAAGGTCCTGCTATTGCAGAAACACAGACTTGCTTGTGGTAAGTGTAGTAGATCTACGAAGATCTTATCAGGGCACACCTTTTGGTCAGGTGCTGATGGGACCAAAGGTGTTGTATGTATATCAATGATAGCCACTATTTTGTTCTTCCTTGTTGGCCATGAGTCCATTATGCCTTCCAGAGCACTGTGGGTCATTCTTATGCAAGATGGGATGAAACTTGGCATTTTGAATGTGTATTCCCTTAATCTTAGAGGGAAGGGGATATCATCATAGACTCTCTCTCGCAGGTAGACCACTGGAGACCACTGGATTGTTGGAGGGGACTCAACATGATTCAGCAACCTGCTGATAAAAAAGGGCAGCATGAGGGCATTGTTCACCCTTTAGAGAGGGCAGCTTGGGAAAGAAGTTTGAGAGGGATTTATTCTCTCTGTATGGCTGGAGGATGACATCCACAAGAGGCCAAACTCGCTCCTCTTGTCTTGGACCAACCAAAGAAGAGATGTAGGTTGCCTTTATGTCTGACTAGACTGCCTCTATGTTGACGACACGTGGGTTCTTGACAGAGGTGGTTATGCACTCATAGTGCCTGGCATCTCAAAATCTGACCGTTGCATCAGATATCCAGGGAGTCGGAGTTCTCCGCCCCATGTGCTCATTCCTGAGTCTTTTTACTCAGATGCAGAGCTTTCATGGAAGGTAGTGCATGTTTGGAGGTCTTTTGTTGCCCCTGATGCTTGACAGAGTGTGGCTTTGGCTTTGGAGTGTGTTGTTGACTTCTACCACAGAGTGGCCTTGGCTACGAGACAGGAGGTCATTGATAGAGAAAGAGCTGTCAAACGTAGGTTATCTGCATTGTAGAGGGAACACGAAAAACATCTTGATGCCGAGTGGATTGCAGACACTATATGCAATGTTGGGGCTGAGTTGCAACACTCTTTAGAGCAGGGTGCAGAGTATCGCTATCATGCCCAAGAGTCCTTTTGGATACAGATGGGAGGTAGATGCAACCAACACTTCTTTGCTATTCATGGTCCATCTCATAGTAGAGAAAGTGTCAGACACTTGCGGGACACTCTCGATGTGCTCCATTCAGAGCCTAATATGGTTAGGAGTATTGCCTCCAAGTTCTACCACCACAATCTCTCAGCATAGGCTTATTCCCGAGAGAAATGAAATGAAATGTTATATTAACGTCTTCAAAAGGCCAAAGTGACCTATGAGACCAAAGTTACAACCATGTGACATCTGATACACTGTCTGGAAAAGAAAAGAGATAGCCCCACAATACATCAGTAGGGGGGAGGCTAATGCTACTAGTCAAAATGGGGTACATGAGTACATGGATACCTAAATACATGAATATGGGGGAGTACATAAGTGACAATGAGTACAACAGTATATGGCTGGAGTCGTGATCATCCTAGGAGCTCTAGCATGGGTCTCTGCCGGATGGCCTGGATATCTACCATAGTGAGATGCCTGGTCGGACGAGCCCGATGCCTCGCAATGATGCTCTGAATCCTCCGGTGTAGGCACCGTCTCCCCGATGTGAGGATCCGCGAACGCTCGGGCATCTAGATCTGCCCAACTGGATAGCTCTCTCAACTAGAGTCCCACGGGGTGCCCACTGCTGGGCTGTTGGCTGTGTCCTCCCGGGTAGTCCCTCTAAAGAAGCCAGTAATCTGTCTCTGTGTGGACTCCCTGCCAGTCAGGTGTCTGCTCCTGATAATGGACTCTCTGAGCATGCGGATCTCCAGGAGATAAAACCCCAAGCATCGCTGATCACAATAGTCCATGACTCTAGCCAGTGGTCCAAATCCCTCTCTTAAAAGGCAATGGTAGCGCCCTCAAATCTCATAATATGCTGTGCAGCGACAGATGTAGTGCTCCTCCGTCTCTGGCTCTATCCAACAAATCTGAAAAATCTTGTCCCCTGGAGGTATGCCTCTAAATCTGCCTGTCTCTATCTCTAACTGATGTGAAGAGGTGCGGATCTGCCCAATGGCGCACCTCAATCCATGAGACAGATGGGTATCCATGTAGCTCGGTCTAAGTTTAAAGCCATCCTCAGTGGTGCGGAGAAGATGGTCTCTATAGAAAGCCATCTTTGTCCCCAACTCCTGTGAGGGCTCTAGCCATGTCCTCCTAGTGTCCAACTGAATGAGGTCCTGACTGATGACTCTACTAATCTCAGAATGTGTCAAGGTGAGAGAGGGTGCCTCCAGAGAGTACTGGAAGGGTGGAAGTCTGTCTAAACTGAACCCGTGGAGGTCAAACCAGGATACTACCTGCGCATACCAACATGAAGTGTCTCCCTCCATGGCTAGCTGATGAGAGGACTCTAAAGCAAATCGTGCATACCGGTGTCGGGGAAGCTCCCAGGTGCTATGAATGAAGGACACTGATCTGGCAAGAGCCTTGACTACGATCGGTGGTGCTCCCATCTCGGCTCTAATAATCTCATGGGGTACCGAGGCCTTAGCCCGAATCATCCTGGAGATCATGGACACAAGTGGTCTCTCCATCGATCTCCATCCATCGTATGTGCGTCCTGATGGATTGTGACGATCTAGGCTAGGCCCCCAGATCTGTACTCCATATAGCATAGCCGATGTGACCAGCGTGTCAAAAAGCCACAGCTTAGTGCGTGGCTCCTGAAACTGTACCTGTGAGCACATCCTCTCTAGACCTCCTAGTGCTGCATATCCTCTAGTCAATCTGGCCTCTGCTGCCCCCCTCATGGAAAATGTGGGCCCAGTGAACACCACTCCAAGATATGTGTATGAGTCAACATACTCCACTGTCTCCTGCCCATATGTGAAAATGTGAAGAGAGAGAGAGAGAGAGAGAGAGAGAGAGAGAGAGAGAGAGAGAGCAACAGAAGGTTTGGGATTCCCTGCCTCCGTTGATCTCGGATGACGTGTGCCTCACTTGATGCCCCATTTTTTGTTGAGGAGCTAAGGCTGTTTGTTACTCCTGGCATTACCTCATGGTAAATGCCCACGGGATGATGGTCTTTCCCCGACCTTCTTTCTGAGGTTTTGGGATGACTTCAGGAAAAGTGACTACACTGGCTTTACAGGAGAACACAGGTACTATGCCATCTTTCCTTACTGAGGGTCTTATCCACCTTATTCCTAACGGTGTTGATAAGATGAGTATTGCCCAGTGTGGAGACCTGTCAAATTGCTTGGGACAGCTTACAAAATTCTTGCCAAGGCAGTGAGAATGAGGTTGCTACCTGTTTTGCAGAACGTGATTCATGATACACAAAATGGGTTCCTTCACAGACGAAGTATTTTTAATAACATCTTCTCTTTCTTGGAGGAATGGTTGAATGGACTAAGGCAAGCAATCGACCCCTAGCCATGTTACTGTTAGATTTTCAGAAGGTTTATGACAGTGGATTGGGACTTCTTTGAGGGCACCCTTGTACACATGGGATTCTCTGTGTAGGATTGGATCAGAGGGGTGTCATGCCTTTATCGGGGTGCTCACAGTGCTTGTGTGGTTGTAAAGGTGAGCGCTTATAGATTTCTTGCTCAGTACGATAGGCATGCCCCCATTGTCATTGAGACTATGAGTGTCTTTCTTCCTCTGTTTGTCTTTCACTCCGTGGTGGAGTTTCTGGATTGCGATTGCAGGGAGGAGCACTTGGACCCAGGAATGGCTAATGATACTGCTATGTTCTTAGAGGCCTCCTATTCATGTTTGTGCTCGTTTCAGACTGCCTTTGATTAATTTTGTCTAGCAGCAGGGGTGCTCATTAATTGGCACAAATCTATTGGATTCTGGATTAGTAATTTTCAGAGAGTTGATTGGGGTGCAGAGGTTGGCTTTACTCGAATTGAGAGAAGCTGCACTGCATATATCTTGGATGCCAGGTTGGGATTGTTGCGAATCAGTCTGCTCCTGTGCTCATGAGCGTAAGGAAGAAGCTTCTTCATTGAAGTTGAGGAAGCTGGATTTGGTGGTTAATAACCAAGTGTTGCTTACGACAATTTGGTGTATCGCTTCATGCTGGTGCTTCGACTGTGGATGTATTGGGTAGCTGCAAAGGTTGGCCTGTAACTTTTTATGGTTGGGATTGGATGGCACCTCTGACACTCCGACCTAAAGTTGCTTGGGAGACTGTTATTCTTCCCAAGCAAGAAGGGGGAGTGCACCTCTGACATGGGCCAAAGTTGCTTGGGAGACTA
The DNA here is from genome assembly GCF_041138505.1 of Cibotium barometz. NCBI lineage: Eukaryota > Viridiplantae > Streptophyta > Polypodiopsida > Cyatheales > Cibotiaceae > Cibotium > Cibotium barometz. Next base: position 42,724,153 of record NC_141089.1, on the reverse strand, counting down.
TTATTCTTCCCAACTAGGAAAAGGGGGACTGAATATTATAGACCTGTAGATCCAGTGCAAAGCATTGTTTTGAGTGGTGGAGATTGGGTGCGTAATGCATGCTTCATCTTCTTTGTTGAGGCAGAGTACAATCTCCCATCTCCCCACTGGCATCATGTGTTTTCATGCATAATTAGTAGATACTCACGTCTACTTTAGGGCAAGCATATAACTCCCTATCAATTTTTGTGTCCCATGTTCTCAGACAACCTGAAGAAAATACACTGCTTCTAGCTACTTTTCACTCCACTAATCAGACAACCAAGAAGTTCCCTTATATTGTTGTCACTCATAGACTAGCGCTGCTCTTTACAGTAACTAGAGGTTTATCTATGCCAAAGCATAGAGTGTCCCAAACAAGAAACATGCGAAGCCTTAGGAAATCCTAGATGGGACACTCACCATAAAACCTGCGTTAAGCATGATCATCGGTGGAATGGCTAAATTTCCCTGCTACAACCTAGCCCTTGAAGCAACCGAATTCCTCTCTGAACACCAAGGTCAAACCACAAGTCAAGTGGAGGGTCAATCTAATCCATGTAAAGTCAAGGATGAAAGATACCACCATGTTCACAACCCAATTCTACAATTTGGCTTATGTAGTCAGCTCTATTAGCTATCTATAAGCTATCCGGAAAGCTTTGCCTAGGCATCTTGGATTATGACCATCACCTCAAGACTGCCAACTCAGCACCCTGTCTTGGGTTTTGCCAATTTTCGACAAGACTGCTTGCCACCTGCCACCTAGTGGCTATCCGGATAACATGAAGTGTTTTCAGAAAACTTGCTATGCTCTTGTCACTATTTTAAAAAGAACTTCCACTCATGTGGAGTAAGAGCATGCAACAAATTAGATTCCATCACCATTCGACAAAGATCTTGAAAAATTAAAGACTATTAATTATGGGTTTTACAAAAATGTACAAAAAAGGGTATGTGAATTGAGCCATTTTCGGACCCACCAATGTGTGTGCGAATTCATATTTAAATCCCAACTAGTAAAATCTTACTACTTACTGACTCCATGTATCTCCAATGCACATGAAATGTTTGTGCTAACTTGGAGAAAAGCAGTGATAGAAAGTGGATGTTGGAAAGAAGTGAAGGGTTACGAGAAAGGATTTTAGGTTGGATGAGAGGTCTGAGACGAAGTTTTCAGCTTTTGGGGACCAAGAGAAAGTAGATGGCATGCATAGACCTTGCACAACATGTAGATACGAGCCAACAAGAAGGAAGAAGCTGAATTTATAGGGGAAGTGAGTTACAAAACACCCTTGCTTTAGTGTTGTGCTTTCTACAAAAGTTGGGGCTTAAAATCAAAAGCCCCCTCTCACTTTAGCACAAAAAGCCCACCTTTTTTTGTCTTACAAATTTCCCTAAATCAACGTTAATGCCTATTTCAGCTTTCCTTATCCCACATGATGGCCTACATCCCTATGTGCACATCCAACCTATACGTGTCCTCCACCTTCTCTCTAGTCTCATACATCTACAAGACCTCTCCAAGCTTTGTCCGGCATACCATGCTATTGGAGACCTCTGCCTGCACTAATGCCTTGCCTATACATCCTAGCATGCCTACCATAGTCACATCAAGAACTGTTTGAAACCGGTCTATGGACACATAAAGCGGTAATTCATTCACAAATAACCTGGACTTACTCAGACACACAATCACAGAATCCTCGCTCCCTCGCTCAACAACACATTGGCCCCGAAGTCCGGTGCCCCTTGCGGTATTTCTTTATTGTTAAAAAGTTGGAACATACAAAGCACGAGTGCAATAGAGCACTCTACTTGCACCAGCTGAGTTTTACAAATTTTGGGAGAAATTTGCCAACATAACTGCACTAAAACTGTTCCATAACATCTCAGAATGAGTCCCAACTGACAGGCTCAAATATCACAATTCAGCTTGCTGTAATTTTTTGCACAGACCTGTTTTCAGCCCAAATTAACCCTTGTACTATCCTGGAAGACTTTAGCAAAGTCCTACTGCTTTCTGGCATCAACCGGGCAACAGAACAGCCCAAAAACAGCACCTAAACAGTGCTAAAACAGCGTTGTATTGAAGAGGTTATTACCCTCTTCCGTCCCTGCTTTGGTGTAGGAACTAACTACACCGGTTCCTGTTCAAGGAGGCAACTAGCCTTTGCATATAAGCATGAAATTCACACAACTGTACCTGATTTTATTTGATGAGAGCATTACCATAGTCTGCAAGAGAAAGAGAGAGAGAGAGAGAGAGGCTGTGGGGAGCAAGCTCAACCCTCAATACATGAGTTGCAGGGCAAGGGAGTGCACCACAATAGCTCTTAACCTGCAACAATCCACCATAATGGTTGCAAATGAGCCTCATTCAGCCCAAAATCCCACGCTTCCCCCTTCCCAGTGTGGAAAATGCACATAAATTTGACACTTGGCACATTTTTAAGCCTTTTCTACATGCAATCTTCCAAGCTAAAAATCTCCTAACTGGTTCACACTCTCACAACAGTCCTTTGCCAGCTTTTGGTCCCCTTGACATTCTGCACAAATTGACGCGAAGACTTTTCAATTCCGACACTGCCAAAAATAGCAGTTTCCTAGATTTTAGGGATGATGTCATCTGCATTCCTTTTGGTCTCCTGACCATCTTTGACCACTATGGTCACTTCAGAATTTGCTTAGAATTCAAGATACATTCGCATTTCGGTGGCGGCCACTTACTAGTGTAAACCGGCTTATGCCCTCATTCAGTGGCCATGTCCTGGACACTGTCATTCATCTTTCAGTGTAGTTCTCAGGCTTAGCCAACCACTGGAAAGAGAGAGAGAGAGAGGCTGGGGAGCAAGCTCAACCCTTAATACATGAGTTGCAAGGCAAGGGAGTGCACCACAATAGCTCTTAACCTGCAACAATCCACCATAATGGCTGCAAATGAGCCTCATTCAGCCCAAAATCCCACGCTTCCCCCTTCCCAGTGTGGAAAATGCACATAAATTTGACACTTGGCACATTTTTAAGCCTTTTCCACATGCAATCTTCCAAGCTAAAAATCTCCTGACTGGTTCACACTCTCACAACAGTCCTTTGCCAGCCTTGACATTCTGCACAAACTGACGCGAAGACTTTTCAATTCCGACACTGCCAAAAATAGCAGTTTCCTAGATTTTAGGGATGATGTCATCTGCATTCCTTCTGGTCTCCTGACCATCTTTGACCACTATGGTCACTTCAGAATTTGCTTAGAATTCAAGATACATTCACATTTCGGTGGCGGCCACTTACTAGTGTAAACCGGCCTATGCCCTCGTTCAGTGGCCATGTCCTGGACACTGTCATTCATCTTTCAGTGCAGTTCTCAGGCTTAGCCAACCACTGGTCCAAAGTCCCACTGGCTGACCCATTCTGACATTGCAATGGCCCAAGCCCTTCCAAGAGATCCCGAGGGAAAACAATAGCAACCAAAGAGAAAGAAAAGAAAAATATATATATTTATAAAGAAATGTAAATAAAGAAAACAACTGCAAAAAGTTTCACCTCCTGGTGACACTGTTATCCTTTGTGTGTGCTTCCCAGACATACTCGCGGTGCCCTACAGGCCACGCTTTTGTGCGTATGGTTGGTTGTGTCTTCACATGCACATTGAGGTCTAGTCCGCCCATTCACGACCTAGCTGGGGTTGTCCACATTTGCACATGTCATGGCTGCACTACCATGCCATGGCTAGGCTACTTGTGGCCCGCCCTAGGTGGGGGAGACTGGATGCGCTCCTTGCCTACCTCTATTTGTAGAGATGTGGCAACACTCGCCCAATGTGGTGGATATCAATGCTCCATCCTCATGTTGTATTGCCTATGCACCAACTAGCTCATGTTTGTGCAACCCATGTTATGACAAGTAGCAGCCCAAGCGCTTGACATCTTCGTATTTACAAGGGAAAATGGTTTAGGAGGCGAGAGGTTTAGAGACGGCTTGGATTAGATTCGATACACTACCAAATAGGTTACATGCTACAATGGATCGTTATCTCATAAAGGTCCACTCATGGAGTAGGTAGACTTTACTCTTGGACACCTTATCTTCATGGGGACCCGAGATAAGTTCGGATGGAAGTGGGAGGTGACACCGCAGACGATGGCACTAACTATGATCAAGGACCTACACGGTCATGTCATGGCTGTCCCCACATATAAATGTCTATATAGGTACACGGCCAACCCCTTCTCCACATAGTTCATTGGTTCATCACTGGCAGTTTACTCCCTAGCTTCTACTAGCATACAAACTCTATCTTAGTAGTTCTAGATTAGCCATCGAAGCTCCCTTCACAAGAGCATAGGGGTGTGGGGCTTTGTCATCTATTGTATTGCCTCAACAATACAATATTTGTCTCTATCTCTAGTATTGCACAATTTGAGTTTTAAAGTTTTGTATTGTGAAAGATCCTACTTCTTGAGAGTGTTCTCTTGTATACACCACACATTTGTATTCTCTTGCATGGTATTAGAGCTCCTGTTCAGTACAAAACTTCTTTACTAATTACTGTTTTTAGCAGTCCCTTAGGCAAAATGGCATCTTCCGCAAGACCACCCACAACCATTCGGTGGTGATAGAAAGCTTAACAACACCAATTATCTTCTAGGGAAGTTCATGCTTAAGGCTATGGTTTCCTCCTATGAGCTTTGGGACATTGTTGGTGTTAATGTTCACGCCCCGCCAATAAGGGACACAAACGATATCCTAGGAGCTCTAGCATGGGTCTCTGCCGGATGGCCTGGATATCTACCATAGTGAGATGCCTGGTCGGACGAGCCCGATGCCTCGCAATGATGCTCTGAATCCTCCGGTGTAGGCACCGTCTCCCCGATGTGAGGATCCGCGAACGCTCGGGCATCTAGATCTGCCCAACTGGATAGCTCTCTCAACTAGAGTCCCACGGGGTGCCCACTGCTGGGCTGTTGGCTGTGTCCTCCCGGGTAGTCCCTCTAAAGAAGCCAGTAATCTGTCTCTGTGTGGACTCCCTGCCAGTCAGGTGTCTGCTCTTGATAATGGACTCTCTGAGCATGCGGATCTCCAGGAGATAAAACCCCAAGCATCGCTGATCACAATAGTCCATGACTCTAGCCAGTGGTCCAAATCCCTCTCTGAAAAGGCAATGGTAGCGCCCTCAAATCTCATAATATGCTGTGCAGCGACAGATGTAGTGCTCCTCCGTCTCTGGCTCTATCCAACAAATCTGAAAAATCCTGTCCCCTGGAGGTATGCCTCTAAATCTGCCTGTCTCTATCTCTAACTGATGTGAAGAGGTGCGGATCTGCCCAATGGCGCACCTCAATCCATGAGACAGATGGGTATCCATGTAGCTCGGTCTAAGTTTAAAGCCATCCTCAGTGGTGCGGAGAAGATGGTCTCTATAGAAAGCCATCTTTGTCCCCAACTCCTGTGAGGGCTCTAGCCATGTCCTCCTAGTGTCCAACTGAATGAGGTCCTGACTGATGACTCTACTAATCTCAGAATGTGTCAAGGTGAGAGAGGGTGCCTCCAGAGAGTACTGGAAGGGTGGAAGTCTGTCTAAACTGAACCCGTGGAGGTCAAACCAGGATACTACCTGCGCATACCAACATGAAGTGTCTCCCTCCATGGCTAGCTGATGAGAGGACTCTAAAGCAAGTCGTGCATACCGGTGTCGGGGAAGCTCCCAGGTGCTATGAATGAAGGACACTGATCTGGCAAGAGCCTTGACTACGATCGGTGGTGCTCCCATCTCGGCTCTAATAATCTCATGGGATACCGAGGCCTTAGCCCGAATCATCCTGGAGATCATGGACACAAGTGGTCTCTCCATCGATCTCCATCCATCGTATGTGCGTCCTGATGGATTGTGACGATCTAGGCTAGGCCCCCAGATCTGTACTCCATATAGCATAGCCGATGTGACCAGCGTGTCAAAAAGCCACAGCTTAGTGCGTGGCTCTTGAAACTGTACCTGTGAGCACATCCTCTCTAGACCTCCTAGTGCTGCATATCCTCTAGTCAATCTGGCCTCTGCTGCCCCCCTCATGGAAAATGTGGGCCCAGTGAACACCACTCCAAGATATGTGTATGAGTCAACATACTCCACTGTCTCCTGCCCATATGTGAAAATGTGAAGAGAGAGAGAGAGAGAGAGAGAGAGAGAGAGAGAGAGAGAGAGAGAGAGAGAGAGAGAGAGAGCAACAGAAGGTTTGGGATTCCCTGCCTCCGTTGATCTCGGATGACGTGTGCCTCACTTGATGCCCCATTTTTTGTTGAGGAGCTAAGGCTGTTTGTTACTCCTGGCATTACCTCATGGTAAATGCCCACGGGATGATGGTCTTTCCCCGACCTTCTTTCTGAGGTTTTGGGATGACTTCAGGAAAAGTGACTACACTGGCTTTACAGGAGAACACAGGTACTATGCCATCTTTCCTTACTGAGGGTCTTATCCACCTTATTCCTAACGGTGTTGATAAGATGAGTATTGCCCAGTGTGGAGACCTGTCAAATTGCTTGGGACAGCTTACAAAATTCTTGCCAAGGCAGTGAGAATGAGGTTGCTACCTGTTTTGCAGAACGTGATTCATGATACACAAAATGGGTTCCTTCACAGACGAAGTATTTTTAATAACATCTTCTCTTTCTTGGAGGAATGGTTGAATGGACTAAGGCAAGCAATCGACCCCTAGCCATGTTACTGTTAGATTTTCAGAAGGTTTATGACAGTGGATTGGGTGTAACTTGGTTGAACACAATGCTAATCAATACACTTAAATACACTAAGATTTGAAGGACACTTGCTCAAATACAAGAAGTAAATTGCTGAATTGACAAGAGGCACACAATGAGCCGGAACGGCCGACCCCTCCCTTGAGTAAATTGTATTACTATTGGAGAAATTCAATACATAGCTTCACGGGCATCCATTGCCAAATCCTCCATGCCAATGCATATGAAATTCAGCATTTAGAAAACAATGGTATGTCGATGTAGATCACCAAGGAGCTGCCTTGATGCCCGGCCCGACTTCAGTGCCCATATTCTCTACCATTGGCTCTATGTTCTACCAAGCAAGGTAGCAACATCTTCAAGAGCACATAGGACAAGAGAAATACTACACAGGGCGGCTAAACAAGGAGTCCTGCCCTTCTACTGAGTAAGTAATGACAACACATTGTCCAATTAGCTTACCAGTCTTCATAGAAGTTGTTGCAAGCGGAAGCCTTCGCGTTGGAAGCTTTAGAAGTGTTGATATCTTCGATTTGCCGCAATCCTTCGCGACAAAAGTCTTCAAGAGGATGAAGGGAACCTTGGGAAAGCTTCCCCTATGGTTCAACTTGAGAAAGGAAGGCTGAAATTAGGGTTTTTAGCAAAAAGACCAGAAATTACAGCAAAAATGAGAGCTGTTTTGCTGAATTTCAGTCATTGGGAGTGAGTAGGAGAGTGATTAGCACTTGGAAACACTCTTGGAAGCTTGGAAAACACCCTAGCAAGTTGGGTATGGCTATGGAGAGCTTGGAAATGGAGAGAAATGGTGAAAAAACAGAGTTTTCAGCCTCCAAAAATCCTCATGAAGAGAAAACACGAATTTCTCTTAATAAGTAAGTGAATTGGGGTCCAATCAGGTGAGAGGACATGGGGAGATGCCCATTTATGAGTAAAAAGGGAGGATCAGGTCCTGGACATTGAGTCTTGTCCGCCTCGGGACTTCAGTGAGTGTGAACTTGGAAGCGGTCATAATTTATAAGTGACTTTTGGGCGCCCAAACTTTAATGAAATGGGAACGCACTCACTTATAAATATTGGCTAAGTCCTAAGGGCTATTTGAGCCTAGATTGGGTAATACTTACCACCTGTTCACATGCCACACAACCATGTCAGCAGACAGTTTCACACGCACGGTTCACGGGCGGGCGTCCCCTTACCCGGAACTACACATAGGTCATGCAGGCATGCAAACAGCATGCAATTTCATTTGCAGGCAAGCACATAAAGATGCTATGCAATGCAGCATTGGCATGAGCAATTCCCGTTCATGAAACCATATAAGACCAGGCGTTTCCAGGCAAGTATATGCGATACCAGACCCAGTGGAAAGCCAATCCTCCAGGCGTTTTCGGGCATGTACACAAAGGCACAAGTCCCAGCGGAAAGCCAAGTCCTCCAGATATTCCGGGCATGATAACATCAAGTCCCAGCGGAATATCATATCCAACTATACAACATGACACGTGTCAATCACCTGCATAGGCATATTCCATAAGCCATGGACACCAATCCAATATGTACATAGTGTGAAAGCAAGAGTGAACCATTTGGGTGGCCAAATGGTGACATTCCCCCCCGCTTCTAAACAGTTGTCCGCAACTGAAATGCATCCAAATATGTCTGAAGCACATGCGGGCAATCTTTGAAGAACTCTTCATCTACCCATTTAGCATCAATGGGAAGATAGTTCTTAAACTTCACAAGGTAACGCCTCACAACTTTGCCTGCAGCAAGCTTGCGTTCCTTGTGATACACAATCTGCTCTGGCTGCAAGATCTCTTCAAGCTCATCCACTTCTGGTGGATCCTCAATGACCATTTCACTGGGCTCCGGCCCTACATACTTGCGAAGGAGACTCACATGAAAAGCATTGTGTATGTGCCAATGACTAGGTAATGCCAATCTGAAAGCCACTTCATTGATCTTCTCGATCACTCGAAAAGGTCCATAGTACCTGGTTGCAAGCTTAGGATATGCACCCTCTTTGCCAGGCCTCTTTGCAAGTCTTGCTTTCTCAAATTTCAGCAATACCCAATCATTCTCTTTAACATCCAATTGCCTTCTATGCTTGTCGGCAGCCTTTTTATGCTTGTCTTGTGACCTTGCAATGGCTGTCCGCACTTGAGCAAAAGCAATATCCAAGTCTCTTACATACTCATCAGCTGCAAATATCTCATCCTTTGTGCGAAGGATGGGTGGCAAAACCACCTTACCATAAATAATCTCAAACGGGGCCTTTCCCGTAGATGCATGCACCGTGTTGTTGTATGCAAATTCCACAAGCGGTAAGTACTTCTCCCAAGAAGACTTCTGATCCGCCACATAACATTTCAAGAGATCCAACACGGCTGAATTTGCAGCCTCACTTTGCCCATCCGTTTGAGGGTGATAAGCTGATGAGAAGTCCAATTTGGTACCCATATTATCAAATAAGGCCCGCCAAAAGAGACTTGTAGTCCTGGGATCTCTATCCCCCACAATGGACTTCGGCATTCCATGATGTTTGAACACTTGTGCAAGATATATTTTAACCATATGCTCAGCTTTGATGGTCTTTTTGACCGGCAAGAAATGAGCTTGCTTGCTAAACCTGTCCACAATTGTCCAAATTGCATCATTACCCTGTTGGGTACGTGGCAAGTCCATAATGAAATCCATTGTAATACTTTCCCATGGCTGCGTGGGAATAGGCAATGGCTGAAGCAAACCTGGTGCCTTTTGCCTATCAAATTTGACCTTTTGACAGGTGATACATGCACGTACATGTGCCTCTATGTCCTTCCGCATACCTGGCCAAAAGAAATACCGCTCAATCATGTGTGTAGTAGGCATTATGCCTCTATGACCAGCATATGGAGGAGCATGGCACTCATCCAAAACCTTTTGCCTCATGTCAGACACCACACATAGGCAATTATCTTTCATGAGATAACCCTCTTTGATCACAAATGAGGCATGTGCATGACCAGCCATCAAATCAGCCCAAATAGTGGCAAAATCAGCATCCGTATGATACAAATCACGCATGGTAGACAAGTCCCCATGAGAGGCAACCGAGATAGCTGCTACATACGGCTTTCGTGACAATGCATCGGCCACTACATTCTTCTTTCCCGGGGTGTGCAAGATCTGAAAATGAAACATAGAGAGGAAATTGGCCATCCTCATATGCTTCTCTGACAATTTAGTTTGAGTAAGAAAATATCTCAAACTCTGGTGATCTGTCTTCACAGTGAAATCAGCCCCAAGAAGGTAATGTTTCCATATAGTAAGTGCATGAATTACAGCTAAGAGCTCTTTCTCATAAATGCCAAGAGATAGCTCTGCATCATGCAATCTACGACTCTCATAAGCCACGGCATGTCCCTCTTGATTAAGGACAGCCCCTATGCAATTTCCAGATGCATCACATTCCACACAAAAAGGCTTTTGCAAATCCGGAACAATCAACACTGGACCTTGAGTAGTTGCATCTTTCAATGCGAGGAATGCATCTCTCTCTACATTAGTCCATTTGAACACGGCCTTCTTCTTTGTCAAATCATGCAAAGGAGAAGCAATCCATGCAAAGTGCCGAATGAACCTGCGGTAGTAAGAGCATAATCCAAGAAAACTACGGATCTCATGCACTGAACTCAATTCGGGCCAATTCCGAATTGCATCAATCTTTGCAGGATCCATCCGCACTCCATCTTTGGACACAATATGCCCAAGATAATGTATCTCTGACAAGAAGAACTCACTCTTCTTTGCATTTATGAAGAGTTTATGCTTATGGAGCTCTTCAAAAACAATAGCCAAATGAGCTTTATGCTCTTCTTCGGTCTTCGAGAAGACTAGTATGTCATCAAAGAAGACACCTGTAAATTTCCTGTACCCACGGAATATGCGATCCATCATTCTATTGAATGTAGCCGGGGCATTTGTAAGACCAAAAGGCATAACAAGATACTCATAAAGCCCAAATGCTGTCCTGAAAGCAGTTTTGTGTACATCCTGAGGCACTACACGCACTTGATGATATCCACTCTTGAGATCAATTCGGCTAAAGCATGCCGATCCATCCAACTTGTCAAGGATGTCGTCTATGCGTGGAATCGGAAACCGATTCTTGATGGTAAGCTTATTCAAAGCTCTATAATCCACACACATACGAAAGGATCCATCCTTCTTTTGAACCAAGAGGACGGGTGAACAATATGGGGAAGAGCTTGGCTGAACCAAACCCTTCTCAAGAAGCTCATTCACTTGCTTCATGATCTCCTCTTTTTGGGATGCACTTACACGATAGGCTGGCCTATTAGGTGGTGAGCTACCCGGCACAAGATCAATGCGATGATCTTCCGGTCGTACAGGTGGTAACTCATTTGGTAACTCATCAGCAAAACAATCATTGTGCTGTTGCAAAAATTTCAGCCTATCATTACAAAGAGTGTTTACATGTACATTAGTTTTCTCAATAGGATCTCGTACAAAAATCAAGTACGCAAAAATACTCTTTTTCATTACTTTCTTAATTTGTACATGAGATACAAGGGGAATGGTATCACCCTCTTCACCAGCATCAATTACATGTTCTCGGCCTTTATGCATGAAGGTGATCCTGTTAGTCTTGTAAGCCTTGCACGGATCAATACGTGTATGCCAAGGCTTTCCAAGCAATACATCACAGCCATTCAAAGGCGCCACAAGAAAATCCTCATGATCCACATAGCCTTGAATGTGTATGCGCAACTTGCCAAAAATAGGCATGACCTGCACTTCTCTACCAACAAAGGCAGCCCCTGCTTCAATTTGAGGACCCATGTCCTCCACTTCAATACCCAAAGCAGCTGCCATCTGAGTGGATATGAAATTCTCTGATGCACAATCATCAAACATGAACAAAGCACGTTGATCTTTGAGCTGTCCCCAAGCTTTACATACAACCCTATCTTTGCTATCATGTGAAGTGTTGCCCTGCACATCCGGAACCATATGCACATTAGGCTTCGGTACATTAGCATTTTCAGCTTTGTTCTTCTTATTTGGGCATGCTCTTGCCATGTGCTCAGTGCTGCCACAAGTAAAGCATTTGCCTTCACGCATATATTGCTCCTTCTTCTCAGCACTAAGACCAAAGTTTGCCGGCTTATAAGGGCGCTTGTTAGCAAACTTATTTTCAGCTTTTGGACCTGATTTGGCTTGGTTTTGGTCCCTTTTAGGTGGCTGTCCATCATTTTGCAGGTTTTGGACAGCCCTCTCTTTGCCTTGAAATGAGGGTTTAGCCTTATTGGATCGACTCAATTTGAGTTCCAATTGCTCGGTGGCGGTGGCGGCTGCGATTAATTGGTGTAAGGTATGACCAGGATACATTTGTAATCCCGCTTTGTACACGGGTTGCAATCCCGATTGAAACCTTCTCTTCCTTTCCGCCTCGGTGACATGCATAAATGGAGACACCTCCAAAAGCACTTTCCAAAACTTTTGTACATATGCATTTACCGATTCCCCCTCATTTTGCTTTACCCAATCCCACTTCATTGTTATCTCATTCAATGCATTGGGAGGCAAGAATTGAGCATAAAACCTCTCCTTGAACTCTTCCCATGATCTAACGGGATTCGGTGAGAGCTTCTCCGTGAGCCACCAATGGGCAGCAGTGCCTTTCATGAACATGCTTACATGCCGGATCATGGATTTCTGAGTGAAATCCTCATCACTGAAAGCAATATCAAACTGGGCAATAAAAGCAAGTGCCTTTGATGCATCATATTCTCCATGATATGTGTCAAACTTCACAGATTTGTCTCCGGCTTTGAAGTCACGAGACTTTGATGCATGTGTGTGCATCTCAACATGTTTTCCCCCATGTTTGTCCATTGGGACAGTCCCTGTAATTGGCATCATTTTTGGACCAAAAGGTGATGCATAAGGCATAGATACATGTGCCCTGTAAGCATGAGACATGGCTGGCCCCTCAACATGCATTGATACATTTTCAGCCATAGCTTCTCCCTCACGAGCACACTCGAAGGCATGAGTGGCATGAGAGATACGCGGAATACTTGCACCAACAGAAAATTGCAGCCCATGTTGCATGTGTTGTGCATGTACATTTTCAGCCGGCAATGGCATTTGACATACATTTTGACCACTGCCATAAACATTGTATCCTTCACGGGCTACATGAGATATTCCTGCATGGCGTGAAGTCACTGATTGTTCCTCTCCCATAGCATGGAGATTCATCCTCTTAGACATAACTTCTTGTTCGGGCACTTGTGGGGATTCCAAGACATGTGGGATGGTTGCCTTTTCTGCATAGGCATCCTCGGTACGAGCCAAGTATGCACGTGCTGCATCCCTCGGTTGCATGTGCAACTCTTGAGCAATCATTGCCATTGCATGATCCATATAAGATTCAGCTTTCTTGGTCTTCAAACGGTCATGTACCAATGGATCCTCGCGGCGATAGAGATTCAATTCTTCTTGTTGTGCTTGGAGAAGAGCCTGCATACGAGTAAGTTCAGCCCTCAAGACTATCGACTCTTCTTCTTGCATCTTCTCTTTGCCACGAGACGGCTGTCCCACATATTCATGTTCCCTATTGTGCACCACATGAGTTTGCTCATCCTGTAAAGCATTGGAGGCATGCATTTCATTGTCCCTGCCTCTTGTATTAGCATCTCCAACATTCATTGTATGGCTGTCCATAATGTTCTAAGTGTAGAGATAGCTAGTGTTCACGGTGATCGTCTCTCACGATAGAAGTGAAAGAGAACCGTACGCTCTGATACCAATGTAACTTGGTTGAACACAATGCTAATCAATACACTTAAATACACTAAGATTTGAAGGACACTTGCTCAAATACAAGAAGTAAATTGCTGAATTGACAAGAGGCACACAATGAGCCGGAACGGCCGACCCCTCCCTTGAGTAAATTGTATTACTATTGGAGAAATTCAATACATAGCTTCACGGGCATCCATTGCCAAATCCTCCATGCCAATGCATATGAAATTCAGCATTTAGAAAACAATGGTATGTCGATGTAGATCACCAAGGAGCTGCCTTGATGCCCGGCCCGACTTCAGTGCCCATATTCTCTACCATTGGCTCTATGTTCTACCAAGCAAGGTAGCAACATCTTCAAGAGCACATAGGACAAGAGAAATACTACACAGGGCGGCTAAACAAGGAGTCCTGCCCTTCTACTGAGTAAGTAATGACAACACATTGTCCAATTAGCTTACCAGTCTTCATAGAAGTTGTTGCAAGCGGAAGCCTTCGCGTTGGAAGCTTTAGAAGTGTTGATATCTTCGATTTGCCGCAATCCTTCGCGACAAAAGTCTTCAAGAGGATGAAGGGAACCTTGGGAAAGCTTCCCCTATGGTTCAACTTGAGAAAGGAAGGCTGAAATTAGGGTTTTTAGCAAAAAGACCAGAAATTACAGCAAAAATGAGAGCTGTTTTGCTGAATTTCAGTCATTGGGAGTGAGTAGGAGAGTGATTAGCACTTGGAAACACTCTTGGAAGCTTGGAAAACACCCTAGCAAGTTGGGTATGGCTATGGAGAGCTTGGAAATGGAGAGAAATGGTGGAAAAACAGAGTTTTCAGCCTCCAAAAATCCTCATGAAGAGAAAACACGAATTTCTCTTAATAAGTAAGTGAATTGGGGTCCAATCAGGTGAGAGGACATGGGGAGATGCCCATTTATGAGTAAAAAGGGAGGATCAGGTCCTAGACATTGAGTCTTGTCCGCCTCGGGACTTCAGTGAGTGTGAACTTGGAAGCGGTCATAATTTATAAGTGACTTTTGGGCGCCCAAACTTTAATGAAATGGGAACGCACTCACTTATAAATATTGGCTAAGTCCTAAGGGCTATTTGAGCCTAGATTGGGTAATACTTACCACCTGTTCACATGCCACACAACCATGTCAGCAGACAGTTTCACACGCACGGTTCACGGGCGGGCGTCCCCTTACCCGGAACTACACATAGGTCATGCAGGCATGAAAACAGCATGCAATTTCATTTGCAGGCAAGCACATAAAGATGCTATGCAATGCAGCATTGGCATGAGCAATTCCCGTTCATGAAACCATATAAGACCAGGCGTTTCCAGGCAAGTATATGCGATACCAGACCCAGTGGAAAGCCAATCCTCCAGGCGTTTCCGGGCATGTACACAAAGGCACAAGTCCCAGCGGAAAGCCAAGTCCTCCAGATATTCCGGGCATGATAACATCAAGTCCCAGCGGAATATCATATCCAACTATACAACATGACACGTGTCAATCACCTGCATAGGCATATTCCATAAGCCATGGACACCAATCCAATATGTACATAGTGTGAAAGCAAGAGTGAACCATTTGGGTGGCCAAATGGTGACATTGGGACTTCTTTGAGGGCACCCTTGTACACATGGGATTCTCTGTGTAGGATTGGATCAGAGGGGTGTCATGCCTTTATCGGGGTGCTCACAGTGCTTGTGTGGTTGTAAAGGTGAGCGCTTATAGATTTCTTGCTCAGTACGATAGGCATGCCCCCATTGTCATTGAGACTATGAGTGTCTTTCTTCCTCTGTTTGTCTTTCACTCCGTGGTGGAGTTTCTGGATTGCGATTGCAGGGAGGAGCACTTGGACCCAGGAATGGCTAATGATACTGCTATGTTCTTAGAGGCCTCCTATTCATGTTTGTGCTCGTTTCAGACTGCCTTTGATTAATTTTGTCTAGCAGCAGGGGTGCTCATTAATTGGCACAAATCTATTGGATTCTGGATTAGTAATTTTCAGAGAGTTGATTGGGGTGCAGAGGTTGGCTTTACTCGAATTGAGAGAAGCTGCACTGCATATATCTTGGATGCCAGGTTGGGATTGTTGCGAATCAGTCTGCTCCTGTGCTCATGAGCGTAAGGAAGAAGCTTCTTCATTGAAGTTGAGGAAGCTGGATTTGGTGGTTAATAACCAAGTGTTGCTTACGACAATTTGGTGTATCGCTTCATGCTGGTGCTTCGACTGTGGATGTATTGGGTAGCTGCAAAGGTTGGCCTGTAACTTTTTATGGTTGGGATTGGATGGCACCTCTGACACTCCGACCTAAAGTTGCTTGGGAGACTGTTATTCTTCCCAAGCAAGAAGGGGGAGTGCACCTCTGACATGGGCCAAAGTTGCTTGGGAGACTATTATTCTTCCCAACTAGGAAAAGGGGGACTGAATATTATAGACCTGTAGATCCAGTGCAAAGCATTGTTTTGAGTGGTGGAGATTGGGTGCGTAATGCATGCTTCATCTTCTTTGTTGAGGCAGAGTACAATCTCCCATCTCCCCACTGGCATCATGTGTTTTCATGCATAATTAGTAGATACTCACGTCTACTTTAGGGCAAGCATATAACTCCCCATCAATTTTTGTGTCCCATGTTCTCAGACAACCTGAAGAAAATACACTGCTTCTAGCTACTTTTCACTCCACTAATCAGACAACCAAGAAGTTCCCTTATATTGTTGTCACTCATAGACTAGCGCTGCTCTTTACAGTAACTAGAGGTTTATCTATGCCAAAGCATAGAGTGTCCCAAACAAGAAACATGCGAAGCCTTAGGAAATCCTAGATGGGACACTCACCATAAAACCTGCGTTAAGCATGATCATCGGTGGAATGGCTAAATTTCCCTGCTACAACCTAGCCCTTGAAGCAACCGAATTCCTCTCTGAACACCAAGGTCAAACCACAAGTCAAGTGGAGGGTCAATCTAATCCATGTAAAGTCAAGGATGAAAGATACCACCATGTTCACAACCCAATTCTACAATTTGGCTTATGTAGTCAGCTCTATTAGCTATCTATAAGCTATCCGGAAAGCTTTGCCTAGGCATCTTGGATTATGACCATCACCTCAAGACTGCCAACTCAGCACCCTGTCTTGGGTTTTGCCAATTTTCGACAAGACTGCTTGCCACCTGCCACCTAGTGGCTATCCGGATAACATGAAGTGTTTTCAGAAAACTTGCTATGCTCTTGTCACTATTTTAAAAAGAACTTCCACTCATGTGGAGTAAGAGCATGCAACAAATTAGATTCCATCACCATTCGACAAAGATCTTGAAAAATTAAAGACTATTAATTATGGGTTTTACAAAAATGTACAAAAAAGGGTATGTGAATTGAGCCATTTTCGGACCCACCAATGTGTGTGCGAATTCATATTTAAATCCCAACTAGTAAAATCTTACTACTTACTGACTCCATGTATCTCCAATGCACATGAAATGTTTGTGCTAACTTGGAGAAAAGCAGTGATAGAAAGTGGATGTTGGAAAGAAGTGAAGGGTTACGAGAAAGGATTTTAGGTTGGATGAGAGGTCTGAGACGAAGTTTTCAGCTTTTGGGGACCAAGAGAAAGTAGATGGCATGCATAGACCTTGCACAACATGTAGATACGAGCCAACAAGAAGGAAGAAGCTGAATTTATAGGGGAAGTGAGTTACAAAACACCCTTGCTTTAGTGTTGTGCTTTCTACAAAAGTTGGGGCTTAAAATCAAAAGCCCCCTCTCACTTTAGCACAAAAAGCCCACCTTTTTTTGTCTTACAAATTTCCCTAAATCAACGTTAATGCCTATTTCAGCTTTCCTTATCCCACATGATGGCCTACATCCCTATGTGCACATCCAACCTATACGTGTCCTCCACCTTCTCTCTAGTCTCATACATCTACAAGACCTCTCCAAGCTTTGTCCGGCATACCATGCTATTGGAGACCTCTGCCTGCACTAATGCCTTGCCTATACATCCTAGCATGCCTACCATAGTCACATCAAGAACTGTTTGAAACCGGTCTATGGACACATAAAGCGGTAATTCATTCACAAATAACCTGGACTTACTCAGACACACAATCACAGAATCCTCGCTCCCTCGCTCAACAACACATTGGCCCCGAAGTCCGGTGCCCCTTGCGGTATTTCTTTATTGTTAAAAAGTTGGAACATACAAAGCACGAGTGCAACAGAGCACTCTACTTGCACCAGCTGAGTTTTACAAATTTTGGGAGAAATTTGCCAACATAACTGCACTAAAACTGTTCCATAACATCTCAGAATGAGTCCCAACTGACAGGCTCAAATATCACAATTCAGCTTGCTGTAATTTTTTGCACAGACCTGTTTTCAGCCCAAATTAACCCTTGTACTATCCTGGAAGACTTTAGCAAAGTCCTACTGCTTTCTGGCATCAACCGGGCAACAGAACAGCCCAAAAACAGCACCTAAACAGTGCTAAAACAGCGTTGTATTGAAGAGGTTATTACCCTCTTCCGTCCCTGCTTTGGTGTAGGAACTAACTACACCGGTTCCTGTTCAAGGAGGCAACTAGCCTTTGCATATAAGCATGAAATTCACACAACTGTACCTGATTTTATTTGATGAGAGCATTACCATAGTCTGCAAGAGAAAGAGAGAGAGAGAGAGAGAGGCTGTGGGGAGCAAGCTCAACCCTCAATACATGAGTTGCAGGGCAAGGGAGTGCACCACAATAGCTCTTAACCTGCAACAATCCACCATAATGGTTGCAAATGAGCCTCATTCAGCCCAAAATCCCACGCTTCCCCCTTCCCAGTGTGGAAAATGCACATAAATTTGACACTTGGCACATTTTTAAGCCTTTTCTACATGCAATCTTCCAAGCTAAAAATCTCCTAACTGGTTCACACTCTCACAACAGTCCTTTGCCAGCTTTTGGTCCCCTTGACATTCTGCACAAATTGACGCGAAGACTTTTCAATTCCGACACTGCCAAAAATAGCAGTTTCCTAGATTTTAGGGATGATGTCATCTGCATTCCTTTTGGTCTCCTGACCATCTTTGACCACTATGGTCACTTCAGAATTTGCTTAGAATTCAAGATACATTCGCATTTCGGTGGCGGCCACTTACTAGTGTAAACCGGCTTATGCCCTCATTCAGTGGCCATGTCCTGGACACTGTCATTCATCTTTCAGTGTAGTTCTCAGGCTTAGCCAACCACTGGAAAGAGAGAGAGAGAGAGGCTGGGGAGCAAGCTCAACCCTTAATACATGAGTTGCAAGGCAAGGGAGTGCACCACAATAGCTCTTAACCTGCAACAATCCACCATAATGGCTGCAAATGAGCCTCATTCAGCCCAAAATCCCACGCTTCCCCCTTCCCAGTGTGGAAAATGCACATAAATTTGACACTTGGCACATTTTTAAGCCTTTTCCACATGCAATCTTCCAAGCTAAAAATCTCCTGACTGGTTCACACTCTCACAACAGTCCTTTGCCAGCCTTGACATTCTGCACAAACTGACGCGAAGACTTTTCAATTCCGACACTGCCAAAAATAGCAGTTTCCTAGATTTTAGGGATGATGTCATCTGCATTCCTTCTGGTCTCCTGACCATCTTTGACCACTATGGTCACTTCAGAATTTGCTTAGAATTCAAGATACATTCACATTTCGGTGGCGGCCACTTACTAGTGTAAACCGGCCTATGCCCTCGTTCAGTGGCCATGTCCTGGACACTGTCATTCATCTTTCAGTGCAGTTCTCAGGCTTAGCCAACCACTGGTCCAAAGTCCCACTGGCTGACCCATTCTGACATTGCAATGGCCCAAGCCCTTCCAAGAGATCCCGAGGGAAAACAATAGCAACCAAAGAGAAAGAAAAGAAAAATATATATATTTATAAAGAAATGTAAATAAAGAAAACAACTGCAAAAAGTTTCACCTCCTGGTGACACTGTTATCCTTTGTGTGTGCTTCCCAGACATACTCGCGGTGCCCTACAGGCCACGCTTTTGTGCGTATGGTTGGTTGTGTCTTCACATGCACATTGAGGTCTAGTCCGCCCATTCACGACCTAGCTGGGGTTGTCCACATTTGCACATGTCATGGCTGCACTACCATGCCATGGCTAGGCTACTTGTGGCCCGCCCTAGGTGGGGGAGACTGGATGCGCTCCTTGCCTACCTCTATTTGTAGAGATGTGGCAACACTCGCCCAATGTGGTGGATATCAATGCTCCATCCTCATGTTGTATTGCCTATGCACCAACTAGCTCATGTTTGTGCAACCCATGTTATGACAAGTAGCAGCCCAAGCGCTTGACATCTTCGTATTTACAAGGGAAAATGGTTTAGGAGGCGAGAGGTTTAGAGACGGCTTGGATTAGATTCGATACACTACCAAATAGGTTACATGCTACAATGGATCGTTATCTCATAAAGGTCCACTCATGGAGTAGGTAGACTTTACTCTTGGACACCTTATCTTCATGGGGACCCGAGATAAGTTCGGATGGAAGTGGGAGGTGACACCGCAGACGATGGCACTAACTATGATCAAGGACCTACACGGTCATGTCATGGCTGTCCCCACATATAAATGTCTATATAGGTACACGGCCAACCCCTTCTCCACATAGTTCATTGGTTCATCACTGGCAGTTTACTCCCTAGCTTCTACTAGCATACAAACTCTATCTTAGTAGTTCTAGATTAGCCATCGAAGCTCCCTTCACAAGAGCATAGGGGTGTGGGGCTTTGTCATCTATTGTATTGCCTCAACAATACAATATTTGTCTCTATCTCTAGTATTGCACAATTTGAGTTTTAAAGTTTTGTATTGTGAAAGATCCTACTTCTTGAGAGTGTTCTCTTGTATACACCACACATTTGTATTCTCTTGCATGGTATTAGAGCTCCTGTTCAGTACAAAACTTCTTTACTAATTACTGTTTTTAGCAGTCCCTTAGGCAAAATGGCATCTTCCGCAAGACCACCCACAACCATTCGGTGGTGATAGAAAGCTTAACAACACCAATTATCTTCTAGGGAAGTTCATGCTTAAGGCTATGGTTTCCTCCTATGAGCTTTGGGACATTGTTGGTGTTAATGTTCACGCCCCACCAATAAGGGACACAAACGATATCCTAGGAGCTCTAGCATGGGTCTCTGCCGGATGGCCTGGATATCTACCATAGTGAGATGCCTGGTCGGACGAGCCCGATGCCTCGCAATGATGCTCTGAATCCTCCGGTGTAGGCACCGTCTCCCCGATGTGAGGATCCGCGAACGCTCGGGCATCTAGATCTGCCCAACTGGATAGCTCTCTCAACTAGAGTCCCACGGGGTGCCCACTGCTGGGCTGTTGGCTGTGTCCTCCCGGGTAGTCCCTCTAAAGAAGCCAGTAATCTGTCTCTGTGTGGACTCCCTGCCAGTCAGGTGTCTGCTCTTGATAATGGACTCTCTGAGCATGCGGATCTCCAGGAGATAAAACCCCAAGCATCGCTGATCACAATAGTCCATGACTCTAGCCAGTGGTCCAAATCCCTCTCTGAAAAGGCAATGGTAGCGCCCTCAAATCTCATAATATGCTGTGCAGCGACAGATGTAGTGCTCCTCCGTCTCTGGCTCTATCCAACAAATCTGAAAAATCCTGTCCCCTGGAGGTATGCCTCTAAATCTGCCTGTCTCTATCTCTAACTGATGTGAAGAGGTGCGGATCTGCCCAATGGCGCACCTCAATCCATGAGACAGATGGGTATCCATGTAGCTCGGTCTAAGTTTAAAGCCATCCTCAGTGGTGCGGAGAAGATGGTCTCTATAGAAAGCCATCTTTGTCCCCAACTCCTGTGAGGGCTCTAGCCATGTCCTCCTAGTGTCCAACTGAATGAGGTCCTGACTGATGACTCTACTAATCTCAGAATGTGTCAAGGTGAGAGAGGGTGCCTCCAGAGAGTACTGGAAGGGTGGAAGTCTGTCTAAACTGAACCCGTGGAGGTCAAACCAGGATACTACCTGCGCATACCAACATGAAGTGTCTCCCTCCATGGCTAGCTGATGAGAGGACTCTAAAGCAAGTCGTGCATACCGGTGTCGGGGAAGCTCCCAGGTGCTATGAATGAAGGACACTGATCTGGCAAGAGCCTTGACTACGATCGGTGGTGCTCCCATCTCGGCTCTAATAATCTCATGGGATACCGAGGCCTTAGCCCGAATCATCCTGGAGATCATGGACACAAGTGGTCTCTCCATCGATCTCCATCCATCGTATGTGCGTCCTGATGGATTGTGACGATCTAGGCTAGGCCCCCAGATCTGTACTCCATATAGCATAGCCGATGTGACCAGCGTGTCAAAAAGCCACAGCTTAGTGCGTGGCTCTTGAAACTGTACCTGTGAGCACATCCTCTCTAGACCTCCTAGTGCTGCATATCCTCTAGTCAATCTGGCCTCTGCTGCCCCCCTCATGGAAAATGTGGGCCCAGTGAACACCACTCCAAGATATGTGTATGAGTCAACATACTCCACTGTCTCCTGCCCATATGTGAAAATGTGAAGAGAGAGAGAGAGAGAGAGAGAGAGAGAGAGAGAGAGAGAGAGAGAGAGAGAGAGAGAGAGAGCAACAGAAGGTTTGGGATTCCCTGCCTCCGTTGATCTCGGATGACGTGTGCCTCACTTGATGCCCCATTTTTTGTTGAGGAGCTAAGGCTGTTTGTTACTCCTGGCATTACCTCATGGTAAATGCCCACGGGATGATGGTCTTTCCCCGACCTTCTTTCTGAGGTTTTGGGATGACTTCAGGAAAAGTGACTACACTGGCTTTACAGGAGAACACAGGTACTATGCCATCTTTCCTTACTGAGGGTCTTATCCACCTTATTCCTAACGGTGTTGATAAGATGAGTATTGCCCAGTGTGGAGACCTGTCAAATTGCTTGGGACAGCTTACAAAATTCTTGCCAAGGCAGTGAGAATGAGGTTGCTACCTGTTTTGCAGAACGTGATTCATGATACACAAAATGGGTTCCTTCACAGACGAAGTATTTTTAATAACATCTTCTCTTTCTTGGAGGAATGGTTGAATGGACTAAGGCAAGCAATCGACCCCTAGCCATGTTACTGTTAGATTTTCAGAAGGTTTATGACAGTGGATTGGGTGTAACTTGGTTGAACACAATGCTAATCAATACACTTAAATACACTAAGATTTGAAGGACACTTGCTCAAATACAAGAAGTAAATTGCTGAATTGACAAGAGGCACACAATGAGCCGGAACGGCCGACCCCTCCCTTGAGTAAATTGTATTACTATTGGAGAAATTCAATACATAGCTTCACGGGCATCCATTGCCAAATCCTCCATGCCAATGCATATGAAATTCAGCATTTAGAAAACAATGGTATGTCGATGTAGATCACCAAGGAGCTGCCTTGATGCCCGGCCCGACTTCAGTGCCCATATTCTCTACCATTGGCTCTATGTTCTACCAAGCAAGGTAGCAACATCTTCAAGAGCACATAGGACAAGAGAAATACTACACAGGGCGGCTAAACAAGGAGTCCTGCCCTTCTACTGAGTAAGTAATGACAACACATTGTCCAATTAGCTTACCAGTCTTCATAGAAGTTGTTGCAAGCGGAAGCCTTCGCGTTGGAAGCTTTAGAAGTGTTGATATCTTCGATTTGCCGCAATCCTTCGCGACAAAAGTCTTCAAGAGGATGAAGGGAACCTTGGGAAAGCTTCCCCTATGGTTCAACTTGAGAAAGGAAGGCTGAAATTAGGGTTTTTAGCAAAAAGACCAGAAATTACAGCAAAAATGAGAGCTGTTTTGCTGAATTTCAGTCATTGGGAGTGAGTAGGAGAGTGATTAGCACTTGGAAACACTCTTGGAAGCTTGGAAAACACCCTAGCAAGTTGGGTATGGCTATGGAGAGCTTGGAAATGGAGAGAAATGGTGAAAAAACAGAGTTTTCAGCCTCCAAAAATCCTCATGAAGAGAAAACACGAATTTCTCTTAATAAGTAAGTGAATTGGGGTCCAATCAGGTGAGAGGACATGGGGAGATGCCCATTTATGAGTAAAAAGGGAGGATCAGGTCCTGGACATTGAGTCTTGTCCGCCTCGGGACTTCAGTGAGTGTGAACTTGGAAGCGGTCATAATTTATAAGTGACTTTTGGGCGCCCAAACTTTAATGAAATGGGAACGCACTCACTTATAAATATTGGCTAAGTCCTAAGGGCTATTTGAGCCTAGATTGGGTAATACTTACCACCTGTTCACATGCCACACAACCATGTCAGCAGACAGTTTCACACGCACGGTTCACGGGCGGGCGTCCCCTTACCCGGAACTACACATAGGTCATGCAGGCATGCAAACAGCATGCAATTTCATTTGCAGGCAAGCACATAAAGATGCTATGCAATGCAGCATTGGCATGAGCAATTCCCGTTCATGAAACCATATAAGACCAGGCGTTTCCAGGCAAGTATATGCGATACCAGACCCAGTGGAAAGCCAATCCTCCAGGCGTTTTCGGGCATGTACACAAAGGCACAAGTCCCAGCGGAAAGCCAAGTCCTCCAGATATTCCGGGCATGATAACATCAAGTCCCAGCGGAATATCATATCCAACTATACAACATGACACGTGTCAATCACCTGCATAGGCATATTCCATAAGCCATGGACACCAATCCAATATGTACATAGTGTGAAAGCAAGAGTGAACCATTTGGGTGGCCAAATGGTGACATTCCCCCCCGCTTCTAAACAGTTGTCCGCAACTGAAATGCATCCAAATATGTCTGAAGCACATGCGGGCAATCTTTGAAGAACTCTTCATCTACCCATTTAGCATCAATGGGAAGATAGTTCTTAAACTTCACAAGGTAACGCCTCACAACTTTGCCTGCAGCAAGCTTGCGTTCCTTGTGATACACAATCTGCTCTGGCTGCAAGATCTCTTCAAGCTCATCCACTTCTGGTGGATCCTCAATGACCATTTCACTGGGCTCCGGCCCTACATACTTGCGAAGGAGACTCACATGAAAAGCATTGTGTATGTGCCAATGACTAGGTAATGCCAATCTGAAAGCCACTTCATTGATCTTCTCGATCACTCGAAAAGGTCCATAGTACCTGGTTGCAAGCTTAGGATATGCACCCTCTTTGCCAGGCCTCTTTGCAAGTCTTGCTTTCTCAAATTTCAGCAATACCCAATCATTCTCTTTAACATCCAATTGCCTTCTATGCTTGTCGGCAGCCTTTTTATGCTTGTCTTGTGACCTTGCAATGGCTGTCCGCACTTGAGCAAAAGCAATATCCAAGTCTCTTACATACTCATCAGCTGCAAATATCTCATCCTTTGTGCGAAGGATGGGTGGCAAAACCACCTTACCATAAATAATCTCAAACGGGGCCTTTCCCGTAGATGCATGCACCGTGTTGTTGTATGCAAATTCCACAAGCGGTAAGTACTTCTCCCAAGAAGACTTCTGATCCGCCACATAACATTTCAAGAGATCCAACACGGCTGAATTTGCAGCCTCACTTTGCCCATCCGTTTGAGGGTGATAAGCTGATGAGAAGTCCAATTTGGTACCCATATTATCAAATAAGGCCCGCCAAAAGAGACTTGTAGTCCTGGGATCTCTATCCCCCACAATGGACTTCGGCATTCCATGATGTTTGAACACTTGTGCAAGATATATTTTAACCATATGCTCAGCTTTGATGGTCTTTTTGACCGGCAAGAAATGAGCTTGCTTGCTAAACCTGTCCACAATTGTCCAAATTGCATCATTACCCTGTTGGGTACGTGGCAAGTCCATAATGAAATCCATTGTAATACTTTCCCATGGCTGCGTGGGAATAGGCAATGGCTGAAGCAAACCTGGTGCCTTTTGCCTATCAAATTTGACCTTTTGACAGGTGATACATGCACGTACATGTGCCTCTATGTCCTTCCGCATACCTGGCCAAAAGAAATACCGCTCAATCATGTGTGTAGTAGGCATTATGCCTCTATGACCAGCATATGGAGGAGCATGGCACTCATCCAAAACCTTTTGCCTCATGTCAGACACCACACATAGGCAATTATCTTTCATGAGATAACCCTCTTTGATCACAAATGAGGCATGTGCATGACCAGCCATCAAATCAGCCCAAATAGTGGCAAAATCAGCATCCGTATGATACAAATCACGCATGGTAGACAAGTCCCCATGAGAGGCAACCGAGATAGCTGCTACATACGGCTTTCGTGACAATGCATCGGCCACTACATTCTTCTTTCCCGGGGTGTGCAAGATCTGAAAATGAAACATAGAGAGGAAATTGGCCATCCTCATATGCTTCTCTGACAATTTAGTTTGAGTAAGAAAATATCTCAAACTCTGGTGATCTGTCTTCACAGTGAAATCAGCCCCAAGAAGGTAATGTTTCCATATAGTAAGTGCATGAATTACAGCTAAGAGCTCTTTCTCATAAATGCCAAGAGATAGCTCTGCATCATGCAATCTACGACTCTCATAAGCCACGGCATGTCCCTCTTGATTAAGGACAGCCCCTATGCAATTTCCAGATGCATCACATTCCACACAAAAAGGCTTTTGCAAATCCGGAACAATCAACACTGGACCTTGAGTAGTTGCATCTTTCAATGCGAGGAATGCATCTCTCTCTACATTAGTCCATTTGAACACGGCCTTCTTCTTTGTCAAATCATGCAAAGGAGAAGCAATCCATGCAAAGTGCCGAATGAACCTGCGGTAGTAAGAGCATAATCCAAGAAAACTACGGATCTCATGCACTGAACTCAATTCGGGCCAATTCCGAATTGCATCAATCTTTGCAGGATCCATCCGCACTCCATCTTTGGACACAATATGCCCAAGATAATGTATCTCTGACAAGAAGAACTCACTCTTCTTTGCATTTATGAAGAGTTTATGCTTATGGAGCTCTTCAAAAACAATAGCCAAATGAGCTTTATGCTCTTCTTCGGTCTTCGAGAAGACTAGTATGTCATCAAAGAAGACACCTGTAAATTTCCTGTACCCACGGAATATGCGATCCATCATTCTATTGAATGTAGCCGGGGCATTTGTAAGACCAAAAGGCATAACAAGATACTCATAAAGCCCAAATGCTGTCCTGAAAGCAGTTTTGTGTACATCCTGAGGCACTACACGCACTTGATGATATCCACTCTTGAGATCAATTCGGCTAAAGCATGCCGATCCATCCAACTTGTCAAGGATGTCGTCTATGCGTGGAATCGGAAACCGATTCTTGATGGTAAGCTTATTCAAAGCTCTATAATCCACACACATACGAAAGGATCCATCCTTCTTTTGAACCAAGAGGACGGGTGAACAATATGGGGAAGAGCTTGGCTGAACCAAACCCTTCTCAAGAAGCTCATTCACTTGCTTCATGATCTCCTCTTTTTGGGATGCACTTACACGATAGGCTGGCCTATTAGGTGGTGAGCTACCCGGCACAAGATCAATGCGATGATCTTCCGGTCGTACAGGTGGTAACTCATTTGGTAACTCATCAGCAAAACAATCATTGTGCTGTTGCAAAAATTTCAGCCTATCATTACAAAGAGTGTTTACATGTACATTAGTTTTCTCAATAGGATCTCGTACAAAAATCAAGTACGCAAAAATACTCTTTTTCATTACTTTCTTAATTTGTACATGAGATACAAGGGGAATGGTATCACCCTCTTCACCAGCATCAATTACATGTTCTCGGCCTTTATGCATGAAGGTGATCCTGTTAGTCTTGTAAGCCTTGCACGGATCAATACGTGTATGCCAAGGCTTTCCAAGCAATACATCACAGCCATTCAAAGGCGCCACAAGAAAATCCTCATGATCCACATAGCCTTGAATGTGTATGCGCAACTTGCCAAAAATAGGCATGACCTGCACTTCTCTACCAACAAAGGCAGCCCCTGCTTCAATTTGAGGACCCATGTCCTCCACTTCAATACCCAAAGCAGCTGCCATCTGAGTGGATATGAAATTCTCTGATGCACAATCATCAAACATGAACAAAGCACGTTGATCTTTGAGCTGTCCCCAAGCTTTACATACAACCCTATCTTTGCTATCATGTGAAGTGTTGCCCTGCACATCCGGAACCATATGCACATTAGGCTTCGGTACATTAGCATTTTCAGCTTTGTTCTTCTTATTTGGGCATGCTCTTGCCATGTGCTCAGTGCTGCCACAAGTAAAGCATTTGCCTTCACGCATATATTGCTCCTTCTTCTCAGCACTAAGACCAAAGTTTGCCGGCTTATAAGGGCGCTTGTTAGCAAACTTATTTTCAGCTTTTGGACCTGATTTGGCTTGGTTTTGGTCCCTTTTAGGTGGCTGTCCATCATTTTGCAGGTTTTGGACAGCCCTCTCTTTGCCTTGAAATGAGGGTTTAGCCTTATTGGATCGACTCAATTTGAGTTCCAATTGCTCGGTGGCGGTGGCGGCTGCGATTAATTGGTGTAAGGTATGACCAGGATACATTTGTAATCCCGCTTTGTACACGGGTTGCAATCCCGATTGAAACCTTCTCTTCCTTTCCGCCTCGGTGACATGCATAAATGGAGACACCTCCAAAAGCACTTTCCAAAACTTTTGTACATATGCATTTACCGATTCCCCCTCATTTTGCTTTACCCAATCCCACTTCATTGTTATCTCATTCAATGCATTGGGAGGCAAGAATTGAGCATAAAACCTCTCCTTGAACTCTTCCCATGATCTAACGGGATTCGGTGAGAGCTTCTCCGTGAGCCACCAATGGGCAGCAGTGCCTTTCATGAACATGCTTACATGCCGGATCATGGATTTCTGAGTGAAATCCTCATCACTGAAAGCAATATCAAACTGGGCAATAAAAGCAAGTGCCTTTGATGCATCATATTCTCCATGATATGTGTCAAACTTCACAGATTTGTCTCCGGCTTTGAAGTCACGAGACTTTGATGCATGTGTGTGCATCTCAACATGTTTTCCCCCATGTTTGTCCATTGGGACAGTCCCTGTAATTGGCATCATTTTTGGACCAAAAGGTGATGCATAAGGCATAGATACATGTGCCCTGTAAGCATGAGACATGGCTGGCCCCTCAACATGCATTGATACATTTTCAGCCATAGCTTCTCCCTCACGAGCACACTCGAAGGCATGAGTGGCATGAGAGATACGCGGAATACTTGCACCAACAGAAAATTGCAGCCCATGTTGCATGTGTTGTGCATGTACATTTTCAGCCGGCAATGGCATTTGACATACATTTTGACCACTGCCATAAACATTGTATCCTTCACGGGCTACATGAGATATTCCTGCATGGCGTGAAGTCACTGATTGTTCCTCTCCCATAGCATGGAGATTCATCCTCTTAGACATAACTTCTTGTTCGGGCACTTGTGGGGATTCCAAGACATGTGGGATGGTTGCCTTTTCTGCATAGGCATCCTCGGTACGAGCCAAGTATGCACGTGCTGCATCCCTCGGTTGCATGTGCAACTCTTGAGCAATCATTGCCATTGCATGATCCATATAAGATTCAGCTTTCTTGGTCTTCAAACGGTCATGTACCAATGGATCCTCGCGGCGATAGAGATTCAATTCTTCTTGTTGTGCTTGGAGAAGAGCCTGCATACGAGTAAGTTCAGCCCTCAAGACTATCGACTCTTCTTCTTGCATCTTCTCTTTGCCACGAGACGGCTGTCCCACATATTCATGTTCCCTATTGTGCACCACATGAGTTTGCTCATCCTGTAAAGCATTGGAGGCATGCATTTCATTGTCCCTGCCTCTTGTATTAGCATCTCCAACATTCATTGTATGGCTGTCCATAATGTTCTAAGTGTAGAGATAGCTAGTGTTCACGGTGATCGTCTCTCACGATAGAAGTGAAAGAGAACCGTACGCTCTGATACCAATGTAACTTGGTTGAACACAATGCTAATCAATACACTTAAATACACTAAGATTTGAAGGACACTTGCTCAAATACAAGAAGTAAATTGCTGAATTGACAAGAGGCACACAATGAGCCGGAACGGCCGACCCCTCCCTTGAGTAAATTGTATTACTATTGGAGAAATTCAATACATAGCTTCACGGGCATCCATTGCCAAATCCTCCATGCCAATGCATATGAAATTCAGCATTTAGAAAACAATGGTATGTCGATGTAGATCACCAAGGAGCTGCCTTGATGCCCGGCCCGACTTCAGTGCCCATATTCTCTACCATTGGCTCTATGTTCTACCAAGCAAGGTAGCAACATCTTCAAGAGCACATAGGACAAGAGAAATACTACACAGGGCGGCTAAACAAGGAGTCCTGCCCTTCTACTGAGTAAGTAATGACAACACATTGTCCAATTAGCTTACCAGTCTTCATAGAAGTTGTTGCAAGCGGAAGCCTTCGCGTTGGAAGCTTTAGAAGTGTTGATATCTTCGATTTGCCGCAATCCTTCGCGACAAAAGTCTTCAAGAGGATGAAGGGAACCTTGGGAAAGCTTCCCCTATGGTTCAACTTGAGAAAGGAAGGCTGAAATTAGGGTTTTTAGCAAAAAGACCAGAAATTACAGCAAAAATGAGAGCTGTTTTGCTGAATTTCAGTCATTGGGAGTGAGTAGGAGAGTGATTAGCACTTGGAAACACTCTTGGAAGCTTGGAAAACACCCTAGCAAGTTGGGTATGGCTATGGAGAGCTTGGAAATGGAGAGAAATGGTGGAAAAACAGAGTTTTCAGCCTCCAAAAATCCTCATGAAGAGAAAACACGAATTTCTCTTAATAAGTAAGTGAATTGGGGTCCAATCAGGTGAGAGGACATGGGGAGATGCCCATTTATGAGTAAAAAGGGAGGATCAGGTCCTAGACATTGAGTCTTGTCCGCCTCGGGACTTCAGTGAGTGTGAACTTGGAAGCGGTCATAATTTATAAGTGACTTTTGGGCGCCCAAACTTTAATGAAATGGGAACGCACTCACTTATAAATATTGGCTAAGTCCTAAGGGCTATTTGAGCCTAGATTGGGTAATACTTACCACCTGTTCACATGCCACACAACCATGTCAGCAGACAGTTTCACACGCACGGTTCACGGGCGGGCGTCCCCTTACCCGGAACTACACATAGGTCATGCAGGCATGAAAACAGCATGCAATTTCATTTGCAGGCAAGCACATAAAGATGCTATGCAATGCAGCATTGGCATGAGCAATTCCCGTTCATGAAACCATATAAGACCAGGCGTTTCCAGGCAAGTATATGCGATACCAGACCCAGTGGAAAGCCAATCCTCCAGGCGTTTCCGGGCATGTACACAAAGGCACAAGTCCCAGCGGAAAGCCAAGTCCTCCAGATATTCCGGGCATGATAACATCAAGTCCCAGCGGAATATCATATCCAACTATACAACATGACACGTGTCAATCACCTGCATAGGCATATTCCATAAGCCATGGACACCAATCCAATATGTACATAGTGTGAAAGCAAGAGTGAACCATTTGGGTGGCCAAATGGTGACATTGGGACTTCTTTGAGGGCACCCTTGTACACATGGGATTCTCTGTGTAGGATTGGATCAGAGGGGTGTCATGCCTTTATCGGGGTGCTCACAGTGCTTGTGTGGTTGTAAAGGTGAGCGCTTATAGATTTCTTGCTCAGTACGATAGGCATGCCCCCATTGTCATTGAGACTATGAGTGTCTTTCTTCCTCTGTTTGTCTTTCACTCCGTGGTGGAGTTTCTGGATTGCGATTGCAGGGAGGAGCACTTGGACCCAGGAATGGCTAATGATACTGCTATGTTCTTAGAGGCCTCCTATTCATGTTTGTGCTCGTTTCAGACTGCCTTTGATTAATTTTGTCTAGCAGCAGGGGTGCTCATTAATTGGCACAAATCTATTGGATTCTGGATTAGTAATTTTCAGAGAGTTGATTGGGGTGCAGAGGTTGGCTTTACTCGAATTGAGAGAAGCTGCACTGCATATATCTTGGATGCCAGGTTGGGATTGTTGCGAATCAGTCTGCTCCTGTGCTCATGAGCGTAAGGAAGAAGCTTCTTCATTGAAGTTGAGGAAGCTGGATTTGGTGGTTAATAACCAAGTGTTGCTTACGACAATTTGGTGTATCGCTTCATGCTGGTGCTTCGACTGTGGATGTATTGGGTAGCTGCAAAGGTTGGCCTGTAACTTTTTATGGTTGGGATTGGATGGCACCTCTGACACTCCGACCTAAAGTTGCTTGGGAGACTGTTATTCTTCCCAAGCAAGAAGGGGGAGTGCACCTCTGACATGGGCCAAAGTTGCTTGGGAGACTATTATTCTTCCCAACTAGGAAAAGGGGGACTGAATATTATAGACCTGTAGATCCAGTGCAAAGCATTGTTTTGAGTGGTGGAGATTGGGTGCGTAATGCATGCTTCATCTTCTTTGTTGAGGCAGAGTACAATCTCCCATCTCCCCACTGGCATCATGTGTTTTCATGCATAATTAGTAGATACTCACGTCTACTTTAGGGCAAGCATATAACTCCCCATCAATTTTTGTGTCCCATGTTCTCAGACAACCTGAAGAAAATACACTGCTTCTAGCTACTTTTCACTCCACTAATCAGACAACCAAGAAGTTCCCTTATATTGTTGTCACTCATAGACTAGCGCTGCTCTTTACAGTAACTAGAGGTTTATCTATGCCAAAGCATAGAGTGTCCCAAACAAGAAACATGCGAAGCCTTAGGAAATCCTAGATGGGACACTCACCATAAAACCTGCGTTAAGCATGATCATCGGTGGAATGGCTAAATTTCCCTGCTACAACCTAGCCCTTGAAGCAACCGAATTCCTCTCTGAACACCAAGGTCAAACCACAAGTCAAGTGGAGGGTCAATCTAATCCATGTAAAGTCAAGGATGAAAGATACCACCATGTTCACAACCCAATTCTACAATTTGGCTTATGTAGTCAGCTCTATTAGCTATCTATAAGCTATCCGGAAAGCTTTGCCTAGGCATCTTGGATTATGACCATCACCTCAAGACTGCCAACTCAGCACCCTGTCTTGGGTTTTGCCAATTTTCGACAAGACTGCTTGCCACCTGCCACCTAGTGGCTATCCGGATAACATGAAGTGTTTTCAGAAAACTTGCTATGCTCTTGTCACTATTTTAAAAAGAACTTCCACTCATGTGGAGTAAGAGCATGCAACAAATTAGATTCCATCACCATTCGACAAAGATCTTGAAAAATTAAAGACTATTAATTATGGGTTTTACAAAAATGTACAAAAAAGGGTATGTGAATTGAGCCATTTTCGGACCCACCAATGTGTGTGCGAATTCATATTTAAATCCCAACTAGTAAAATCTTACTACTTACTGACTCCATGTATCTCCAATGCACATGAAATGTTTGTGCTAACTTGGAGAAAAGCAGTGATAGAAAGTGGATGTTGGAAAGAAGTGAAGGGTTACGAGAAAGGATTTTAGGTTGGATGAGAGGTCTGAGACGAAGTTTTCAGCTTTTGGGGACCAAGAGAAAGTAGATGGCATGCATAGACCTTGCACAACATGTAGATACGAGCCAACAAGAAGGAAGAAGCTGAATTTATAGGGGAAGTGAGTTACAAAACACCCTTGCTTTAGTGTTGTGCTTTCTACAAAAGTTGGGGCTTAAAATCAAAAGCCCCCTCTCACTTTAGCACAAAAAGCCCACCTTTTTTTGTCTTACAAATTTCCCTAAATCAACGTTAATGCCTATTTCAGCTTTCCTTATCCCACATGATGGCCTACATCCCTATGTGCACATCCAACCTATACGTGTCCTCCACCTTCTCTCTAGTCTCATACATCTACAAGACCTCTCCAAGCTTTGTCCGGCATACCATGCTATTGGAGACCTCTGCCTGCACTAATGCCTTGCCTATACATCCTAGCATGCCTACCATAGTCACATCAAGAACTGTTTGAAACCGGTCTATGGACACATAAAGCGGTAATTCATTCACAAATAACCTGGACTTACTCAGACACACAATCACAGAATCCTCGCTCCCTCGCTCAACAACACATTGGCCCCGAAGTCCGGTGCCCCTTGCGGTATTTCTTTATTGTTAAAAAGTTGGAAAATACAAAGCACGAGTGCAACAGAGCACTCTACTTGCACCAGCTGAGTTTTACAAATTTTGGGAGAAATTTGCCAACATAACTGCACTAAAACTGTTCCATAACATCTCAGAATGAGTCCCAACTGACAGGCTCAAATATCACAATTCAGCTTGCTGTAATTTTTTGCACAGACCTGTTTTCAGCCCAAATTAACCCTTGTACTATCCTGGAAGACTTTAGCAAAGTCCTACTGCTTTCTGGCATCAACCGGGCAACAGAACAGCCCAAAAACAGCACCTAAACAGTGCTAAAACAGCGTTGTATTGAAGAGGTTATTACCCTCTTCCGTCCCTGCTTTGGTGTAGGAACTAACTACACCGGTTCCTGTTCAAGGAGGCAACTAGCCTTTGCATATAAGCATGAAATTCACACAACTGTACCTGATTTTATTTGATGAGAGCATTACCATAGTCTGCAAGAGAAAGAGAGAGAGAGAGAGAGAGGCTGTGGGGAGCAAGCTCAACCCTCAATACATGAGTTGCAGGGCAAGGGAGTGCACCACAATAGCTCTTAACCTGCAACAATCCACCATAATGGTTGCAAATGAGCCTCATTCAGCCCAAAATCCCACGCTTCCCCCTTCCCAGTGTGGAAAATGCACATAAATTTGACACTTGGCACATTTTTAAGCCTTTTCTACATGCAATCTTCCAAGCTAAAAATCTCCTAACTGGTTCACACTCTCACAACAGTCCTTTGCCAGCTTTTGGTCCCCTTGACATTCTGCACAAATTGACGCGAAGACTTTTCAATTCCGACACTGCCAAAAATAGCAGTTTCCTAGATTTTAGGGATGATGTCATCTGCATTCCTTTTGGTCTCCTGACCATCTTTGACCACTATGGTCACTTCAGAATTTGCTTAGAATTCAAGATACATTCGCATTTCGGTGGCGGCCACTTACTAGTGTAAACCGGCTTATGCCCTCATTCAGTGGCCATGTCCTGGACACTGTCATTCATCTTTCAGTGTAGTTCTCAGGCTTAGCCAACCACTGGAAAGAGAGAGAGAGAGAGGCTGGGGAGCAAGCTCAACCCTTAATACATGAGTTGCAAGGCAAGGGAGTGCACCACAATAGCTCTTAACCTGCAACAATCCACCATAATGGCTGCAAATGAGCCTCATTCAGCCCAAAATCCCACGCTTCCCCCTTCCCAGTGTGGAAAATGCACATAAATTTGACACTTGGCACATTTTTAAGCCTTTTCCACATGCAATCTTCCAAGCTAAAAATCTCCTGACTGGTTCACACTCTCACAACAGTCCTTTGCCAGCCTTGACATTCTGCACAAACTGACGCGAAGACTTTTCAATTCCGACACTGCCAAAAATAGCAGTTTCCTAGATTTTAGGGATGATGTCATCTGCATTCCTTCTGGTCTCCTGACCATCTTTGACCACTATGGTCACTTCAGAATTTGCTTAGAATTCAAGATACATTCACATTTCGGTGGCGGCCACTTACTAGTGTAAACCGGCCTATGCCCTCGTTCAGTGGCCATGTCCTGGACACTGTCATTCATCTTTCAGTGCAGTTCTCAGGCTTAGCCAACCACTGGTCCAAAGTCCCACTGGCTGACCCATTCTGACATTGCAATGGCCCAAGCCCTTCCAAGAGATCCCGAGGGAAAACAATAGCAACCAAAGAGAAAGAAAAGAAAAATATATATATTTATAAAGAAATGTAAATAAAGAAAACAACTGCAAAAAGTTTCACCTCCTGGTGACACTGTTATCCTTTGTGTGTGCTTCCCAGACATACTCGCGGTGCCCTACAGGCCACGCTTTTGTGCGTATGGTTGGTTGTGTCTTCACATGCACATTGAGGTCTAGTCCGCCCATTCATGACCTAGCTGGGGTTGTCCACATTTGCACATGTCATGGCTGCACTACCATGCCATGGCTAGGCTACTTGTGGCCCGCCCTAGGTGGGGGAGACTGGATGCGCTCCTTGCCTACCTCTATTTGTAGAGATGTGGCAACACTCGCCCAATGTGGTGGATATCAATGCTCCATCCTCATGTTGTATTGCCTATGCACCAACTAGCTCATGTTTGTGCAACCCATGTTATGACAAGTAGCAGCCCAAGCGCTTGACATCTTCGTATTTACAAGGGAAAATGGTTTAGGAGGCGAGAGGTTTAGAGACGGCTTGGATTAGATTCGATACACTACCAAATAGGTTACATGCTACAATGGATCGTTATCTCATAAAGGTCCACTCATGGAGTAGGTAGACTTTACTCTTGGACACCTTATCTTCATGGGGACCCGAGATAAGTTCGGATGGAAGTGGGAGGTGACACTGCAGACGATGGCACTAACTATGATCAAGGACCTACACGGTCATGTCATGGCTGTCCCCACATATAAATGTCTATATAGGTACACGGCCAACCCCTTCTCCACATAGTTCATTGGTTCATCACTGGCAGTTTACTCCCTAGCTTCTACTAGCATACAAACTCTATCTTAGTAGTTCTAGATTAGCCATCGAAGCTCCCTTCACAAGAGCATAGGGGTGTGGGGCTTTGTCATCTATTGTATTGCCTCAACAATACAATATTTGTCTCTATCTCTAGTATTGCACAATTTGAGTTTTAAAGTTTTGTATTGTGAAAGATCCTACTTCTTGAGAGTGTTCTCTTGTATACACCACACATTTGTATTCTCTTGCATGGTATTAGAGCTCCTGTTCAGTACAAAACTTCTTTACTAATTACTGTTTTTAGTAGTCCCTTAGGCAAAATGGCATCTTCCGCAAGACCACCCACAACCATTCGGTGGTGATAGAAAGCTTAACAACACCAATTATCTTCTAGGGAAGTTCATGCTTAAGGCTATGGTTTCCTCCTATGAGCTTTGGGACATTGTTGGTGTTAATGTTCACGCCCCACCAATAAGGGACACAAACGATAACCTTGTACCACATGTTATTGACCTTGTCTAAGCTTGGAGACGAAAAAATTCATATGCTCTCTATGCCATCGTCACTAGAGTGGAAGGTAGCATGCTTACCATGGTTTAGCATGTCTCCACAGTTGCTAGAAGCATAGGCTTTGTTGTAGAGCCAATATGAGACCACAAATCCTTGAAGAATTTAGAATCTCAAAAATCAACTCCAACAAGAGAAGCTGAATGAAGGGGATACAGTGGAGGTGCTTCTCACCAGAATCAAAGATCTTCATGACTAGATGGCTGCATTGACATGAGTGTGCTCTCCTAGATCTCGCTCGTCTCATTGTATAAGGTTATTTCCGCCTAAGTATGATAGTTTTAATACATTTTTTAATCTTGGCACCAAGCCTACTTTGTTCACATTTGAGGAGTTCAGCTCAGTACTTGGGGATGAGGAGATGCAGATGCAGAGTTGCAATGGATGACAAAGGCTTTCTATGCAAACACACAGAAGAAGAAGGGTAATGATTCTAACTTTTCAAATCATAAGAAAAAGGTTAAATACACATAGCCAAAGAATGTAGGAAAAAGCAAGTAGATGGCAAGAATGACACTCTAGAGACGGAGGAAGAATCTAGTAATGTTGCAAAAAGAGTCGTTTGTTGCCATTGAAGAAGTGTGCACTAAAACAACTAATGTTGTGGCACATAATGATTCTTGGATCATTGATAGTGGGGCTTCCAAGTGCATGACCAGTCGCAAGGTTCACTATTCCTCCCTAATGCTTGTGGGAGATTGTTAGTAATAAGCAAATAATCATCCATCAACAAACATAGTGTGCAAAAGGTTTAAAAATTCAAAGGTTCAAAGTTTTTGGGGCATCTTGAGGAATATTCTTGGGTGCTCACTTTTATATACTTGTGGTGCATATAAAAGGTTTAGCCATTAATAGAGGGAACACACTTTTGGTTCTTGGCTCATTCTCACTTTGTGTGTCCACGACTTATGCTAGTATTATTAGTGGTAATCATATTATCGCCATAGCCAAGCCTAGGCCGCAACAAAGCATGATCACCATGCTCAATCACCATTCTTTTCACCTTAGGCTCTCTCCAAACCCTAATTCCAACATGGCATGAGAGCCACGATCTCTAGCTATCGTCATTAAGCCATAATTATAACTCAGTAGCCATAACTAAAGTGTGTAGTAAAACACTTCGTTCTATTTACTCGATACATATTTCAAACCATCTTCAAAGCCTTGATGCTAACACAAAGGGTTTCCACCACATTGAAGAGCTCACTCTAATTCAAGCAAAAGTGGCTTCAAAAGCAATTGTTTTTTAGCATAAAACGCAGCAGTATAAATGCAAAATCGGTGTCTATAGATGGAATTGACCAAATTCCTTTTCGCCACCATCAATACTTGGGTGTACAAGAAGTTGGCACACCAAATCTTGAAGCAAACTATCTAGTGGTTGAGGAGAACCAAGCGTTTCATTAGTTTCAGCCCACCGTCATTAAGCAGTTTTATGCCATCTTTTTAAGGGAAAGATTTATACTAAACATCATTAGGTGTGTCATTA
The DNA here is from genome assembly GCF_041138505.1 of Cibotium barometz. NCBI lineage: Eukaryota > Viridiplantae > Streptophyta > Polypodiopsida > Cyatheales > Cibotiaceae > Cibotium > Cibotium barometz. Next base: position 42,685,861 of record NC_141089.1, on the reverse strand, counting down.
AGCTTTAAACCTATATCTTTAGGGATTAGACACTACCTACTAAAGCTAATCTCAATTGCAACGCCTTTCCATATCAAAAAAATAGTATCTCATTCCTTGATTTTGGATAGTTTTAATGGCAATGTTCTCTGCACTTGCCAAATTAGGATCAAGTCTTCTACTCTAACAGAAGCATCAACAAAGGGTTTTCCAAGAGTAAAGCCTAATCATGAAGAAAAGGATTGCTCCATTAAAAGGAGATCATCACCAACAAGCAATGAAGGAGAAGGGATCCTCCTCATCAAAAATTATGAATGGGCCTTCTAAAAGGCTTCCTTGAACCAAATCCACTCACATAATATCCCTACTCTTTTGTAAAGCCTCACCTTGATTAAGTTGGTGAAATCTAACTAGGTAAATCCAAGCATGTCAAAGGCTAAGGTGGTAAAACTAAAGCCAAAGATTGCTTTGTAAATCCCTAAGTATCTAGACTAATGGATAATCATTTGAGCAAGAGCGTTAGAAATAAGAAAATGATCATTTATCAACAAATAGAGTGTGCAAAAGTTGAAAGGTTTAAGGTTTTGGGGAATCCTAAGAAAATATTCTTGGGTGCTTACTTTATGTACTTTTAGTGCATATAAAAAGGCCTAGTCACTAATAGAGAGCATATACTTGTGGTTCTTGGCTCATTCTCACTTTTTTTCTTTATGTGTTTTTACATGATGTGCTAGTATCCTTAGTGTTAGCAATGATCAAATACCACTTCTTTCTGCCTTAGGTTGTCTCCAAATCCTGATTCCAAAAACGAGATAACATGATGGTGGGAGTAGGCAATGATACAAATTGTATAATAAAATATTCAGGCAAAATTTCACTTATGTCTAAAGAATGTTGTACAAAAAGTTTCTCGAATGTTCTTTGGGTTTAGATATAAAGAGGAATCTCCTTTTTGTTTTGGCCATCATGGACCGTGACTTGCGAGTTCACTTTGACAAGAATGGTATAGTTGTTCTTGATGTGGAGATGACAAGATCATTACAAAGGGTATTCGGAGAAACTACTTGTATGAGATTTTGGCATTTGCAGTCTAGGCCTATTTGGATAGTATCAAACTTTAGAATAAGAGATATGGGCATCTATTCCAGTCAAGAGATTACCTTACCCTTGTTGAAGCATGTGTTGTTGGGTCTTGCCTTCGAGCCGCAAATGCAACTTCCCATGTGGGTGCACTAGCTCATTCGTCACATCCTCACTTCATTGTCACACGGGAATGCTTCTTGCCAAAGGGGTGAAGAGAGAGCTCTCAATGCCTAGATGGATGCAAGAAGAGAGGATATTTCGCGATGGTTCTCTTTCACAAAAACCAAGGGAAGAAGAAGCCAATCAAAGAGGGAAGCCTACAATCAAACCTATGAATTCAAAAGCATACAAGCAAGTAAGAAGAGGGAAAAATGAGAGCTCATAAGTAAAATATTGCAAGGGAATGATTGTGTCTTGCTTATTGTAAAAAATGACTTATAAGTGACTAGTTTTTACACTAGGTTGGCCAAACTATCAAATGGTATGGCCTCTATTACTAGTCTTAAGCAACTATGTACACTAAGTCCATAGACTTTGTCTATTTGACATTAAGCTCATGGTAAGGTTGCTTTATATGTTCAAGTGCCGTCTTACGAACAGATAAGTGTCCATTCACACGGGAAAGATGGCAAAGCGCCTTATGGTAGGTCGGGCAGGTGAAACCAAACTGGCACAAAAAACGTGGGAGGGATTTCAATATTGTGCCTAAATGATGTCCCCTAATGGTGAACCAAACTTTTCAAGTTACCCACATACACTTACAAAGTTGGGAAAGCATTGTGCATCACCATACGGGCATGCGCTTAACCAATGCAATGATTAAGAGCATCTTAGTATGCAGATTCTTTTAAAGATGTAGAAAGATAAGCTAGTTGAATATTTTTCATAAATTTTGATAGTCTGGATGTATGTAACGCTTGCATGATGGGTAAGCAGCACCTAAAAACCCTTTCCACCACAAGAGGTTAGTTTTAGGGCCAAGGCTTCTCTTCAGGTTATATACGTTGATCTCTATGGAAAGATGAGTATAATTGCACTTACAGGTCCTTCCTATTTTTTCACATTTATAAATGATTACACTAGAAAGATTTGGGTATATTTTCTTAAGGAAAAGTCTCAGGCTTTTGAAAAGTTTAAGAAATGGCTTGAATTCGTTGAAACTAAGATAAAAACCAAATTGAAGCAATTCAAAATAGATCGAGGAGGAGAATTCGTGTCTAATAAACTCTTGGGTTTTTGTGAGGAAAGAGACATAAAAAAGGCGGTAGCTCACTACCGCTCACACTCTTCAACAAAGTGGTATTGTAAAGTGAAAGAGTTGCACTATTGTGGAGATAGTAAGGAAGTTAAGATGGTTGTGTACATTCTTTACATGAGTGTAACAATGTTACAGAAATCACTCGTGTTATTGAAAATTACATTTCTTATTTTATATCGGGAATGTTCGTGTGTGCTATGCCAGTGTGCGTACGTGTGTTTTGATATTATGGTTGTCTATTTTTCAAGACAACATTAGGATTAATTGATGTGACTTCAATTGATTGTTTAACTAACATGGATTATATTTATGAGTATAGATGGTGAGATGTGTAAGGGTACTGGTTGAGGTGTACGGATGGTGGACTAAACGAAGGTGTGAAGACAAAGATCATGCATTAATTATGATATTTTTATATTAGCATTTAATTGATTATTTTTAAGTCTATCATATGGCTAGAGTTTACGTGCGTGTATGCATACGATAGTTTGGTATGTGTGTGAACATAAGTGAATTTATAAGCATTGGTCCATTTGTATATGTTATTGGGTCTTGGTTTTTGATTAGTATTTCCTACCTTGTCTATGGTTTTGAGAGTTAATGCAGGGAAGCTCCACCTTTTCCCACGACCTCAACAAGAGAAGAGTACCACTAAGACACCAACTCAAGAAGGGAGAGGACACCATTTTGGGCGACATTCATATTATTTATTGGCATTGATTTGTTATTTTCAAAAAGCATGTGAAAGCTCTCTCATAACCATTTTAATTGAAAAGCAAAGATTGTAAATATCATTGGATCAAAAGTTATTTGAGAGAAATACTTGCATGTAAAGAAAAGAAAGCTATTTTTATCTTGAGAAAAATTTTGAGACCAAAAGCTATTTTTAAAAATAAATACATCCTGAGGAAGTAGGGGCTCTCTCATGTGTGGCGAGGACAAATTAGACCCAATCTTGAGTATTGTCTATGCTTTGTGCAATTTGATTTTATTGGTATTGTGCAATTTGATATACTTGGGTCTTTATCTCCTAACAATTTCCTACTCCTCTCTCTCTCCGTAAAGAGTGTCATGTTTTGAGCATAAAGCCATGTAGCAACCATCATAAGCTTATGGCATAAGATTACTTAAAATGTATATGGCATGCAATCAAGCAATAGCAATCCAAAATAAAAGCCTAAATCCATCGATAAGATGAAAAGATTTCCCAAGATGCTTATAGTAGTTCAAGTTTGTGAAGCCATGGGTAGGATTGAGGATCCCCCCAAGATTTGTTCATTTAGACTTTACCTTGAGGGCAAAGCACACCAATGGTTTAGATCTCTAAACCCACTTGAAAAGGCCAATTATGAGGTCTTCATACACACCTTCATTTTAGGATTCTCACCCAATAAATGCAACCCCATTGCACAAATCTATAATCTCAAGTAAGAGGAAGGAGAGACAATGCATGACTACATTGCTTAAACCAAATATCTCCATATGAGATGCAGTCTGGTCTTTAGGCACACCTTCACTATAGGATTCTCACCCAATAAATGCATCCCCGTCACACAAATCTATAATCTCAAGAAAGAGAAAGAAGAGACAATGTGGGACTACATTGCCCAAACCAAATATCTCCATATGTCCCCATGGGACTGCATTGCTCAAAGCAAGTATCTCTATATGAGATATAGTCCCTGCAAAAGACTTATGGTGGATGATTTATCACTCGTTGATCAAATTAGCAAGTGGCTTCATGACCATCTACATCTTTGATGATTGTTGATACTACAAGGAAATAGACATACTAGCTGCAAGATAGGGATGTAGAAGAAGTTGTCCAACTAAACTAAGAGAGGAGACATATTATCCAAAGCCTTAGCGAACAGCTAAGGGTGCCCAACCAGCACCAACAGTAGCAAGAGTCCTAGTCATGAGATGAATATAGATAAGTTGGTAGAAAATTTGCTCATCCAAATAGGCTAGTATTGGCAGCAGAGGGCCAGCCCCCCAAGAGCAACCTCGAGTGTAACAAAGGGATGTTAGGCTTGCACATGCACATGGGAAATGAGCCTAAGTATGTGGGGCTTAGGGATATTTACACATGTGGTGTTAGGGCATGAGGGCCTTGGGACTATAAAAGGCACTAGCCCTAGGATGATGGTACCCTTTGAATACCTTTATGACATTGGATATCGTTAGACTTCTCTAGCTTTCTCTCTAATCCAAGCTAATCAAGACTAATCTAAGTTAAGCTAGACTAATGTAACAAAGAGATTTTAGGCTTGCACATGCATATGGGGGATGGGCCTAGGTACATAGGGCTTAGGGACATTTACACATGTGGTGTTAAGACATAAAGACCTTGGGACTATAAAAGGCACTAACCCTAGGATGATGGTATCTTTTGATATCTTTATGACATGGAATATCTTTAGACTTCTCTAGCTATCTCTCTAATCCAAGCTAATCAAGATTAACCTAGGTTAAGATAGGCTCATCTCAAGCTAATCAAACAAATTTAGGTATATTTTTCTTGCATTGGTATCAGAGCTCTTGGCTTAGACCTTGATGTTTTGATTAACAAGCGATTGGTTAATCTATTTTTGGATGAGTCTTTTTACACAATTTTTAAATTTTCATTGATTCTATTTTGAGTGGATTAACAATGGAATTAATTATTATTATTTTTTAATATATGCTAATCACAAATTTCAAAAAAACCTATTTTGACATAGATTTGAAACTTTTTTTTTAATTTTTGAATTAATATTTTCAACCATTTCCAGAGTACTTTTCTTGGACTTCTCTTGTTGCTAAATCTCCTTAATTAGTGCTTCTTTTCATCAAACCTATTCATAAACCTTAGTTTTCTTCTATATTCGCCTGATTTCTGGGGAATCTTGACAGTTTTAGAGGATATTGAAGATTGTTGTATAGATTTTGATGCAATTCTTATCAAGAATTTATGTATATTGAAGATTGTATGCAAATTTCAGTGCAGTTAACAATTTTGAAGCAGATTTCAACAATTTAGTATATGGATTACAATCCTATTAAGGGGTTTTATGTAAATTACTATGCAATTTGTAGTTTAGTTATAGATTTATACAAAGCTTCTTATGCAGAGTCGAATTTCAACAAATCTTGATGTAGAATGGTAATCTAAAAGATTAAGTGCAAAAATCAACAAATCTTGGTGCAGAATTATGCAAACTTACAATAGAAAGAGAACTAGAAAAATGTTACAAAAAACACTGTTTGCAAGCACAAAACAATGTCTTTGATGCATTTTCATCAAGGAAATGTATTCAAGGCAGTTCTATTGGAGATCTATACATCAGTGTTATGCAAAAGACATATGGATGAATTCTTGACGCAAAAGTGTGCGTGCGATCTTAACAGTTTTGTGTGCAATTTTTTTTTTAAAAATTGAAGCAAAAAGCAAGTTGAAATCAAGTTCAAGTCTAACATCTGATTTGCAAGTTGAACCTAGTCCATTGTAGTTGTTGGAAATGGTGGTCGATTGCTTTTCCTCTCAAAGGTCCAGATGAACGTTTTCGTAAGCACCGAATCTCTTTCTTTACGCAGGGTTTCAACCATGCCTGATCATCATCGCTCAACAAGCATCAGCCCATTGCACTCTACTCTTACTCTCTCTCTCTCTCTCTCTCTCTCTCTCTCAAATCTGAGGCAGCGCACACAGCAAAACGTCTTCTTCTCTTCCTTCTCTATCGTTAGAGCACAGCGCAGCCTGCTAGATGAGCAATATATCACAGCCAGCAGCTTGACAACCTGCAAACAGACTGCACAAGCTGATGGACAACAGTAGGCAGGCAGTGTAGCTCTCAGTTTTCGGTCATTAGAGGAGCAACAGCTCTGAGCAGTAAAGGCCACCACAGTGACGAGAAGACAGGAGAAACAAAACCCAAGAAAAATGATGATGAAGTTTGAGTTAAAAGTAGGCATTCAGACTTAGGGTTTTTTTTTCTTTTGTTCTTTTCACACTCAACGTTTCTATTCCCCTTTTCCCACTCTACACATCTGTTCCACAACCCCATCCTCATCTCTTAGCCTTTTACACATATTCACTTGCCACTTCAAGGGACCATTGACCTATTTTTTGTTGTTGTGGCATGTGCACGTGTTGTTCATACATTACTTGTCTAGATTATTCACACATCTTGGGGACGTTCACAGGCTTAAGTGTGTTGGAATTAGGGTTAGGGTTGCAACAATGCACACACACAAGATAGAGAAGCTTGAGAGCACACAAACTCACTAGATTAGAATGAACAAATGTGTGCCAGATACAAAAGATAAGTACACTCCTCAAAATGCGTAGATAAGAGGCCTTGGTAGGGTGTTTGTTCAACACATAGTTTGCGCACATAGTTGCCTCTAACAAAAACATGAGGTAAATCTTGGGCTTTCACCATACATCGTGCCGTCTCCATGAGAGAACTGTTCTTCCTCTCAGTCACACCATTTGCTGAGGTGTGTATGGCACTGTACATTGATGCCTTATGCCTTTTTCAGCCATATATGCATGGAATTCCTTGGACATATACTCCCCCCCTCGATCTGAACGAAGGGTCCAACTTTTATTTTCAACCATGGATACGAAGTGCCTAAAGCACATAAAGACCTCTGACTTCTACTTTAATAGATACACCGAGGTATATTTGGAGTAATCATCAATAAAAGTGACGAAGTAGAGATATCTCCCAATAGATGGTGTCCTCATAGGACCACATAAATCACTATGTATAAGCTATAATTTTTTAACAGATCTCAAATCCATCCTTTGGAAATGATGCTTGATGCATTTTACCAAGAATACACCTCTCACATACATGTCTAGTAGGGGTCTCAAGAGTTGGCAACTCAGACACCATATCATGCCTTTGAAGACGTAACAAACTGCCATAATTCAGATGGCCAAATCATGCATGCCATAAATCTACATCACTCTCATAGCACGAGTCATAGAGAGACTGAGCAAGCATCATGGTGCAACTCCTCAAATACACCCATCTTGTATAGGCCATGAAACAAGGTACCTAAGGCAATGATAGAATAACCATCATTTTTATCATGAATTGTACATATGTCATCCACAAATTTCACTGTCAAGCCTGACAAGGCTAAGGCTGAAACTGACAGCAAGTTCTTCTTAATGCCTAGTATATATAAAACTTTCAAAAGAGTAAATGTGCCCCCATTTGCAGCAGTGAGCACAACTCTACCAACTCCTTTGACAGGATATAAGGAACCATTTGCACATGTGATGGTTCCTGCACTTGGGACGAATTCCAGAGATGAGAACAAACTTTTTTATGAAGTAATGTGCTTACTAGCACCACTGTCAAAGTACCAAGCATCCGATTCTGCCATTGACATGCATACATCATGAACAGAAGGGTCATAATTGCAATGTATAGTCCATGCCCAATCATCTTGAGAAAAACTTACAGATTCCTTCTTCTCTGCACTTGTTCAGATGCATCAGCCACAACCATGCCTAATTCTTTCTTTGTCTCCTTCTCTAGCCTTTTCTTACACTTATGTATGTAGTGCCCTGGTTTCCTGCAACAATGACACTTGCCCTTCTTTTTAGGCTTATCATCTTCTTTCTTTGCATCCTTACCTGAGGATTCTGATTTTGGCTTATAGCCACCATGCGAAGAAGCTTTACCTTTTTGCTTTTCTGATTGGCAACAAAAGCTTGGTTAGCAACTCGCATATTAGATCGGTTTTGCCTAGACTACTCTTCTTGCAAGAGTACTGAAGCCAGCTCATTAAATGTAAGGTAATTTGGATTTCCCTTCATCATGAGTCTAAGGGTAGAGGCAAAACTCTGATAAGAATCCGGCAATGTATTGAGAACTATGGGCACCAATGTACTATCAGGATATATCTCATTCACACTAGCAAGCTACTCCTTAAAATCTTTGATCTTGGTCAAGAAGCTGTCCATTGAGTCTCCTTCATTCATGTGCTCAGATTCCAACTATTTGCATAGATATGCAACACATGCTTCATTGCGCACCTAGTATAATACAGCAAGTGCATCCCATGCCTGTTTTGAGGTCTTACATGACCGAATACGAGGAATAATGCTTCGCTTCGCAAAAAGTGCAAGAAATACATGTGCCTGTGCATCTCTTCCATCCCATCTCGTTTGAGCAGCAGTGGGAGGTACTAGTGGTGCATACGGAGGATCCACATCTGTATCAGATTCTACTTCAGATATACTTGTAGCACCTGGTTGCACTGATACTTGTGAAACAGGACGAGTTTCACTACCACTGATCACATTCCAAAGGCCTTTAGCAGCCAATACATGCCTCATCATATAGGACCACAATGGGTAGTTAGTCCCATAAAGTTTGTCCCTCAGCAGTAGACAACATGTTGAATACATCACTACTGCCAGCCATGACTTTCTACCAAATGCAAAATCTTTCAACACACTGCAAGTACTCAATATTCACTGAATGTAACCTTGGATCGCTGCCAACTAACTGAATCACCTGTAAAGTGTATGAAAATTAATACAGAGTAGAGAATAGAGTGTTACTATAGCAAAAGTATAATGGTCAATGTTATTGAAGACATATAGATGCTGCTACTGCACACCAAATCTTTGCCACTACATAGCCCAAACACCCAAAATCAAACAGAACCGATTAAAAATAACACCTCTCCACAAGTCTGCAGAAACCTTGTAGTGCCCAAAATGCACCCGAATCGTGCCACGGACTACAGTATACACCTTCTTCTCCTAAGAGGGTATCTCAATCGGAGACCGAAAAATAGGATCGTAGTAGGAGGGAGGCAGACTACTAGATCAAGTGTTAAGGAAGCTAGGTCTGATACCAATTTTTGGAATTAGGGTTAGGGTTACAGCAATGCACACACACAAGATAGAGAAGCTTGAGATCACACAAACTCACTAGATTAGAATGAACAAATGTGTGCCAGATACAAAAGATAAGTACACTCCCCAAAATGAGTAGATAAGAGGGTGTGCATACGCACGAGGGAAAAAACCTCCAAGTGAGGGAAAAAATGCCTTGGCGGTCTTAAGTGTGTTCACACACATCACTACCATATAATGCTTACAAAGTGTGATTATGAGTCTGTTTATGCGTGATTACATTTTGTGTGATTAAGGGGCTTGTGTTGAGTTTCAGTTAGCATTATTCACATGCATTGGCAATTTATTTGGGTATTATACACACTCTTAGTGTTTTGTGAGTGTGTTTTCATCATTTTTTTTAAATAAGAATGTTCACACATTTGAGGGTACTTTGTGGATATTGTTCACACATAGTTATGGGTTTTTTCTACTATTTTTACCCCTCATTTGATCGACACTCTACACCCAATCATCGCCTTCGACATCACTATGTCACTATCTTAGGCTCTCATCAGATGGTATCTGCTCACGCTCTATTGAGATGGCTTTCTCTATATTGAGCTACCATTTCAAGTCATGTGTTGCATATCATTTGCCGACTTCACACATACATTTGGCGCACTACGAGACTCTGGCCTTAGATCTTTCTTCACCAACATCATGCTATGATGAGGCAGTATATTCATGTCATCTACATATGTATAAGCTTGAAGGTTTATTACCTAGTGAGTTCATACATCTACTTGTTGGGAAACTCCACTCCTCCAATCTCCACCTCCACGTTGTCACCACGACGTCGCTCACACCACAATGCAAGGCAATCTTCCTCTCATTCTCCAATACACATGCATAGAAGAGGAACATGTACTAGATTACACACTCTCTCTCACATACACATGACAAAGCAAGAGCTCTCATAGCACAAAAGGGGGATTGTGTTCTTTCATTATGAGAAATTACCTTTTAAAAATTTGGCCCTTATTCACACTTGGGCACCCAAAACTTACTAAGGCCTTGGGTGGACAGTATCTCAAAATGTACAACTTTTATAGTGCCTTTACATAACACTTATTAATGTCCTCAATTGGAGGAGCATCTTTGTTAATCCAAAATGGGATTAACATCCCCCCTTCCTGAAGTAGGTTCTGTCCTTAATTAGAACCTCTTACCTAGGTCGAAAGACTTGGTCGTCGAACTCGTTTCTGTAGAAGTTCCGAGATTGAAGCTTCATCAAATCCATCATACCTTTCCTTCGCTTGATTAATAAGCACTACGATCAACTTCATGAATCTGACGGCAGCTACTATGTTTGGATCTGGAATCCTTCGCCAAGCTCTTATCCCTGCTGTAAGCATTTGCTGCCTTTGCCTTGTGATATCTTGGAATGTTAATGGCAAAAACTGTGGGAAGTTGTATCAAATGAAAGATCCCTGCCCCCTCTGCGCAACGAATTCGGGGTGCTAGCAGCGGAAGTAGCACTTCTTGCGCAAGGCAGAGCCTCTCACTCGGGGCCTCGCCCACCACAGATATCCGGACAAAAGACTAATCCCTCGGTTCTTCCAAAACCGAACCCGAAAAAACTTCCCTCGCCCAGAAAGCACGGGCGATTCCTCCACGATATTTTTATTCTAATGTAGTCAAGAGCCTGAACTAACCAAACTGATCAGACCGAACTCGTAAGTCACATGGTCAGATCTAGGAAAAGACTTGTACTTGGATCATAGAGACCAACGCTTTTTTCCTCATCGAGAGGCATAGTCGTTGATTCTTTTCCATAGAACAAAGACTATCTGGGATTTAATTCATCTATCGTACCATAACACCATAATTTTATTAACATAAAAGCATAAAAAGCCATTTTCTTAACCTCTAGCTTAACAAGCTTAGAGATTGATTTTGAGTTAAGAATTTATCAATGAGAAGCATTCATTTGCTAAAGAATTAGTCATAGGAACGACTATTCTTTTTTGGGAGAGAGAGAGATATATACATAAAAAGCATTCTAATTAAGCATAAAGATTAACTTTTTTGTCATCAATCATTAGAATTCTTATAGAAAGCTTGATTTGCATTGAAAACAATTAATTTGAAACTTCTCAAGCTTGAGAGGGATTGAGAAGTGAAATCTTTTGAGAATATTAATGAAAACCATGAAATTACTTCTTACCTCTAGATTTGGCTTGCTTCTTTATCTTAGAAGGAAGCCCCTAACCAATCAATTGGTTTAGTATGTTGAGAAGAAAGCTCCAAGGATTGTTGAAGAGAGAGAGAAGCTCCAATCTCTCCAAAGTAGAGAATTTTTAAGGGATAATAGAAAATATCATTATTTTAATATAATACTGGCATGGTATAGTTCACAAATTTTTTTTATAAAAGACTAAGGATCTATTTATAGGTGAGGGAGGCCACTAACCAAGTCCAATTGGGTTCTAGAATTTTCCAGGTTCAGTTTGACTCAATTTGGACAAGATTTGGATCAGTTTGGCTCCCTTTTTGATTTGGTTTGATCCAGGAGAGAGGAGAGATAAAAATATCACATTTTTTTGAATTAAAAAATCATCCACATGTGTGAATTAGGTTCCTACCTCAAGAGTCCCCCTCTCCTTACCAAGGTGTCAAAAATGCATCATTATTCCAAAATATCTCATTTTTTAAGTAATATCTCATAGTTTTTAACTAATAAACCTTGTACTCAGTCAACTCTTCATCTTATGTGAGCATTTACTCATTTTTGGGTATTTTCTTTTATTCTTTGGATTTATCTCATCTCAACACTTGGATTAATCCAATTGGCCCATTGGAACCTTAATTGGACCCCAACAACTTCTAAAAAAATGTAGACCCTTAGGCTAAGGTCCCTTATACACATTTTTAATTAATTCTAAATGCACATTAGAAAGTTCTTTTTGAATTTCTGTTTCAGGGAAAACCATTTTAGACACTAGGAGGATTTTTATATCCAAAGATATCTTAATTTAAGATTCTCTCTCTCTAGACTTTTTCTCTCTCTAGGCCAAAACAGGGTAAAACAAGATCTTTCTTCTATTTCAGAGAGGGGAATAATTACAAGAATAGAAGGGGAGGTTTTTACACCTTTACACCTCAAAAGCTAGAGGGAGGAATCTTACATCAGACATGAGAATCCCTTTGCTTTGCTTCGTGAAACTGGAGTGGAGTGAGCCTTCTTTTGATTGGCATGTAAAGTGGATCCACTTGTTGTGTTGGTAGGGAGCATTAGTACTGAAGATTGTACTCTGGCACGGTGAGGTACTCCTTATGCCAATCAAGCTGTATGCCAAAATCCTCAAGTTGGGGGTTAGTATCATCTGTGTTGATTGTTGTATATCTTCCCCTTGTATGTACTGGTGGATGTTGTTTGCGCCATCTATGGAAACAATAATTGATCATGAACGTGACAATGCAGATTTCTAGCAGATCAACCAAGTGTGGGTTGGCTAGTTTGGTGTTCTTTGCCACATTTTCCCACAAGGTCCCCTCTCCTCCCATTGGCAATAGCTCTTTCGATTCAGACATTGGGGCTCGGAGAGGGTATGGTACATAGGCATCCGGCATGATTCTTCGGGTAGGCTCAAATGGTGTAATTTGCATCAGCACTTTGAACATCAGTGTAGGCTTCAAGAAGGGATTATAAGAATATGACACATCGGAAAGAGAAATAGCAAGACAAAGCACAATAGACAATGTAATAGATACACAATGGAGAGAATTAAAAATTTATAAGGGTCTAGATTTTCAGAAATTTCTGGATTATGGTCCAATTAAGGTTCCAATGGGCCAATAGGATTAATCCAAGTGTTGGGATGAGATAAATCCAAAGAATAAAAGAAAATATCCAAAAATGAGTAAATTGTCACATAAGATGAAGAGTTGACTGAGTACAAGGTTTATTAGTTAAAAATTAAGAGATATTACTACAAAAATTAGCTATTTTGAAAAAATGATGAATTTTTGACACCTTGGTAAGGAGAGGGGGACCTTTGAGGTAGGTGCCTCTTTCACATGTGTGGATGGGTTTTTTAATTCAAAAAATTGTGATATTTTTATCTCTCCTCTCTCCTTGATCAAACTGGATCAAAAGGGGAGCCAAACTGGTCCAAATCTTGTCCAAATTGAGTCAAACTGAAGCTGGAAAATTCTAGAACCCAGTTGGACTCAATTAGTAGCCTCCCTCACCCTTAAGTAGACCCTTATTCTTTTGTATTCTCATCTGTGAGCTATACCATGCCAGTATTACATTGAAATAATCATATTTTCTGTTATCCCTTAAAATTCCTCTACTCTTGGGGAGCTTGGAGCTTCTCTCTCTCTTCAACAACTCTTGGAGGTCTCTTCTCCACTTGCTAAACCGATTGATTGGTTGGGGACTTTACTTCTAGAAAAAGAAGCAAGCTAATCCATGAGGTAAGAATGAATTTTATGGTTTTTGTTAATTTCCTCAAATGACTTCTCTTCTCAACCCCTCTCAAGCTTGAGAAGTTTTCTAAATGGTTGTTTTAAATTAAATCAGGCTTCCTCCAAAAAGAAAAGTCATCTCTATGACTAATTCTTAGCAAAAGAATGCTTCTCATTGATAATTTCTTATTTCAAAACCAAACTCTAGGTTTGTTAAGCTAAAAATTAAGAAAATGGTATGTTTATGATTTTGTGTTAACAAAATAATGGTTAATTATTTTAGATTATTGATAAGTAGTTAAAAACTACTTTGATTGATTCTAAATGAGAAATAAATTATCCTATCAATTTGGAAAAAGAGGAATAATGGAATTAGCTTAATCTAGTGGGATAATCATATTAAGTTTATGATTATGATTAAAATTATGATTTAAATTCATAGTTTAGATTTAAGCTTAAAAATATATCTTCTATCATATTTTCATTACAATGTTTTATTCTTTTAAGAAAAATTGAAAATTATCAGTAATAGCAGTGAAGCTATGGTAAAATTTTTAAAAAATAATACATATCTTATTTTTATGCATAATGCTAAAAGAGGACTTCCTACTATATTATAGGATTGGACATCCTATGCAAAAAGAATGATTTTCATCATATTCATGGAAAATAAATTCTTAGTATTTATGCAAAAATATTTAATTAAAAGAAAAGATGAATTTTTGGTAAATTTATTTTTATGTGAAAAGAGAAATTTCCATGATAATTGAGATCCAAGTAATTAAATGATAAAAGAGGAATTTTTGGCATATTCAAAATAATGGACATTTTTATTTAAATACAAAAAGAGAAATTTTAAGCATATTCAAAAAATGGATATTTGTATTTAATTAAAAGAAGAAATTTTATGGTATTTTAAGTAGAAAAAGGTTTAAATTATTTTTGATATCAAAAGAGGAATTTTCACCATAATTCCACGTAGAAAAATAGGGTTGATAATTAAATTGGTGGAAAGAATATTCTTAGATATTTTTATAAGAATAAATCACCAAATTGATATTTACCCAAAATTGGATTAATGGAAGAGGAGTATTTTTATAAAATCTCGATATTCTCGTATAGAACTATTTCTTAATCTATTGTGGTTAGGAAGGAATGAATTTCATAAAGTTGGAATTTCCCTTACGATTAGAAGTTCAATAGATGTTTATCTGAAGAAAATCCTTAGGAATCAAAGTTAGAAGTAAACTGAATAATTTTGGTTAAACCACGACTGTAAGAATGGTGGCCAGTAAACTACTTGCCCATTTCTCGAATCTGAACCAAGAAAAAACCTCGTAAAACCAATTCCAATTTTTGACACAAAGAATAGACTACCGTCAAATTAGCGTAGTTTTCCCTTAACCGAAATCACCAAGAATCTAGTTGGAAATTCTATCAAATGATTGGTAGATTACCCTAATGATAGATCAATGACCTTAATGATTGGTAGATTACCCTATGTCGCCAGAATGCTGGGGAGGAAGAATTTGGTATGTGTTTAACTAAGCAGAGACTCATTGCAAAACAGCTGGCAGGGAGTCATCGAGGAACATCACTCAGTGGCAAAGCCTGTCGAGGTCTTGTGACCAGCCTCGGTATGGTTAAACTGGTGTGCTTCTGGTTACGATGGGTAAGGATCAACGAAGCAGTCCCTGAGTGAAGTGCTAGGACACCTAAGTAGGATCCTAGAGGGTTCTGACCAGGTGATGTATGGGCTCGTGGTTGCTAGGACACCCATGCGTACGTCAAGGAAGATACAGATGAACTGAAAAGAATTACTTTTGTGAACTAAATTTTGATATTGGATCTTGTTGGTTGACCTGCTGGTCTTCAACGGAGAGTCCGGATGATAATTTTTGTAAATCAATGGACTCAATATTTTGGAGGATTATGATCAATAATACTATGATTTCATTGAAAGATTGTTTTAAAGATAGTCGAATTTGTTAAAATGGCAATTTGTTTTAAAGACAACCGAATCTGTTAAAATGGCAATTTCATATTGGGTGTGTAAGTGGTATGACTACCTTGAATTTTGCTTGAAGCGCTGGCTAGGGGGCCTAGGAACTCTTTTCCTCGGGTACCCGGGCAAAACAAAACCAAATTTTTATAAAGGAATCCCACCAATACAGTGGTTGGGCGGTTGGCTAACCCATGGGCTGGATTGGGAGATTCCTACGATACAAATAGTTACGATTAAGTTACGTTAGTTAGATTAAGTCCTAGGAAGACTTTTGTTATGTGGGAGAGAATCAATGGATGTGCCTCACAAAAGGAGGAAAAAAGCGGTGATTCTATGGACCAAGTGCAAGTCTCTTCCTTGATTTGACCATGTGACTTTCAGGTTCGCTCAGATCAGTTTGGTTAGTTAAGACTTTGACTCATTAGATCAATTCTCCCGCTAGATGATTTTCTTGGTGGAATTGCCTGTGCCTTCTGGGCGAGGGAAGTTTTTTCGGGTTTGGTTTCGGAGGACCAGCCCGAGTCACGTGCTTGATGAGATGAACAATTGATTTCTCTGACTCAAGGACAGATGGTACTCCAACCTGAAGAAATCCTTGACGTTCACGAGAAGGTTCTCAGGAGAGCAGAGAGAGTTTTTAGTCAAGTGGAAGTTCTTCCCTCTAGAAGACGCCACCTGGGAGAAAGAAGAAGAGATAGTAAAAGATTACCTCCATTTTGCAAGATGAGGACATCTCATGTTTTTCAAGTGGGAGAGGATGTAAGATTGCTCCTCATCCTAAATAATGAATAAGCTTTTGCCTCAATCCCATGTAATCATTCCCTATTTCAGAATACTGAAAATATTGTTTTTACCTAGAGAGAAGATAAATTCTAGAGAGAGGTAATTCAATATTGAGATATTTTTAGATATAAAAATTCTCCTAATATCTAAAATATATTTTCCTAAAACAAAAGTTCAAAATAAATTCTCCAAGGTGCATTAGGAAATCAATTAAAAATGATATAAGGGACCCTAGCCGCATAAGGGTCTAGATTTTCAGAAATTTTTAGATTATGGTCCAATTAAGGTTCCAATGGGACAATAGGATTAATCTAAGTGTTGGGATGAGATAACTCCAAAGACTAAAATTAAATACCAAAAAATGAGTAAATATTCACAAAAGATGAAGAGTTGAATGAGTACAAGGTTTATTAGTTAAAAATTAAGAGATATTACTAAAAAAATGAGATATTTTGAAAAAATGATGAATTTTTGACACCTTGGTAAGGAGAGGGAGACCTTTGAGGTAGGTGACTTTTTTAACATGTGTGGAAGGGTTTTTTAATTCAAAAAATTGTGATATTTTTATCTCTCCTCTCTCCTGGATCAAATTGGATCAAAAGGGGAGCCAAACTGGTCCAAATCTTGTCAAACTGAAGCTGGAAAATTCTAGAACCTAGTTGGACTTAGTTAGTGGCCTCCCTCACCTATAAATAGACCCTCATTCTCTTGTATTCTCATTTGTGAGCTATTCCATGCCAGTATTACATTAAAATTATTATATTTTCTATTATCCCTTAAAATTCCTCTACTCTTGGGGAGCTTGGAGCTTCTCTCTCTCTTCAACAACTCAAGAAGCAAGCTAATCCCCGTGAGGTAAGAATGAATTTTATGGTTTTTGTTAATTTCCTCAAATGACTTCTCTTCTCAATCCCTCTCAAGCTTGAGAAGTTTTCTAAATGGTTGTTTTAAATTCAAATCAAGCTTTCCCTAAGAATCTTAATGTGTAATCAAGAAAAAGTAAATCTTTATGCTTATTTAGAGTGCTTTCTTATGTATATCTCTCTCTCCAAAAAGAAAAGTCATCTCTATGACTAATTCTTTAGTAAAAGAATGCTTCTCATTGATAATTTCTTATTTCAAAACCAAACTCTAGGCTTATTAAGCTAGAGATTAAGAAAATGGTATTTTTATGATTTTGTGTTAACAAAATAATGGTTAATTCTTTCAGATTATTTATAAATAGTTAAAAACCACTTTGATTGATTCTAAATGAGAAATAGATTATCCTATCAATTTGGAAAAAGAGGAATAATGGAATTAGCTTAATCTAGTGGGATAATCATAATTAAGTTTAGGATTATGGTTAAAATTATGATTTAAATTCATAGTTTAGATTTAAGCTTAAAAATAGATCTTCTATCATATTTTCATTACAATGTTTTATTCTTTTAAGAAAAATTAAAAATTATCAGTAATAGCACAGCAAAGCTATGGCAAAATTTTTAGAAAATAATACATATCTTATTTTTATGCATAATGCTAAAAGAGGACTTCCTACCATATTCTAGGATTGGACATGCTATGCAAAAAGAATGATTTTCATCATATTCATGGGAAATTAATTTTTAGTATTTATGCATAAATATTTAATTAAAAGAAAAGAGAAATTTTTGGTAAATTTATTTTTATGCGAAAAGAGAAATTTTCATGTTAATTGAGATCCAAGTAATTAAATGGTAAAAGAGGAATTTTTGGCATATTCAAAATAATGGATATTTTTATTTAAATACAAAAAGAGGAATTTTAAGAATATTAAAAAAATGGATATTTGTATTTAATTAAAAGAAGAATTTTTATGGTATTTTAAGTAAAAAGAGTTTAAATTAGTTTTGATATCAAAAGAGGAATTTTCACCATAATTCCACTTAGAAAATAAGGGTTGATAACTAAATTGGTGGAAAGAATATTCTTAGATATTTTTATGAGGATAAATCACCAAATTGATATTTACCCAAAATTGGATTAATGGAAGAAGAGTATTTTTATAAAATCCCGATATTCTCGTATAGAACTATTTCTTACTCTATTGTGGTTATGAAAGGAATGAATTTCATAAAGTTAAAATTTCCCTTACGGGTTAGAATTTCAATAGATGTTTATCTAAAGAAAATCCTTAGGAATCAAAGTTAGAAGTAAACTGAATAATTTTGGTTAAACCACGACTGTGAGAATTGTGGCCACTAAACTACTTGCCCATTTCTTGAATCTGAATCAAGCAACAACCTCGTGTGACTGATTCCAAATTTTAACAAAAGAATAGACTACCGCCGAATTACCGTAGTTTTCCCTTAACCGAAATCACTAAGAATCTAGTTCAAAATTTCGTCAAATGATGGGTAGATTACCCTGATGAGAGATCAATGACTCTCATTAAGAAAATCTCTATTAAGGAAAAAGGGTTTTGTGGAACCAATCTCGAACCAGAAATTCTACTTGCATAGAACCTCTATTTTCTTTTAAAGGACGATTTTACGCCAAAATACTGGAGAAAGCATTCGGTATGTGTAACTAAAGAGAGACTCGTTTGCAACAACTGGCGGGGAGTCGTCGAGGGACGTCACTCGCGGGCAAAGCCTGCCGAGCCTCGGTATGGTTAATAATCCTAGAGGGTTCTGACCAGGTGATGCTGCACGGGCTCGTGGTTGCTAGGACACCCATGCGTACGTCGAGGCAGATACGGATGAACTGAAAAGAATTACTTTTGTGAACTAAATTTTGATATTGGACGGAGAGTCCGGATGATAATTTTTGTAAATCAATGGACTCAATATTTTTGAGGATTATGATTAATAATACTATGATTTCATTGAAAGAATGTTTTAAAGACAGCCGAATATATTAAAATAGCAATTTCATATTGGGTGTGTAAGTGGTATGACTACCTTGAATTTTGCTTGAAGCATTGGCTAGGGGGCCTCAGAACTCTTTTCCTCGATACTCGAGCAAAACATAACCAAATTTTTATAAAGGAATCCCACCAATATAGTGGTTGGGTGGGCAGTTGGCTAACCCATGGGCCCATAGGCTAGATCGGGGGATTCATGCGATACAAATAGTTACGATTAAGTTACGTTAGTTAGATTAAGTCCTAGGAAGACTTTTGTTATTGTAAGATTCCTCCCCAGCCTCTCAAGATGTCCAGCATCTTCCCCTGTAATCAAATCCCTCTTCAGAAATATAAAAGATCTTGTTTCTACCAGTTTTGACCTAGAGAGAGAAAATCTTCTAGAGAGTGGTAATTTAATTTTTAAATATTTTTGGATGGAAAAATATCTCTTTTTATTAAAATAAGTTCCCCCAAAAGAGAAGTTCAAAAAGATTTTCAAAAGGTGCATTAGAAATCAAGTATAATATGTTCAAGAGGCTTTATCCTAAGGGTCAAGATTTTTTTGAAATTTTAAATTAAGGTTCCTATGGACCAATAAGATTCATCCAAATGTAGGGAGGAGATAAATGGAAGAATAAAAGGAAAACCCCCAAAAATGAGTAAATACTCACATAAGATGAAGAGTTGACTAAGGACAAGGTTAATAGTTAAAAAAGAGAGATATTTAGAAGAAATGATGCATTTTTGACACCTCAGTATGGGGGAATTCCCCTCATGAAGGAGGCGCCTATTTCACATGTGTGGGAGAGTTTTAAACTCCCAAATAATGAGATATTTTTATCTCTCCTCTCTCCTGTTTTTCAGCTAGATCCAAAAAGTGGACTAAACTGACCCAAAAATGGTCAAAAATTGACTAAACTGATCTGGAAAATTCTAGAATCAGTTGGCTTGGTTAGAAGCTCACTTTTTCCTATAAATAGAAGCCTTCCCCTTTGTTGAAGCTCAATAGTGTTTTTGCACTGTTACCCTACTTCTCCCAAGAGCCAAAAACTGTGAATTTACTCATAATTCATTAGTTTTTGACCTTCCCTCTTCTAAAGATTGGTGGCCACTCTTGTTTCAAACAAGAGTAGATCCCTCAAACCCTCAAGCCAAAGGAAAGCTCTCAAATTCTCCTTGTAAGTTGGAGATTCTTCTCTTTTCTATTTCATTTTATGGTTTTTTTATGATTTTTGTCTTCTCTAAAATGAATATGATGTTATGCCTCATTGAAAAAAGGCATTCCCATCTCTTCTTTAGTAAATCCAACCATTCTTTATCCTAGATGAATGATTATTGGATAAAATCAAGTTTTTCATAATGTTTCTCTTTGATAAGTAGAAAATGTTTACATTAGAATGATTTAAATACTCTTGGTGGACTTCTAATTAATCTTAGAGAGTTAAAAATTGAAAAATGGTCAGCCACACAAAGGAGGTTATGGCAAAATTTTCTAAAATTGTAAAAAATAAGTTTTACTTTTTTTATTCAAAAAGAGTAATTCCCATCGTCTTATAGTGTTATTTTTCATCCTAGGTATAGAAAAATGCTTACTAAAAATATTTTATAAAAAAAAGTGTTACTTTCTTTAGAATTAAATTCTATGCATAGAAGGAAGCATATTGAAATTTTTATTTCGATCATGAAAGAGTGATTTTCATCATAAATGATTTGTATGCATAAAAGATTTTTTTATATTAAAAGTGTGTTTTTCATCATAAATAATTTTTATGCATAAATGGATGCATAAAAGAAATTCTTTTATATTAAAAGAGTGATTTTCATCATAATTGATTTGTATGCATAAAAAGATTTTTTTATATTAATGTGTGATTTTCATCATAAATGATTTTTATGTATAAATGGATGCATAAAAGAAATTCTTTTATATTAAAAGAGTGATTTTCTCATAAATAATTTGTATGCATAAATATATGCATAAAAGATTTTTTATATTAAAAGTGTGATTTTCATCATAAATGATTTTTATGCATAAATGGATGCATAAAAGAAATTCTTTTATATTAAAAGAGTGATTTTCAATGGATGCATAAAAGAAATTCTTTTATATTAAAAGAGTGATTTTCATCATAAATTATTTGTATGCATAAATATATGCATAAAAGATTTTTTCATATTAAAAGTGTGATTTTCATCATAAATGATTTTTATGCATAAATGGATGCATAAAAGAAATTCTTTTATATTAAAAGAGTGATTTTCATTCATAAATGAAATGTATGCATAAACATATGCATAAAAGAAATTCTTTCATGTTAAAAGAGTGATTTTCATCATCAATGATTTGTATGATGATAAAAGTGTGATTTTCATCAAAATTGGGCTTTTATGCATAAATGGATGCATAAAAGAAACTCTTTCATATTAAAAGAATGATTTTTATCATAAATGATTTTTATGATGATAAAAGTGTGACTTTCATCAAAATTGGATTTTATGCATAATTAGATGCATATAGAATTTTTATATTTAAATCAGGGTTCTCTTTAATCCTCTGTTAATTTTTGCAAAAATAAAAAAAATGAATAAGTAGATATTATGTGAGAGGAAATTCTATCGTTTCATATTCACTAAGATGGGAATGAGAAAATTCAAATAAACTATCGAAGTCGGAGATCGAGATAAATGATTATTTTATTCCTCCTAGGAATTCATGTTTTGTTTAGAAATCTGTAAGCAAATATTCAATGAACGAAATTTAGAAAAAGAGAAATTGAAATATTACCTTTCGAGAAAGATAGTTTAGACAGAACCTTTTCCAGACTCAAACTTTGATTCAGACTTTTGACCAAGACCTCATTCCTTCGTTAGTTTCGATCAATGACCATGTGGCCAGTTCAGGAAAAATGCACTCAAATCACCCAACAGCGAATCTGAAACTAAGTTGAGATCTTTGATTTTGATATGAGGATCAAGATTATAGAATTTGAGGAATTCTGCTTGGGAATCTAGACCTGCGATATGGAAGTATTGGGATACGGAATTAAGATATAACCATTGTATTCAAAAAAAAATCAAAACTGAAAACTTGCATAGAAACCCTATTTTCTTAAAGGACTGTCTTACGCCAGAATACTGGAGGGAGCATTTGGCATATGTGTTTATCTAAGGGAAGTTCGGTTGCAACAGCTGGCAGGGAGTGTTCAAGGGATAGCTCACGCGGTAAAAACCTGCCCAGGTCTTGACCAGCCTGGGTATGGTGAAAAATGGTGTGCTTTCGGTATGATGGGTGAGGGCCGACGAAGCGGTCCCTGAGTGAAGTACCACAACACCTAAGGAGGATCTTGGAGGGTTCTGACCAGGCGATGTACAGGCTCGCGGTGCTTAGGATACCCATGCGTATGTCGTGGAAGATATATATATGAATGTTGACGAAATGATTATTGTAATCTGTTACTGGATCTTCTTACCGACCAGCTGGTCCAAACGGAGAGTCCAGAGTGGTACTCTTTTTGTTGTGAAACAAGGGATTGAATGAAAATTTTGAGTTATGAAATCTATGACCATATCTGTTTTGTCAATGGATTATTTTTATATTAAAGTTTTAAAGAGAAGTGTGTGCATACCTGTTTTCTAAAGATAAAGTTAAGAAAGGCATTCAATTATGGGTGGGTGAGTACTTGTTTGGTTCTACCGATTCCAGTGGTAGGGTCGTGGCTAACCCATGGGCCGACCCATGGGCCGGCTGGAATCAGTGGAGTTTTAATAATCAAACTGAAAAATCTTAGGATTACGCTGGGATTCGAGTAGTTAGTTAATTCCCTGATA
The DNA here is from genome assembly GCF_041138505.1 of Cibotium barometz. Taxonomy (NCBI): domain Eukaryota; kingdom Viridiplantae; phylum Streptophyta; class Polypodiopsida; order Cyatheales; family Cibotiaceae; genus Cibotium; species Cibotium barometz. Next base: position 42,662,733 of record NC_141089.1, on the reverse strand, counting down.
AATTTTTCAATTGAGTGGATCAACGGCTGTGCCTGATCTTGATTAGAAAAAAGCGTTGAATTGCTCAGATGATCAAATAATATTAGCGATAGTTTCCTTCTATTTGGTTTATTTAGGTGAAGGATAGTTTAGGTTTTGATCTCATTAGAAAAATTCGTTAAGAAAATTCAAAAAGGTGGAATCGTCCCCGCTTTTCGGGCATGGGAAATTTTCCCGGTTTCGGTTTTTGGAGTGACCACTAGCCTAGTCTCGTGCCCGGACATCCGTGGGAAAGGCCCCGAGTGAGAAACCCTGCCCCGCGCATGAGGGGGCTTCTTCCGTTGTTGTCAGCTACCGGGAGGCCGGTGTGTGGAGGGGGCAGAGGGACCTCACAATTGGTATCAGAGCGTTGTTGAAAGCTAATAAGGATAAACAAATTCTTATCAGAAATTGGTAATAAAAACTCAAAAAAAGCATTTTTCATAATGTATTTTCATCCCGTAAGCTTCTTTAATGAAGAATTTTTAATCAAAGAAATTGTTTTTATAGATGGAAGTTCCGTATTTATCTGGTATTCTTGACCTCACCCAGTCTCAAGATATGACTGTGTTCGCCTTCGAGCATCTCATCTCTTTCGCTTCAACTCGAACAAGCCGAGCAAGACTTGCATGCCATCTCGAGGATTTATATTTTCCTGACCCAGCGGAGAGACAACAGCATAAGTGGTTTGCAGGGCAGTATGTCCACGCCTCTTGCGACCGTCGTGCAATGCTATGGCAGAACCTCTCATTGGCAATGATTCTGTTAAAGCTAAAAATGGTGCGTGCTGTCATTCTATACCATTTGATGCGTCAGAATTTCAGATTTTCATGCCAGTTGTGTTATTCCTACTAAGGAGAAAATAATAGCTCCCTTGTTAGTAAGTGAACGTTTGTATCAGGGCATGGCTATGGCCCACCAGTACCGTCGTCTTATGCGACTGCCGAGGAGATTTTGAATTCTGGAACTGAGCTGCTATATGTACATATTGTAACTTTAATATAAATAAAGAAATGTTTTCCAAAGAAAAATTCCCTGTTGTATAAGTGATTGTTTATGGACGATCTGATAAAGAAAAATCTGTTATCGGACATATGTCATAGATCTCCAATAAGATCATTATCTTGTTTAAGAAATTGTTTTCCAAACCTCATACGTCTTAGGATCTCGTGGATGATATCAAAATAAAAATTCAATAATATATAAATTTTTGGCAGAATCATGAGACGAGGAAACCGTGGCCGTCAGCCAGACCCTCTCTCTGAAGATGATGAGCTTGACCCTGATGTTCGCAAGGCTCTTCATAGGACTCAGCCAGGACCCTTCAAAGGAGAAGGAGATAACCTAGGCGAGGCTGTGGAGAAATGGGTGGAAGCCATGGAAGAATATTTTGATGTCACAGGCTACAATGAGCAGAGAAAAATGGCTCTTGCCACGCTGAAAATAGTGGAAACAGCCAGGGTAGCATGGAGGAACCACTGTGACACCAATCGTCTGGACAGAAATACTCAGTCTTAGAACGACCTAAAAACCTATTTGAGAAAGAGATTTTTTTCCCTTGGATTTTTGGAAATCAAAATGAACGAATTCTTAAAGCTAAAGCAGGGGAGCAAAACCATGGAGGAATATCACCAGGCCTTTGCTCTTCTACTCAAATATTCACCACCTCTAGATGAAGAACAACTCATGGCTAGGTTCATTCGGGGAATGAACGAACCCTTAGACACACTGGTCAAAAATGCCAAGCCAGTGTCCATGGCTGAAGCTATAAGAATGGCAAAGGATTTTTCCAAAGCCTTTGTAGTAAAGGTCCCGCTGAAGCGCTTGCACCCTCTAACTTTAAAAGATTCCAAACATACCCAGGGAAGTACTTCAAACTTTCCACCCCCGAGGAGGCAGCAAGGCCCGAATCAGAATCAGGATGCAGGAAGATTCCGAAGTGAAGGAAGATCCTTCCCCCAGAATACTTTCTCAGGAGCCCCACCTCTTTCAAGAAATCAGAGGGATGAGCTCAGAAGTGAAAGCCGATGTTTTGGATGCCAAGGTTTTGGTCACCAGCTGAAAGACTGCCCGACTCCTACCATGTCAAGAGGACAGGGAAGTCAAGGACCCTGAGTTCAGAGACCAACTCCTTCATACCAATCTAATCAGGGTCCGTCTTGCCCAAGCCAGGGAAACCCCAGAAGAACTCTAGCTCAGCCATCTGTCTCTGTCCAGAGTAACCTCAAAACTCCTTCCCAGAACTGGGGCAACCAAAGAGAAAGAGTTCCGCCTCAGACTCCAACAACCAGAGCAGTCACAATTTCAGATGTAGTAGAAGAGGAAAGAGGGCAGATCTATGCTGCAATTGAAAACCAAGGGCCTAACCGTCAGTTCTTAGTCATCCATACTCCGGCAGAGTATCAAGGTAAACCTTTTAAGCTTTTGATGACAGAGAATTCAAAGAAGCAGATATGGTCTTCATTCGAGTACGTTCCAAAAGAAGTTCTCTATCTTTTGGGAAGTACAAGAAGTTATCCCCCAGATATTGTGGGCCATATCTGATTACAAAGAAAGTAGGTGACAACCTAGGAACTTCTTTTGCCTCCTCATCTCAAAGTTCATAATGTATTTCATGTAAGCCTTCTAAAGAAATATGTGCCAAGTCCAAATCATGTGCTTGATGATGAAATCCTAACCTCTTCAACCCAAGGGCAGATGGAACTCCAACCTGAAGAAATTCTTGATGTTCGAGAAAAGATTCTCAGGAACAGAATTCTTAGAGAATTATTGGTAAAATGGAAGTTCTATCCTTTTGAAGATGCCACCTGGGAGAATGAAGCCGATCTGTTGTTGCGGGATTACCCCCAGTTTTGCAAGATGAGGGCATCTCGCGTTTTTTAAGTGGGAGAGAATGTAAGATTCCTCCCTAGACTCTCAAGATGTCCAGCATCTTCCCCTGTAATCAAATCCCTCCTCAGAAATATAAAAGATCTTGTTTCTACCAGTTTTGGCCTAGAGAGAGAAAATCTTAGAGAGAGTGGTAATTCAGTTTTTAAATATTTTTGGATGGAAAAATATCTCTTCTTATTAAAATAAATTCCCCCGAAAGAGAAATTCAAAAAGATTTTCAGAAGGTGCAATAGAAATCAAGTATAATTTGTTCAAGAGGCCTTATCCTAGGGGTCAAGATTTTTTTGAAATTTTAAATTAAGGTTCCTATGGACCAATAAGATTCATCCAAATGTAGGGAGGAGATAAATGGAAGAATAAAAGGAAAACCCCCCAAAAATGAGTAAATACTCACATAAGATGAAGAGTTGACTAAGGACAAGGTTAATAGTTAAAAAAGAGAGATATTTAGAAGAAATGATGCATTTTTGACACCTCAGTATGGGGGAATTCCCCTCATGAAGGAGGTGCCTATTTCACATGTGTGGGAGAGTTTTAAACTCCCAAATAATGAGATATTTTTATCTCTCCTCTCTCCTGTTTCAACTAGATCCAAAAAGTGGACTAAACTGACCCAAAAAATTGACCAAACTAATCTAAAAAATTCTAGAATCAGTTGGCTTGGTTAGAAGCTCACTTTTTCCTATAAATAGAAGCCTTCCCCTTTGTTGAAGCTCAATAGTGTTTTTGCACTGTTACCCTACTTCTCCCAAGAGCCAAAAACTATGAATTTACTCATAATTCATTAGTTTTTGACCTTCCCTCTTCTAAAGATTGGTGGCCACTCTTGTTTCAAACAAGAGTAGATCCCTCAAACCCTCAAGCCAAAGGAAAGCTCTCAAATTCTCCTTGTAAGTTGGAGATTCTTCTCTTTTCTATTTCATTTTATGGTTTTTTATGATTTTTGTCTTCTCTAAAATGAATATGATGTTATGCCTCATTGAAAAAAGGCATTCCCATCTCTTCTTTAGTAAATCCAACCATTCTTTATCCTAGATGAATGATTATTGGATAAAATCAAGTTTTTCATAATGTTAAGAGGAATTCCCATGATAATTGATATTCTAGTAATTAAATGATAAAAGAGGAATTTTTGGCATAATTCAAATTATGAGTAATTATCAAAAGTGAAATTTCGAGTATTATTATTTTTATTGGGAAATATGGGTAGAATTGATTTTTGTAAATCCCATGAATCTTTTACTCAAAAGGAAGAATATTAAATATATTTTAATTGAGAAATTTGAGAAAGAATATGAAAATATCCATCGAAAAAAAGTACCTTTAACTAGGCCAAGCAATTGCCAAAAACTTAGAAAAGTCCCATCGGTATCGAAAGTAGAAAATGGTACTAAATGTGAATGCGATGTGAATGAGTTGTGAATGTGATGTGATAAGATGTGAATGCGATGTGATAAGATGTGAATGCGATGTGATGAGATGTGATGTGATGTAAATGGATGTGGATGTGAATGTGATGAGATGTGATGTGATGTAAACAGATGTGGACGTGAATGTGATGAGATGTGAATAGGATGTAAAAGGATGTGATGTGATGTAAATGGATGAGAATGAGATGTGATGATATGTGAAAGGATGTGATGTGATGTAAATGGATGCGAATGTGATGTGATATGATAGATATGCATGTGAATGAATCAATGGATGTGGATAGATGTGAATGTGGATCCAAGTAATTAAATGGTAAAAGAGGAATTTTTGGCATAATTCAAATTATGAGTATTTATCAAAAGTGGAATTTTGAGTATTATTATTTTTATTGGAAAATATGGGTAGAATTGATTTTTGTAAATCTCATGAATCTTTTACTCAAAAGGAAGAATATTGAATATATTTTAATTGAGAAATTTGAGAAAGAATATGAAAATATCCATCGAGAAAAAGTACCTTTAACTAGGCCAAGCAATCGCCAAAAACTTAGAAAAGTCCCATCAGTATCGAAAGTAGAAAACGGTACTAAATGTGAATGCGATGTGAATAAGATGTGAATGCGATGAGTGGATGTGATGAGATGTGGATGAGATGTGGATGAGATGTGATGTGATGTAAATGGATGTGGATGTGAATGTGATGAGATGAGATGTGATGTAAATGGATGTGGATGTGATGAGATGGGGATGAGATGTGGATGTGAATGTGATGAGATGTGAATAAGATGTGATGATATGTGAAAGGATGTTATGTGATGTAAATGGATGAGAATGAGATGTGATGATATGTGAAAGGATGTGATGTGATGTAAATGGATGAGAATGAGATGTGATATGATAGATATGCATGTGAATGAATGGATGGATGTGGACAAGGATTTTGACTCTTCCAGATCTTCGTAACTTTTCTCAATTTCTCAAATGAATTTTATTCAATATTCCTCTTTTGAATAAAAGAATTCATGGGATTTACAAAAATCAATTCTACCCATATTTCCACTTTGATAAATATTCATAAATTAAATTATACTAAAAATTCCTCTTTTTCCCATTTAATTTCTTGGATCTCAAATATCATGGGAATTCCTCTTTGTGTATTTAATTAATTGCATTCCAAATGTCATGGGAATTCCTCTTTTATCATAAGATAAATTTATCTAAATTTCCTCTTTTAAATTTAGATAAAATATCCATTAATTCCAATATACCAACAATTCCACTTTTCCCATTTAAATGATTGAATTTCAATGTCATGGAAATTCCTCTTTTATCATTTAAATATTTCTCATACATAAAATAAATTTATCTAAAATTCCTCTTTTAAACTTAGATAAAATATCCACTAACTCCAATATACCAAGAATTACATTTTTTCCATTTAAATGATTGAATTCCAATGTCATGGGAATTCCTCTTTTATCATTTAAATATTTCTCATACATAAAATAAATTTATCTAAAATTTCTCTTTTAAATTTAGATAAAAGATCCATTAATTCCAATATACCAAGAATTCCACTTTCCCCATTTAAATGATTGAATTCCAATGTCATGGGATAGCCATAGAGGCTTTAGGATGATGCATCCCCTATCTCTTGGTTTAGGTGGATGACCAGAGAGAGAAAATGTCTAGAGGGAAGTAATCCAAAATTGAGATATTTTTGGATATAAAAATCCTCCTAGTGTCTAAAATGGTTTCCCTTGAAACAAAAATTCAAAAAGAACTTTCCAATGTGCAAGAAAATAGGTATAAAGAACCTTAGCCACCTAAGGGTCTAGATTTTCAGAAAAATTTGGATTATGGTCCAATTAAGGCTCCTATGGGCCAATAGGATCAATCCAAGTGTGGGGAGGAGATAAATCCAATTTATAAAAGAAAAATATCCAAAAATGAGTAAATTTCCACATAAGATGAAGAGTTGACTGAGTACAAGGTTTATTAGTAAAAAAACTATGAATGTTACTGAAAAAAAAGAGATATTTTGGGTATAATGATACATTTTTGACACCTTGGTAAGGAGAAGGGGGCACTTCAAGGAGGCGCCTATTTCACATGTGTGGTGGAGTTTTTAACTCAAAAATATTGTGATATTTTTATCTCTCCTCTCTCCTGAATCAAACCAAATCAAAAGGGAGCCAAACTATGTCCAAATCTTGTCGAAATTCAGCTAAACCTGGAAAATTCTACAACCTAGTTGGACTTGGTTAGAGGCCTCCCTCACCTATAAATAGACCCTTAGCCCTTTGTAAAAAAATATGTGATCTATACCATGCTAGTATTATACTGAAATAATGATATTTTCTATTATCCTCTAAAACTCCTCTATAATTTGGAGAGAATGGAGTTTGTCTCTCTCTTCAACCTTATTTGGAGTCTTCATCAACATACTAAACCAATTGATTGGTTGTTGGGGGCCTCTCCTTAGACTAAAGAATCAAGCAAGATAAGAGGTAAAGTGCAATTTATGGTCTTTTTCTTAATCTCTAAATGTTTATGACTTCTCAATCCCTCTCAAGCTTGAGAAGTATTCAATTGAATGGCTCTTTAATGCAATTGAAGCTCTCTAATGGATTTTAGTGATTAAACACATAAAGTTTTTATTTATGCTTAAATTAAAATGTTTTTTAAAGCATATATCTCTCTCCCCCAAAGAATGGTCATTCCTATGACCTATTCTATATTCAATTAATGCTTCTCATGGAGAAATTCTCTATTCACAAATCAAACTCTAGGCTTGTGAAGAGGTTTAAGAAAATGGTTCTTATACTTATATGCTTGAAAAATATGGTAATATTATGGGATAAATCCATAAATTGGATTTAATGCTAAAAGATAGTTATACTATCATAATTATTTTACTATGTCTTATTTTTTTCATAAAAATTAAATATTACCAGTAATAGCAGCGGAGCTATGGCAAAAATTTTAAGAAATTGATGCATAATTTATTCTTATGCATAACGTGAAAAGAGGACTTCCTATCATATTCTAGGATTGAATATTCTAGGTTAAAAGAATGGTTTGTTGTGGAAAACTAATTTTTAAGTTTATGAGTAATGAAATAATTAAGAAATGAGAAAATTATGGTAATTATATTTAATGATAAAAGAGGAATTCCTATGACAATTAGAATTCAATCATTTAGATGGAAAAAGAGAAATTCTTAGCATATTGAAATTATTAGATATTTTATTTAAATTCAAAGATAAATTTTAGATAAATTTATTTTATCTATGAGAAATATTTAAATGGTAAAAGAGGAATTCCTATGACATTTGAAATTCAATCATTTAGATAGAAAAAGAGAAATTCCTAGCATATTGGAATTATTGGATATTTTATTTAAATTCAAAGATGAATTTTAGATAAATTTATTTTATCTATGAGAAATATTTAAATGGTAAAAGAGAAATTCCTATGACATTTGGAATTCAATCATTTAGATGGGAAAAGAGAAATTCCTAGCATATTGAATTAATGGATATTTTATTTTTGATGAATTTATTTTATGAAAAATATTTGATGATAAAAGAGGAATTCCCATGATATTGGAATGCAAATAATCAAATGCAAAAAGAGGAATTCCCATGATAATTGAGGTCCAAGAAGTTAAATGGAAAAAAGAGAAATTCTTAGTATAATTCGATTTATGATTATTTATCAAAAGTGGAAATATGGGTAGAATTGATTTCTGTAAATCCCATGAATTCTTCTATTCCAAAAGAGGAAGATTGAATTTAATTCATTTGAGAAATTGAGAAAGAATATGGAAAAAGTCATCGAGAAAAAGAACCTTTATCTAGGCCAAGCAATTGGCAAAAATTTAGGAAAAGTCCCATTATCGGTATTAAGTAGTAAAAACTACTAAGATGTAAATGGGAATAGGATGTGGAACGGATGTGATAAGATGTAAATGGGATGTGATAGAATGTGGAATGGATTTGATAAGATGTAAATGGGATGTGATAGGATGTAAATGGACGTGGTAAGATGTAAATAGGATGTGATAAGATGTGATGTAATGAGAATGGATGTGGATGTGAATAATGAGATTTGAATGAGATGAGATGATATGTGAAAGGGTGAGATGGGAAGTACATGGATGTGGATGTGGATGTGTATGTGAAAGAATGGATGTGGATGTGTATGTGAAAGAATGTGATGTGTATGTGAAAGAATGGATGTGGATGTGTATGTGAAGGAATGGATGTGGATGTGTATGTGAAAGAATGGGTGTGCATGTGTATGTGAAAGAATGGATGTGGATGAATGAGATGAGATGTGTATGAATGAGACATGATGTGGATATGATGTAATGTGGATGGGATGAATGAGATATGATGTGGATAGATGTGATGTGATTTAATGTGGATAGAATGTATGTGATGGGATGGTGATGAGAATGAATGTGATATGATGGATGTAAATGGATGTGATGTAAATGAATGTGATGGACGTGAATAGATGTGATGTGATGTGAATCGGGATGTTAATGAATGAGATGTGATGTCATGTAAATCGAGATGTGAATGAATGAGATGTGATGTGAAATGGATGTGATGTAAATTGGGATAGATGTGAATGGATGATATGTGATGTGATGTGATGTGAAATAGGATAGATGTGAATGAATATGATGTGATGAGATGTGGATATGGGTAGATGTGAGTGGATGAGATCTGATGAGGATAAATGAGGAAAGATGTGATGAGATGGAAAAATGATGTGATTGGATGGAAAAATGATGTGATTGGATGGGAATACATATGAAATGGATGTGGATTGATGTGGAACAATGTGGAAAGACGAGAGTTTGTTATAGAAACTGTATTTATGACCTGTTTTTAAATGACTGTTTTATTGACTGTCTTGTGAATGAGGTCGTGGAGACCTAATTGATAAAGTTGCAACAGCTCACGGAGAGTCAACGGAGGACGTCTCGCGTAGCAATGTCGGCCAAGGTCTTGACCAGCCTCGGTTCGATTTAAATGGTGAGCTTCCGGTACGGTGGATGAGGGACCAAGGAAGAAGCGGCCTATGAGTGAAGTGCTAGGTGACCTGCGAAGGATCCTAGAGGGTGCTGACCATACGGTGCTCGGGCTCTGGGTCGCCGAAGATACCCACACGTGCGTCGGTGAAGATACTGGAACAAGGAGTAAGCGTTGTTTTCTGAAACCGGGCATGGATATGGTTGATTGGCCTGGCTGGTTCTCAACAGATGAGTCCATGGCTCTTTTATATGGATCTGTTGGTTGATCTTGCTGATCTTCAATGGAGATTCCATTTTGATTTTTATAAGTGAATATATTACCGGGTACTATGAGCTAGGAACTATTGAAAAGGCCCCTCTGATGAGTGGACAGGTGGTGAGCGTTCTAGCTACCAATGATGCCATAGGTACACCGATGAAGGAATGATTGGAAATGAGAATTCAATCGGATATTTTGGAGGATTATGATCAGTGATACTATGGTTTCATTAAAAGAATGTTTTAAAGTTAGCTGAATATGTGAAAAAGGCAATTTCATATTGGGTGCGTAAGTGGTGTGACTAGCTTTAAGTTTGCATGAGTATCCGACTAGGGGGCCTGGGAACTCTTTTCCCTGGTACCCGAGACAAAACCTAACCAAATTCCTAATTGGATCCCATCACTAGTGGGCGGTTGGCTAACCCATAGGCTGGATTGATGGATCCCTAAAATGAGACTCAATTCTGTTATGGTACGATAGATGAAGTAAATCCCGGATAGTAATTGTTCTATGGAAAAGAATCAACGGCTGTGCCTCTCAATGAGGAAAAAAGCGTTGGTCTCTATGATCCAAGTGCAAGTTTCTTCCTTGATCTGACCAAGTGACTTACAGGTTCTGTGGGATCAGTTTGGTCAGTGATGACCTTGACTACGTTAGAGTAAAAATATCCTGGAGGAATTGCCTGTGCTTTCTGGGTGGGGGAAGTATTTTCGGGTTCGATTTTGGAAGACCGAGGGATTAGTCTCTTGTCCGAATATTTGTGGGCGAGGCCCCGAGTGAGGGACCCTGCCCCGTGCAAGAAGTGCTACTTCCATTGCTAGCACCCCCGAATTTGTTGCACGGAGGGGGTAGGGATCTTTCAGTATGGGTAGACCATCTATCCGGGAACCTTGTCCGAGAACCAGCTCCAACTCTCCAACACATTCCCAACAAAAGAGATTTCTAGAGGGACTCGAAGATATTCCCCTGCATAACTCCTTGTTTTCCTTAGACCATACCTCCTTTGGACAATGCTACAGGAGTGCTTTGAAGTTTGAGGGCAACTTCAAGGGAACATGTTCACGACAACTTCACAAAGGTGCATCAAAAGCCTCCTTCAAGACCACCAGCACAAAGCCTAATGTAAAAAGGGAAAAGAGTCTACGTCACAAAGTGTAGAGCAACTGGCCACTACACTAATGCAACAAATGACCCAGCAATGGAGAATCAACCAAGGCCAAGATCGAAGGGGCCATCCGCATCTCTATCCTAGAAGGGAACTCGTATGGTGCCGGACCTGTCAAGAAAACCATACTGGCACCGATTTTCCTCATCTAATACCCTGTCCAAGCCTCTATTGTACATATTGTGTAAAGTGGGGAAATCATGAAATCTCCAACTGCTATCACCACAAGGCTTCTCTAGCTCGAGCTTTGCCTACAAACCCCAGGCAACCATTGGCTTTGCCAAGTCTAGCGCATCATAACACACCTCAACCTAGCCAAGAAGTGGTCCAAAGAGGAATCCTTAGGATACGAGAAATGCCCTTACCACCCCCAGTTCTTCCACCTTAGCCCCCATTACCCACAGTCGCACCAGTTTGCCACATAACCCTGACGGAACTCTTGGAGTATGAGAATGAGGGAGAGATCCTAGAAACTTCCACTTATGAAACCCAAGAACCAACAAGCCCACATTCACAAATCCTAAGTCACTATGTCATGGAGGGTGATCAAATGTATCCTGTAGACTTAGCAGTCCCAATACCACGGGCTAGGGACATGAATTGGACAACTAAAAGACCACCCATATAGTGCTACGATTGTGGTGGACTTCACCAAGTGGCTGAGTGTCCTAACAAAAAGGGTATAATGAGTGCCCCCGCAGGTGCTCCCATCCCCAGCCCCATTATGTGGAGGGTGCGATATTGTAAGATTCTTCCTCAGCTTGAATAATGGAAAAGCCTTTACTTCATTACCTTGTAATCATTCCTTGTTTTTTAATACATGAGAATATTATTTTTCCTTGTTTTGCTTAGTGAGATAAAAATTTCTAGAGAGTGGTAAATCAATATTGAGATATTTTTCGATATATAAATTCTACAAATATCAAAAATATGTTTCCTTGAAATAGAAAATCAAAATAAATTTTCCAAGGTGCAATTGGAATTAATTAAAAATGATTCAAAAGACAGCCTAAGGATCAAGATTTTCTGAAAATTTTAGATTATGGTCCAATTAAGGTTCCTATGGACCAATAAGATTAATCCAAGTGTTGGGATGAGATAAATCCAATTAATAAAAGAGAATACCCAAAAATGAGTAAATGCCCACATAAGATGAAGAGTTGACTGAGTACAAGATTTATTAGTTAAAAATTAGGAAATATTACTAAAAAAATAAGATATTTTGGAGTAATCATTCATTTTTGACACCTTGGTAAGGAAAGGGGGAGCCTTTAAGGAGGTGCCTAATTCACATGTGTGGAGTTTTAAACTTAAAAATAATAGGATATTTTTATCTCTCCTCTCTCTTGGATCAAACCAAATCAAAAAGGGAGCCAAACTGTTGTCCAAATTCAGCCAAACTGAAGCTGAAAAATTCTAGAACTTAGTTGGACTCAGTTAGTTGCCTCCCTAACATATAAATAGACCCTCATTCTTTTGTATTCTCATCTGTGAACTAGACCATGCCAGTATTCCTCTAAAATAAGCATATTTTCTATTATCGTCTAAAAATCCTCTACAAATTGGAGAGATTGGAGCTTCTCTCTCTCTCTCTTCAACCTTCTTTGGAGTCTTCATCAATATACTAAACCAATTGATTGGTTGGGGGCCTCTCCTTAGACTAAAGAATCAAGCAAAATAAGAGGTAAAGTGTGATTTATGGTCTTTTTTTCTTAATCTCAAAATGTTTCTCACTTCTCAACCACTCTCAAGCTTGAGAAGCACTCAATTGAATGGCTCTTTAATGCAATTGAAGCTCTCTAATGAATTTTTGATAAATCTTTTAAAGTTTTCATTTATGCTTAAATTAAAATATTTTTTAAGCATATCTCTCTCTCCCCCAAAGAATGGTTATTCCTATGACCTATTCTATATTCAAATGATGCTTCTCATGAAGCAATTCTCAAATCTAAAAGTAACTTCTATGCTTGTCAAATTAGAGGCCAAAGAAGTGGCTTTTTAATGCCTTTATGCTATTTAATATATGAAAAACTTAGGAATCAAGTCAATAATTGGATATTGATCCAAATAATAGTTATTCTATCATATAGTATTACTAAAACTTTATGTTTTCAAAATTATTAAAAATTATCAGTAATAGCAGCGGAGCTATGGCAAAATTTCTAAAAAATTAACACATAAATCATTTTCATACATAATATGAAAAGAGGACTTCCTACAATATTCTAGGATTAATCATCTTAGGTTAATTAAATAATTCTCATAACCATGGAAAAATTGATTTAATGTTTATACATAAATAGTTAATTAGGAAAAAGGGAAATTTTTAGTAATTCATTTTTATGATAAAAGAGAAATTCCCATGACAATAGAAATCCATGTATTCCAATGAAGAAATAGAAAAAATTGGAATACCAAAATAATGGATATTTTATTTAAAAATTAAAGAAGAAATTTAGTTAAATTTATCTTTTTGCATAGATAAATTTAAATGATGAAAGAGGAATTGCCACCATAATTGGAATTCAACCATTTAAATGAGAAAAGTGGAATTTCTAGTGTAAAGGAATTAATGGAGATTTTTATTTAATTTTTAAGAGAAAATTTAGTTAAATTTATCTTTTTGCATAGATAAATTTAAATGATGAAAGAGGAATTCCCACCATATTTGGAGTTCAATCATTTGAATGAGAAAAGTGGAATTTCTAGCTTAATGGAATTAATGGACTCTTCGATTTCAAGGATGTGTGGAGCAACACACTGTTTGCATGTTTTGCAATGTTCACTTCGACTCCCAACCTTCCTACCATCCAACTTAAATTAAAAATTACAAGGGGGATCATTGGACATGAGTTGGGATTTCTTGCCTCCGAAAACTAAGGGGCCAATAACTTTCTACATTAACGCTAAAAGGGTCATGAGTCTCCCAAAGAATATTCACATCAATGAGTGCTGAATGCATGCCATCTCGCATGTCTTGGTCCAAGCGCCACTCCCCTCGTAGAAGTCACCACCTCCTCCTATACTTGAAGCGAATGCACAAAGTTTGTCTTGCAATGAAGTACCTGTCATAAAAAACAAACAACCAACATAAAAACATAAAATCAACATTCAACATTCAACAATCAAAAATCAACAATCAGTGTCTTGCAATGAAGTACTTATGAATAAAAACCATCAACAATCAATAGACACAGTAATTCTGTAATCTTACCTAAAGGTAACATCTGACACAGTAATTCTACACTCAATGATATCAACGTGGTGAGTTTTCTTGAGATGCCATGACTCACCCAATAACTGAGTCATCCAATCCTCAGATGGGCTCTTGCATAGCGAAGCTATGGCAAAATTTTTAGAAAATAATACATATCTTATTTTTATGCATAATGCTAAAAGAGGACTTCCTACCATATTCTAGGATTGATTAAAGAAAAGAGGAATTTTTTGTAATTTTATTTTTATGAAAAAGAGGAATTTCCATGATAATGGAGATCCATGTAATTAAATGGAAAAAGAGAAATTTTGGTATATTAAAATAATGGATAATTTTATTTAATTTTAGATAAATTTATTTTATGCATGAGAAATTTTTAAATGATAAAAGAGTAATTCCCATGACATTTGGAATTTCATCATTTAAATGGTAAAAGTGGAATTCTTGGCATATTTGAAATAATGGATATTTTTATTAAAGAAAAGAGTAATTTTAGATAAATGATAAAAGAGGAATTCCCCCATGACATTTGGAATTCAATCATTTAAATGCAAAAAGAGAAATTCTCATGATATTTGAGATCCAAGAAATTAAATGGTAAAAGAGGATTTTTTAGCATAATTCAAATTATTATTTATCAAAAATGAAATTTTGAGCATGATTCCTCACATCTATAATGGTCAATGTGGCTTTTGAGTTGCCAAATGTACATAATCCTTCGGCCTCTCCAAAATATGGGTAGAATTGATTTTTGTAAATCCTGTGAATCTTTTACTCGAAAGAAGAATATTGAATATATTTCATAGCGGAGGGGGCATGGGTCTCATAGATATTGATCACCTTTATAGAGACTGTCCGTTGAGACCTAGATCAACTGGAAAGGCTCATGAAGCTAATCCCAGCACAAGTCTTAACTTGTTGAGTGTGAAAGATGGTTTCATTCGAGCAGTCCCTCTTAACGCTATGACCATGCTACAAAATAGGCAAAGGGCTACTGCACATGCTACATCAGAGGCATCAAACTCACAAAGTCAGGGTGAAGCAAGAGCTCGTGAACAAGCATGAGAAACTCAACGCTCAAGAAAGAAAGACACCAAGCTTGGAAAGGGAAAAAGCTGAGTGATTATCAAAAGTGGTTCAGACTTCGGCACACCGAACAACTCATCTGTTGACTTCTTCCTCTAAAGAAGAAGAATTGTTACAAGGTGCCGCTTGAGCCAGAAAACCCATGGACACCCACCAGTTTTACCAAAAGGCTCCGTGAGTACCCTAATCCTATTGAGGAAAAAGAAAGACTCATGGTAGCCCAAGAGTTAGTCCATGAGTGGCAAGCTCAGTTTTGGAAGCCGATCCTCCTACGGCCTACCTTGAACCATGCCTATAGATCTCAAACCAAAGACCTACGAATGATGCTCATGTATATCTTTTGTGAGCTTCTAGACTGACCACTCGTGCAAGAGTTAATAGAAGAAGAGGCTACCCCTAGCAGGGAGACGGTGGCTGAATATCTTAGAAACTTGGGAGAGGAACATCATAGGGAAACAAACACAAAATCCCCTGTTCCCATCCCATACACTTTAAAAAGCTTAAGACAAGGCAGACCCAACCTTCCTTAAAGGACAACCTCTGTTCCAAGAGACATTACAGGTCTCTCTTCCTTCCTCTCATCTCAGGTCCAAATCTCTATCAGCACCTTGCTCCAAGGTAGCCCAAGCCTATGGAATGACCTGAAGGACTGGATGGACCTCATAAGGTAAGATGAAACCTCACGGTTTGAGTTGATAAACTTGGGCAGTACTTTGAAGGCGATGAACTCAATGCAGCTTTATCAACAACCTTTGATGGCCTCCAAGTTACTGCAATCTTGGATGGGAGAGCCGGAGTGAGCATTATTACCAAGAAATGCTAGGAAAAATGGGGAGCACCTGCCTTGGATAACACCCGATTGCTAGTTAAACTCACTGATGGAGCCATTGCTAGACCCATTGGTCTACTAAGGGATCTAAAGATCAAGATCCTTGGAACTACTTACCGCCACACTTTTGTGGTGATGAACTTTGGACGTCAGCCAATTTCATAATATGACTGCATCCTCGGTAGACCCTTTATGAGAGAATCGAAGATGATCCATGATTGGGACATTGATCACATTTACATTCAAAGAAAAGATCTTACCTTCAAGATCAATCTACGCACATGGAAGGTACACCCCATGAGTGGCAGACCATTTGCATAGGACTCGGTCACGACTACACAAACTACTGAAGTCCATGTGTGCCAACATGCCATAAAACGCTGGAAGATGAAAGGGAAAGTGAGGATTGCGCACTGCTCCCATAGCCGGAAGACTCTGAGAATTGGATGCATATCCTTGCCACCCTAGATATCTTACCTCGACGCACTGGTACAAGATTTTCCACGATGGGAAAGAGCTTACGTCACTCGGCATATCTGCCTAATTTAGCCACCCAAGAGCTTGAAGAGGCTTTTAGAGAAAAGCCATCAAGGAGTAATGCTTAGTTCGGCATATCTGCCTAATTTAGCCACCCAAGACCTTGAAGAGGCTTTTAGAGAAAAGCCATCAAGGAGTACACGCTCCCATAAAATTCACAGGCCACCAGAGGGATTCCCTAGGCCGGAAAGGTATGTCTTCCCAGCTACTTAGAAACCCATTGGTTGAAATATGTGGGTGCTGTGGAAGCACATAAGCATTCAATGAACTGTGGCAAAAATAGTTTGCAAACCACTCTCTTTTGGTCCACACTACTGTCCCACAGCCAGTTGAACCCATTCAACCAAACCAATCCCCGAAAATCTTTGCCGCTCCATGCACAAGGCACGTAATAAAAAGTTAGCACTCGCTGAAAAAGAAGCTAAGAAGGTAATTGATGAGGAAAGTATTAAAGCAAAGGAGGTAAGACAGGTGCCCAAGCACTTTAAGACCTGCCAAACGGCCGACCGATTTGTCCAATATGATTTGGCTCAGAGGTTTGATAGTGGGCAACCTGGGACCTCATATGACGGTCTAGCTAAGGTTAAACAGCTAAGGTCAAGGAAGTAAACTTAGTAGGCCCGAGTGAATACATGAAGGCTGTATTTATTGTAGAAAACCTTTTAAAGGAAGAAGAGACCGAGCTCATCACTCCATTGATTGAGTTCCAGGATTGCTTTGCTTGGAAGTACACAGACATGAAAGGTGTACCCCCCAGAAGTAGTTCAGCATACCATTCCCATGGTTGATGGATCCAAGTCGGTCAAACAACAAGCTTATCCTATGAACCATAAGTACTCCAAGATGGTCCGCGAAGATATTGAAAGACTTATCGATGCCGGATTTATCTACAAAATCGAGCATACAGAGTGGGTGTTGCCAATCGTGATAGTTCCCAAAAAGAATGTAAAAGTTAGAGTGTGTGTTGACCACCACCATTAGGGACCACTACCCTCTACCGTTAACTGAGCACGTGCTAGAAAGAGTAGCGGCGGGAAAGGAAGCTTGTAGCTTCCTCAACGGAATTTTAGGATATAACCATGTGCTGATTGATCCCAAGGACTTGCACAAAATGGCCTTTGCCACACTGAGTGGGGTAGATATGCATATCATGTCATGCCCTTTGGGTTGACCAATGTCCGTGGAACCTTCCAACACCTCATGTATGGCTTACAAGGAATATCGTTGAAAGGTCCTTGGAGTCTTCATGGATGACCTCTGTGTCAATTCCTCTTGGAAGGAGCACCTAGCATGTCTGTGCAAAGTGTCAATTTTGGGTTCGACACGATGTGATCCTGGGACACATTGTCTCCAGGTAGGGAATTTCAACCGATGATCGCAAAATGCAGCTCATTCTCAAGGTGCCCCCACCCACAAAATTCAAAGGTGTCCAACGCTACATACGCTGATATTTCTCAACCCCTTTACGAACTCCTTATTGTTTTTGAGTGGATTGATGAATGTCAATAGACTTAAACCACACTCAAAAAAGCCTTGGCAATCGCTCCAATCCTCAGATCCCACAGCTGGGATCTCATCTTCCATGTCCACATTGATGCCTCAGCATTTTCTATAAGATACGTGCTAGCCCAACTAGGCGAACACAAGATGGACTTCCCCATTAGTTTTTCCAGCCAACCAACTCAACGAAGCTGAGAGGAATTACACCACAACTAAGAGGGAGGGATAAGTGATGGTTTACACAGTTAAGAAGTTTCATCATTATCTTTTGGCGACCAAGTTTGTTTTCTTTGTAGACCATCAAACCCTTTTGTACCTAGTAAATAAGCCCTCTATGACAGGTAGAATCACCAAGTGGCTGCTTATCTTTCTTGATTTTGACTTCATCGACGGTAAGGAAAGGCTCTCAACATGTTCTTGCAGACCACATGTCAAGGATCTCCAATAGTGAACAGCTAGTGGGAGTAGACGATGATTTACCAGATGCCACCCTATTCCAACTTTACTTGATTCCTGAATGGGGCAAAGAAGTGGCTCATTTCTTAGCCAATGGCTTACCGGTTGATCCTCTCCTCAACAAAAAGCGGCCCCTTACCAACTTATTGTGGGCCAACTTTACAAGCAAGGTAAAGACAAAATCCTAAGACGTGTTCGAGAAGATGAGTATGTCTTTCTCTTTGAACACGATCACTTTGCCTGGGGGACACTTTGCAGTGGATATCACTGCTCGCAAGGTTTTCATAACTGGGTTATGGTGGCCCACTCTAATGGGTTGATGCTTCTGAGTATGTCAAATGATGTGATAAATGCTAGCGTGTAGCAATTCCTTGTTTCAAGGATCACATGCCTCTGAACCCCATCATGACTTTATAACCATTTGAGAAATGGGGCATAGAATTCATAGGATCCATCAGTCTAGCAACCAAATACACTCAAGCCTAATATCTAATTACTTCCACGGATTATTGCACCAAGTGGGTAGAATTTCATACAACCCGCAAGGCTGACGCTCGATCAATGGCTAAATTACGCTATGAATCAGTGATCACACGCTTTGATTTCCCTCTCGAGCTTGTTACCGTGACAACAGGACACATTTCATTAATGAGGTAATTAAATTCCTCTTACAAGAGTTCCTTGTCACCCGCAGGAAGTCCTCTCCCCATATTACCCCCCCACAAGTGAATGGCCAAGCTAAGAGCACAAACAAAATCCTATGTGCCATTCTTACCAAAACCATGGAGGCACTTTGGGCTTATCGAACTTCATACAAGGCACTTTGGGCGGTTGCACTTTGGGCTTATCGAACTTCATACAAGGCAACAACCAACGCTACCCCTTTCAATTTAACCTACGGTACTGAAGCGGTCATGCCCATGGAGTTCTTAGTCCCTAGTCTACGTGTCGTAGTGCACGAAAAACTCATCAAAAACACCCTAGGCTATTGCTTATTCGAGCTTGAAAAGCACAACGAAACACGCCTCTTTGCAATCTACAACATGATTCTAGAGAAGTTAAGGCGCAAGTAGTGGTTTGATGACCAGCTCAAGAATAAATAGATGAATGAGGGAGACATGGTCCTCTTATTCAGTACCAAAACACATAAGAAAAAGCTCAAGCTCAGAGGTTTAGGACCTTTCCTAGTCTCTGAGACAACACCACAAGGCGTTGTGCACATTGAAACACTTGATGGTGTTGCGATGGCTAGTTAATTCAATAGTAGTAAACTTAAATGCTACTATGCACCTCTCACAGAGGCTACCTAAAAATCCATCCATGATAAAAAAACAACGAAAGAAGGACCATAAGGATATGAAAAAAACTACGCAAGAAGGGGCCAAGGCAAGGCAAGCCAAGCTTAGGCAAAAGCATATCATGGTCAACATGGCCCAAGTGGTCGACTTAGAAGAAGAAGATTGGGAGGTGAAGCCAGCTCGGTTGTGGTTAGGAATGACCACTCCGACAAGCTTTGTCCAAAAATTAGCTCTTGTTAATATAGGGGCTAGTTACAATTTCATGTCACATGAAACTTGGCGTTCCCTTGGGGAACCTTGTAAGATTCCTCCCTCTAGCTTTTGTGATGTAAAGGTGTAAGAACCTTCCCTTTAGTCTCTTCTAATCATCTCCCCCTCAGAAATGGAAAAAGATCTTGTTTTACCATGTTTTGGCCTTGAGAGAGAAAATGTCTAGAGAGAGGTAATTCAAAATTGAGATATCTTTGGATACAAAAATTTCCCTACTATCTAAGATGAATTCCCCTAAAACAGAAGTTCAAAATGAATTTTCCAATGCGCATTAGGAATTAATTAAATATGTGTATAAGAGACCTTAGCCTAAAGGTCCACATTTTCAAAAAATTGTGGATTAAGGTCCAAATAAGGTTTCAAAGGGCCAATCGGATTAATCCAAGTGTTGGGATAAGAAAAATGCAAAGGATAAAAGAAAATATCCCAAAAATGAGTAAATGCTCACATAAGATGAAGAGTTTACTTGAGTACAGGGTTTATAAGTTAAAAATTAAGGTTTATTAGTAAAAAAATGGGATATTTTAGTAAACGATGGATTTTTGACACCTCAGTAAAGGAGGGAGAGCCCCATCAAGTAGGCGCCTTTTTTATCATCATTGCTTGACATTTTTAATTCAAAAAATTAAGATATTTCATCTCTCCTCTCTCTTGGTGCAAATTGGATAAAAAAGGGAGCCAAAGTGATCCAAAACTTGTCCAAATTGGGTCAAACTGAAGCTGGAAGCCTCTAGAACCCAGTTGGACTTGGTTAGTGGCCTCCCTCACCTATAAATAGAGCCTCATTCCTTTGTATTTTCATCTTTGAGTAATTACATGCCAATATTATCTTTATTTTTAGTGTAATTTCTATTTTTCCTCTTCTTTTGAGAGCTTTGGAGCTTCTCTATTCTCCATCCTCTCTTGGAGATTATCCTCCCCCTCTTGGTGGCCAAGGACTTTCTTGAGGGCTTCACTTCTATCCAAATAATCAAGCCAAAATCAAGGGTAAGCTTTAATTTAATGGTTTTTTTTCTTCTTCTCAACCCCTCTAAAGCTTGAGAAGATTTCAATGGAATGGTTTTCTCTTGAAATCAAGTTTTCCAATGACTCATAATGTTGAATTAGATTAATGCTAGTCTTTATGCTTAATTATAATGTTTTCTTTAAATCTCTTTTTTGGAAAGATTAATCATCTTTATGATTAGATCCTTGTTAGAAGGATGATTCTCAATGATAATCTCTTTATTTTAATCAAAACTCTAGGCTTGATAAGCTAGAGAAAGAGATTAGATATTTTCATGATTTTTAATCTAGTAAAAATGATGGTTAATTCTTTTTAGCTTGATTATGAGTAAGAAAAATCATACTAACTCATTCTAAATTAAAAGAGAGTTATGCTAACATTTTTAGAAAAGAGGAATGGTTATTTTAGAATAATCAAGAGATTTATTCATAATTATGCTTATAATTATGTTATGTACGCATAATTTAATTTTATTCTAAAAGAAGAGTTCCTATCATATTTCCATTACAAGTATTCATTTTAAAATAGAAAATTGGACTTTCCCAGTAATTGCAGTGAAGCTATGGTAAAATTTTTTAGAAAAAAGATAAATCTTAATTTTATGCATATTTTTAATAAAGCAAAAAGAGGAATTCCCATCATATTCTAGGAATAGATATTTTTATGCTAAAAGTGGAGTTTTGAGCATTATTCAATAGTCAGAGAAATAAAGAAGGTTACGCACAAATTTTATAGAATCATTCAATGGATGTGAACGGATGTGAATAAATGTAGGAATGACGAGAATGGATGTGAATGAATGTAGGAATGATGAGAATGAATGTGAATGAATGTGAATAAATGTAGGAATGATGTGAATGGATGTGAATAAATGTAAGAATGATGAGAATGGATGTGAATGAATGTAGGAATGATGAGAACAGATGTGAACGGAGGTGAATGAATGTAGGAATGATGTGAATGGAGGAGAATGGATGTGAGTGGATGTAGGAATGGTGTGAATGGATGTGAATGGATGTAAGAATGAAGTGAATGAATGAGAATGGATGTGAGTAGATGTAGGAATGATGTGAATGGATGTAAGAATGAAGTGAATGAATGAGAATGGATGTGAGTGGATATAGGAATGGTGTGAATGGATGTAAGAATAAAGTGAATGGATGAGAATGGATGTGAGTGGATGTAGGAATGATGTGAATGGATGTAGGAATGATGTAAGAATGATGTGAATGAATGAGAATGGATGTGAGTGGATGTAGGAATGATGTGAATGGATGAGAATGGATGTGAGTGGATGTAGGAATGGTGTGAATGGATGTAGGAATGATGTAAGAATGATTTGAATGGATGAGAATGAATGTGAGTGGTTGTACGAATGGTGTGAATGGATGTGAGTTGATATAGGAATGATGTGATTAGATGTGAGTTAATGTAGAAAATGTGGGATAATGAGAAATGACGTGGAGTGGGATGATGAGAAAAGATAGGAATTTTGTTTGGAACTGTATTTGTAGATGAAACCTATTTTTTTAAATATTGTTTTATGTCAAGAATGCTGGGAAAGCATTTTGACCATCTTGTGATGAATGAGGTCATGGGGACCTAAGTGAAAAAGTTGCAACAAGCTGATGAAGAGTCAATGAAGGACGTCTCATGTGGCAAGGTCGGCCGAGGTCTTGACTAGCCTCGGTTCGATTACAATGGTGAGCTTCCGGTACGGTGGCCGAGGGACCAAGGAAGCGGCCTATGAGTGAAGCGCTAGGTCACCTACTAAAATAAGGAACCTAGAGGGTGCTAACCATACGGTGCTCGGGGTCTGGGTTGCCCAAGATACCCACGCGTGCGTCTAGGAAGAAAATGAGTTGGAGCTGTTTTCTGAACACGGGCATGGATCTAGTTGATTGGCCTTGCTGGTCTTCAACGGATGAGTTCATGGCTCTTTACATGGATCTTGTTGATTGATCTTGCTGATCTCCAACTAAGAGTCCATATGGTTTTAATGTGATTAAACTCCTAGGTACTATGGGCTAGGAACTATTAAAAAGGCCCCTGACTGAGCAAGTGGTGAGCGTTCTGGTTGCCGATGATGCCATAGGTACGCTGTGAGGATGGAATGACTGAAATTGGATTTTATGGTTGGAAAGTGGAAAAGTTGGAAATTGGATCTGGATATTTTGGAGGATTATGATTCGAAATACTATGGTTTCATTTCAAGTCTGCTTTAAAGACAGCTGAATCTATAAAAGACAATTTCATATTAGGTGTGTAAGTGGTGTGTCTAGATTGTATTTTGCATGAGGGGGCCTGGGAACTCTTTCCCCTGGTACCCGGGATAAAACATAAGCAAATTTTCATAATGGATCCTATCAATACAGTGGTTGGGTGGTTGGCTAACCCATGGGACTAGGCTGATGGATCCCTATAATTAAAACTCAATTCTGTTCAAGTTATGATAGTTGAAGTAAATCACGGATAATCCTTGTTCTATGGAGAAGAATCAACGGCTGTGCCTCACGAGGAAAAAAGCGTTGGTTTCTATGATCCAAGTGCAATTTCCTCCCTTGATCTGGCCATGTGATCCACGGGTTCGGTCGAAAGGAAAAAGGGAAGTTAAGGCCCTTGACTACGTTAGAAGAATTCTCCTGGAGGAATTGCCTATGCTTTCTGGGTGAGGGAAGTTTTTCCAGGTTGAACCGAGGGATTAGTCTCTTGACCGGACATTAGTGGGCGAGGCCCCGAGTGGGAAACTCTGCCCTACCCGTAAGGTTGCTACTTTGCTGCTAGCTCCCCGGATTCCGGTGCGCGGAGAGGGCAGAGTTCTCACAGCTGGTATCAGAGCCTTGTTGGAATCTTAAAAAGGAAAAATGAATTTTATCAGAAATTTATAATAAAAACTTAGAAAAAGCATTTACATGTATTCTCATTTCCTAAGCTTCATTAATGAAGACTTTTAATCGATGAATTGGGTTTTTAGATAGAACTACTGCAATTGTGTGGAATCCCTGACCTGCTTGAGGCCTAGATATGATGGTATTTACCTTATAGCTCCAAGGACCGTGACTATACGTATATACCGTGGGTATAACTCTGCAGCTCTTTACTGACAATATATACGAGTGAATCTAAGACCTTGAAGTTATAAGCAAAAATGCTATCCCAGATGATGAATTCGAATGCTGGTTGATATGATTTTAGAATTCTGGTTGAGAATTGATGAATTGATTTGGATTTTGATTGAAAGATGATGATTTTTGAGTTCTAGTTGAAAGAAGATAAGTTGAATAAAGCCACAATGAGGATGAATGAAGAGAATCCCAGTGATGATGTTAGTAACTTGGAAGACGATTATGACTTTTAGCAGATCAGTATGAGATTAGTGAAAAGTGCTAACAAATTGTTTGTAGTTTGACCTTTGACCCAGTGGACCCAATTAAGGAATGAAAATTTAAGAACCTAAATAACTGAAATTTTTATGAGAAGTGTTCAAATGAAATTAATGGTCTGATAGACCATTATTATGTTAAGAATATGAATGAACTTTTCTAATGATGAGTTATGTATGTTTCTCTTGTAGAAGGGATGTTTATCCCAAGATTCTGTGAGGGTCTTTAAGGAACCCCATAATCAGTTGGATCTAAAGTTTAACTCCTTTTAGATTTGAAGTGATTTTTCCACCTGAGTGTTTTGGTTAAGTTGGAAAAAGGGAATTAACAGGGAACTTTCATATTGATAGGATCATGGATCAAGGTCATCGTGGTAGAAATGTTAGCCCCCGACGTGATGAGGAAGAGCTCGACTCGGATGTTCGTAAAGCTCTTCATAAATCTCAGCCTGGACCTTTCAAAGGTGAAGGGGAGCACTGTTGCCATATATATAGGTAGTGATGTGTGTGAACACACTTAGGACTGCCGGGGCACTTTTTCCCTCTTTAGGAGGTTTTTTCCCCCGGCTTGTATATACGCCCATCCTTCTAGGGCTAACTTATCTTTTGTACATTGACATAATCTAATACACATTGTGTTGTGTTCATTCTTGCTTCTTCTTCTCCAAGCTTTGTGTGCTTTCCTGCAACCCTAATTCCAACAATTGGTATCAGAGCAGGCATCGGCTCCCAGGGCTACGCCGCCAGCACCCTCCGACTCACGTTCTCCGATTGAGGTGTTTTCGTCATTTTCTGCAGAAATTTTGACAGTGCAGTTTTCTGCAAAACAGGCATACGTATTCTATTGTGGACCGTGCTACATAGCACGAGTTGTTTTTTGTTCAGTCTTTGCTTCATTACAGGCAGCTTTTGCATCAGTTTCAGTCAGTGGCCATGGCTGATAACAGCAATGATGTATTTCGCATGTTGTCTGCTGAAGACAAACTGGATGGAGACAGCAACTACCCACTTTGGGCATACATGATGCAGCATGTTTTGGTTGCAAAAGGAGTGTGGAACATTGTGCAGGGTACGAATGTACGTCCAGGTTCTGTGGATGTAGGATCTGTTGAGGATGTTGCAGGTTCTAGCAGCTCTACTATTGCTGCTATTTTACCCACTGCTGAACAAGCTCGTTGGGATGGTAAAGATGCGCAGGCTCATGCCTTGATTGCACTTTCTGTCAAACGTAACATCACCCCACATATTCGTTCAGCTAAAACAGCAAAACAGGCTTGGGATATTCTAGCTGGTTTGTATGCAGGTCATAACGAGGCAAAAATCGCTTACCTGCGTAAAGAGCTAGAATTGAAGATTATGCAAGAAGATGATGACATGAATGTTTTTCTTGCTGAGATTAAAGATCTCAAAGAACAGTTGATTTCTGCAGGTGAGATTATTCCTGATCATTCTCTTGTGCAGACTGTTCTTGATGCTTTACCTGAGACATATCAGACTTTTGCTTCCACGTGGAGACTTCTTAATGAGGACAGACCTGATGCTGTCAAGTATGATACTTTAGTCAACAAGCTCTTGCAAGAAGCGCAGTCCAGGCAAAACAGGGCCAGGCAGCGTGCAATTGATCAAGCATTTATTGCTGCCCAGCAGAGAAGAAGTAGTAAGGCAGCCCCTTCCACTGTTTCTTCTCCTATTAGTAGGTCTGCAACTTCTTCTCCTTCCACAGGTAGCAACAATAAGTCTGAGAAGGCTCTTGATAAAGGCAAGAAAAAGACCAGGTGCAACTATTGTAAGGCAAATGATCATGTCATTAAGAATTGCCCTAAGCTAAAGGCTAAAGAGGCAAAGAAGAAAGAGTCAAATGCAGCCACAATAGTAGATGCTTCTACAAATGCAGATTCTGCAAATGTTGTGCAGGATACAGAATGGGCGTTTAGCGTGTATTGCCAGTATGACCCATCTGTACATGATGCATGTTTGGCAGTTTCTGTTGACTCTCATGTATGGTATTTTGACAGTGGTGCTACAAAGCACATTACCTCGCATCGTGATATGTTCACTTCTCTTGAGGCTGTCCCTAATGGGAATACTGTCACATGTGCCAATAATGCTTCTTACCCAGTGAAGGGCGTTGGTAAAATTATGCTTACTGCTGCAAATGGCAGCGCTTTCACACTTTCAGATGCTTTGTATGTGCCAGGGATAAAGAAGAATCTATTGTCTGTCTCTGCGCTTGCTAGACTTGGACTTGTAGTCAAATTTGTGGATGACAGATGTACTGTTCATGATTTGACTTCTGGTGATACGATTATTGTATCTGGCACCTTGTTTCGTGGGCTGTATAGGCTCAATTCTTATGACAAGTGTGTGGAAGATTCAGCAAATGCAGTTTCTGATGAAAAGGCAGTTTCAGATGCAAAACTATGGCATGCTCGTTTTGGTCATCTAAACTTTGCTAGTTTGCTGCATTTGCAGAAATTTAATATGGTTGCTTCATTGCCCCCTCTTGAGGCACCATTGAAACATGTTTGTGAAGGCTGTATTTTGGGCAAAATGCAGCGTTCTGCATTTCCAAAGGATGGTTCTGTGCGGGCCACTCGCAAATTGCAGCTTGTACATAGTGATGTATGTGGGCCTATGCAAACTCCATCATTTGGTAAACACTTGTACTTCGTGACTTTCATTGATGATTACTCAAGGCATGCATGGGTATATCCACTGAAGGCAAAGTCCGAAGTGTTTTTGTGCTTCAAACAGTTTTTTCTTATGGTTGAAAATGTATCCAATTGTACTGTGGGCACCCTCCGTACTGATCGAGGGGGGGAGTACATGTCTAAAGAGTTTGATGCATTTCTGGCTAATCGTGGGATAAAACACCAATGTACAGTGCCGTATACCCCTCAGCAAAATGGTGTTGCTGAGAGGAAGAACAGGTCACTTATGGAGATGGCACGATGTATGGTCAAGAGCCAAGCTTTGCCACATGCGTTTTGGCTTGAGGCTGTCATGTGTGCTGCATATGTACTCAACAGGTGTCCCACTAAGGCCTTGCAGTCTATTACTCCATACGAAGCTTGGCATGGCAGGAAGCCTTCTATTGGTCACTTGCGTGTCTTTGGTTGCTTGGCCTATGCTTTAGTGCCTGTGCAACAACGCAGAAAATTGGATGATAAGGCTGTCAAATGCATTTTTGTTGGTTACAGTGCTGAGAGAAAGGGTTACAGATTGTATCATCCGCAGTCAAAGCGTATCTTGATTAGTCGAGACGTTGTTTTTGTGGAAGATGCTGTGCAGCCCTTGTTATCATGTACCAAAGAGACAGGTGTAAGCTCACGGGATGTATTTGATACGTTGTTGCCTCTCTTTACAGGTGGGAATTCAAATGTAAGTCCTAATGAGGCAAATATTCAGCCTATGCAGATTTCAAATGACATCATAGATCAGCCTATTTCTGATGCAGATTTACGGGATGTAATTCATGAGGATAGGGCTGAAAATGAGCAGGCTAGAGGTATGCCTAAATGACTGGTGCAAACCTTGCGTGATAGTAAGATTGATGCACCTATGACTAGTCGTACTCGTTCAGGTTTTCAGCATGCCTCTTATGCATCAGATTGTTATGCTTTGGCTGTGTCTAGTATGTGTGAAGAGGAAGAACCTCTTTCATTTGATGAGGCACAAAATTCAGAAAATTGGTTGGCTGCAATGCAAAGTGAATATGATGCTATAATGAAGAATGGTACATGGTCTTTGTGTGATTTGCCTATTGGTAAAAAGGCCATTGGATGTAAGTGGGTTTTTAAATTGAAACGAAAGCCAGATGGTAGTGTTGATCGCTATAAGGCTAGACTTGTTGCAAAGGGTTATGCTCAAGAAAAGGGCATTGATTTTGATGAGACCTTTGCTCCCACTTGTCGTATGACTACCATTCGTAGCATTTGTGCATTGGCAGCTCATAATGGTTGGAATGTACATCAGTTGGACATAAAGACTGCGTTCTTGAATGGAGATTTGCATGAGGAGGTGTATGTATCGCAGCCTCGTGGTTTTGTTCAAAGAGGGCAGGAAAACAAAGTGTGCAGGTTGAAAAAGGCTTTATATGGTTTAAAGCAAGCTCCACGAGCTTGGTATGAAAAGATACATGCATATTTGACTGCACATGGGTTTCAAAATAGTCCAACAGAAAGCACTTTGTATGTTAAATGTGTGGATGGTGTACATCTAATCATTGCTCTCTATGTCGATGACATGCTGCTCACAGGACCAAATGAAAGTCATATTGCTGATTTTAAGGCTGATTTGAATGCCTCTTTTGAGATGTCAGATTTGGGGCATTTGCATCATTATTTGGGGATACAATTTAAGCAGTGTGATGGAGGTATTGCTTTGTGTCAGACAAAGTATATTGAGACATTGTTGCGGAGATTTGGCCTTGAAGACTGCAAGCCTATTGCTACTCCAATGGAGACAGGTTTGAAGTTGAGTCTTCATGATGCTGGAGATCACTTTGATGTCACACTCTATCAAACAGCTGTTGGTTGCCTCATTTATGTATGCATTACGAGGCCGGACATTCAGTTTGCAGTCTCACAGGTGAGCAGGTTTATGCATAGCCCAGGGTCTCAGCATTGGAAGGCAGTTAAACGCATCTTTCGCTACTTGAGTGGCACCATACATCTTGGGTTGTTTTATCCCAAGGGGGGATCGTTGCCGCCAGATTTACATGCTTTTTCGGACTCAGATTGGGCTGGTTGCTATGACACAAGAGTGTCCACAAGTGGTTTTTGTTTCATGCTCGGTAGCTCATGCATATCTTGGTTGAGCAAGAAGCAACCTACGGTGGCCACTTCTAGTTGTGAAGCTGAGTACAGGGCAGCTTTCACAGCTACGGTTGAGTGTGTGTGGCTCAGACGGCTTATGGCTGACTTGGGTGTTGGACAGGAGTCTGCCACCTCTATCTTCACTGACAGTCAGAGCGCTTTGGCAGTTGCGAGA
This sequence comes from Cibotium barometz, assembly GCF_041138505.1. Taxonomy (NCBI): domain Eukaryota; kingdom Viridiplantae; phylum Streptophyta; class Polypodiopsida; order Cyatheales; family Cibotiaceae; genus Cibotium; species Cibotium barometz. The sequence continues at coordinate 42,633,346 of NC_141089.1, read as the reverse complement.
AACCCAGTTTTTCATGCTCGCACAAAGCACATTGAGGTGCATTATCACTATGTCAAGGAGAGACTCTCAGCAGGAGAGATCAGCTTGGCCTATGTGCCAACACAGGACAACCTCGCCGATCTTTTCACAAAGGCGCTTCCTCGTGAGAAGTTTGAAGCTTTCCGCAAAGCTTTGGGCTTGCTCCCCTTTGTGGATTGATCTACTTCGGGCATGGCACTCCCCTATACATGAGTGCCAGCTCTCGTTCACACCATCACTCCCAGGGGGGATTTGTTGCCATATATATAGGTAGTGATGTGTGTGAACACACTTAGGACTGCCGGGGCACTTTTTCCCTCTTTAGGAGGTTTTTTCCCCCGGCTTGTATATACGCCCATCCTTCTAGGGCTAACTTATCTTTTGTACATTGACATAATCTAATACACATTGTGTTGTGTTCATTCTTGCTTCTTCTTCTCCAAGCTTTGTGTGCTTTCCTGCAACCCTAATTCCAACAAGCACTTGGGAGAAACAGTAGAGAAGTGGATTGAAGCTATGGAAAAGTACTTCGATGTCACTTGTTACAATGAAAAAAGTAAGGTGGCTCTTGCTAGGTTCAAGATCATGGAAATAGCTAGGGTAGCATGGAGGAACCACTGTGAGACAAACCATTTGGATCGGAATACCCAAACATGGAATGATCTCAAAGCTTACCTCAAGAAGAGATTATGTCCTCTCGGCTTCCTAGAAACTAAGATGAATGAGTTCCTGGAGCTAACCCAAGGAAGCCAAACCACGGAGGAATATCACCACGCATTCGCTCTCCTCCTCAAATACTCTCGCCACACTGCTGGATGAAGAACAGCTGATGGGGCTAGGTTCATTCGGGGAATGAAGGAACCCTTGCTAAGCTAGTTTCTATGGCTGAAGCAATGCGGATGACAAAGGATTTCACCAAGGCTTTTGATGTCAAGGTCCCGTCGAAGCCAACACCATAATCTTTCAAAAGATTCCTAGCTCCGGAAGGTGATTCCAACTTTCCACCTCCTAAGAGACAACAACGTCAAACTCAGGATACGGGAAATTCCAGAATGGAAGAAAGGTCTTTTTTTCGGAACACAATCCCCTAGAATTCAACTTCAGAAGTTCCACCCTTGAGAACAAAGAAGTTAAATGCTTTAACTGCTGCCAAGGATACGATCATTGTAGTATGGGTTGCCCAACTCCTTTTAGATCAAGGTTTTTAGGACAAGGAACAAGATTCCAGATGCCAGCTCCTTCCTTCCAGAGTAATCAAGGTCCTTCTCGTCAAAATCAAGGAAACTGCAGAGGCAGACCCCCTAACCAACCCTCAGCTTCAATGCAAAGTAATGCAAGACCTCCGCCTCAGAATACGCAAAGTCAAAGAGAGATATTCCCAAATCAGAAGCATCCTCCTGGGTAAGCCATGCAATCTGAAGATCTCTTTAAGGAAAACTCTGGTAACATACATTGCAGTGTATGTTTCTTTCACTACTGGAATCAAATGGGCAACTTTGGTTAGCCTGTCAACTACCACAAAAATGGAGTTGTAACCTGATTACACTGAAGGTAACCCAGTGACCATACTGATACATTCCCACTTCATCTGAGGAACGTCTAGAGGCTGTAGTTTCCCTGGCATCTTGACTCTCTCTGCCTTGACTCTTTGGCACATTAAGCATTTCTACACATGATCAAGTACATCCTTTTTGAGTCTTGGCTAGAAGAAGCTTTTCTTCACAGACATATAGGTTTTATAAACCCTGGATGTCCAGCTATCAGGCTATCATGGGCCTCTCTCAGAATTCTTACCTTTATTCCCTCGTCATTGGGAATACATAGCCGATTATTGTAATACATGCATCCTTCATCCAATTTGTACCCAAGAACTCGACTCATTTCCTGAGGAGTCTTGCTTTCCTGCATCAAAAGGGTAGCTATAGGGGCAAATAATTTGTCTTGCATGATTTTCTCCTTTGCTTTACTAATCAATGGATTTTGTAAGATCCCCGTTCCCACCGCGCAACGGATTTTGGGTGCTATAGCAGCGGAAGTAGCACATCTTGCGCGGGGCAGGGTCCCACACTCGTCGGGGCCTCGTCCACAGATATCCGGACAGGTGACTAATTCCTCGGTTCTTCCAAAACCGAACTTAGAAAAACCTCCCTTGCCCGAAAAGCACAGGCAATTTCTCCAAGATAAAATTTTACTCTAACGTAGTCATGGTCATTACTGACCAAACTGATCCAACCGAACCTAAAGTCACTTGGTCAGATCAAGGAAGAAACTTGCACTTGGATCATAGAGATCAACATTTTTTTCCCCATCGAGAGGCACAACCGTTGATTCCTTTTTCCATAGAACAATTACTATCCGGGATTTACTTCATCTAGCATACTACAATAGAAATTGAGTCTCATTTTATGGATCCATCAGTCTAGCCTAACCCCATCCAGTCCCATGGGTTAGCCAACCGCCCAACCACTGTAGTGATGGGATCCAATTTAGAATTTGGTTAGGTTTTGTCTCGGGTACTAGGGAAAAGAGTTCCCAGGCCCCCTAGCCGGATTTTCAAGCAAATTTAACTCCAGTCACACCACTTACACACCCAATATGAAATTGCCTTTTTCCCAAATTCAAATGTATTTAAATCAGTCATTTAATAAAATCATAGTGTTACTGATCATAAACTTCCAAGTATCCAGTTGAATCTTAATTTCCAATCATTCCTTTATGCTAGTATCTATGGCATCATTGGCAACCAGAACGCTCACCACCTGTGCACTCAGGGGCCTTTTTGATAGTTCCTAGCTCATAGTACCCGACAAATATTCACTTATAAAAGTCAAGATGGAATCCTCGTTGAAGATCAGCAAGATCAATCAACAGATCCATATAAGAAAGCTATGGACTTATCAGTTTGAGAACCAGCAAGGTCAATCAACCAGATCCATACTCGGTTTCAGAAAACAACTCTTACTCCTTGTTCCAATATCTTCCACGACACACGTGTGGGTATCTTCGGTGACCCAGAGCCCGAGCACCATATGGTCAGCACCCTCTAGGATCCTTCGCAAGTCACCTAGCGCTTCACTCATAGGCCGCTTCCTTGGTCCCTCATCCATCGTACCGGAAGCTCACCATTTAAATCGAACCGAGGCTGGTCAAGACCTCGACCGACCTTGCTACACGAGACGTCCCCGATTGACTCTCCGCCAGCTGTTGCAACTTTATCAACAGTTAGGTCTCCACGACCTTAATCACAAGATGGTCAAAATGCTTCCCCAGCATTCTTGACATAAAATAGTCATTTACAAATAGGTTACAAATACAGTTTCTATAATGAACTCTCGTCTTTCCACATTATCCCTCATCAATCCACATTACTTATTCCACATTCCATTCATATGTGTACTCATTATTATCCAATCACATCATTTTCCATCTCATCACATCAGATTCATTCACATCACATATCATTTATTCACATCCCAATTCACATGCCATCACATCTCATCCATTCACTCATATCGACGTCACATCATTTCACATACACATTCGCATTCATTATTCCACATACACATCCACATTCATACTTCCACATCCATACATCCACTTCCACATCCGCATTCATACATACATATCCATATCCACATCCATACATCCACTTCCACATTCACATTCATACATCCACATCCACATCCACATCTACATCTACATCCACATTCATACATCCACATCCCCATTCACATTCACATTCACATTCATACATCCACATCCACATCTACATTTATACATCCACATCCACATCCACATCTACATTCATACATCCGTACATCCACATTTACATTTATACATCCACATCCACATCTACATTCATACATCCACACTTCCATTTCCACATCCACACATCCACACATCCACATTCACATTCAGACATCCACATCTACATTCATACATCCACACTTCCATTTCCACATCCACACATCCACATTCACATCCACATCCATACATCCACATCCACATCTACATCCATACATCCACATCCACATCTACATCCATACATCCATTTCTACATCCACATTCATACATCCACATCCATACATCCACATCCACATCTATATCCATACATCCATTTCTACATCCACATTCATACATCCACATCCACATCTACATCCACATCCATACTTATCACATACACATACATCTTTCCTTTCACATACATCCTTCACATACATACATCTATATCCATTCTTCGTTCATTTTCATCTATCTGATTTATTTCACATCCTCATATCTATTTATAGAATACAAGAGAATTCTTATTTTTGATATAAGATTTCTTTACGCATCTATTTATGCATAAATTCCATTTTAAGGAGAATAACACTTTGGAAATAAAAATCAATCTTTTATGCATCTTCCTATGCATAAATTCATTTTAAATGAGAATGACACTTTTGAATTAAAATTCAATCTATTATGCATCTTCTCATGCATAAAATCAAAATGGATGAAAATAACTCTTTTGAACTAAAAATAGATTTCTTTATGCATCTTTCTATGCATAAAATCAAAATTGATGAGAATAACACTTTTGGGTTAAAATAAATTCTTTATGCATCTTTCCATGCATAAATCCAATTTAGTAGGAATTACACTTTTAGAATAAAAGAATTTCTCTTATGCATCTAATTTATGCAAAAAAATCCATTTATGAAAATCTCACTTTTAAGATAAAAAAATCTTTTATGCATATGTTTATGCATACAATCATTTATGATGAAAATCACTCTTTTAATATAAAAGAATTTCTTTTATGCATCTAATTTATGCATAAATTCCATTTATGATGAAAATCTCACTTTTAATAATAATAAAATATCTTTTATGCATATGTTTATGCATACAAATCATTTATGATGAAAATCACTCTTTTAATATAAAAGAATTTCTTTTATGCATCTAATCTATGTAAAAAATCCATTTATGATGAAAATTCCACTTTTAATATAAAAAATCTTTTATGCATATGTTTATGCATACAATCATTTATGATGAAAATCACTCTTTTAATATAAAAGAATTTCTTTTATGCATCTAATTTATGCATAAAATCATTTATGATGAAAATCACACTTTTAATATATATTTTTTTATCTTTTATGCATACAAATCATTTATGATGAAAATCACTCTTTTAATATAAAAGAATTTCTTTTATGCATCTAATTTATGCATAAAATCATTTATGATGAAAATCACACTTTTAAAATTAGAATAACAATTTCAATATACTTCCTTCTATGCAGAGAACTTAATTCTAAAGAAAGTAACACTTTTTTAATAAAATATTTTTAGTATGTACCTAGGATGAAAATTAACACTTTAAGAATACATATACAATGGGAATTACTCTTTTTGAATAAAAAAGAATAAAACTTATTTAACACAATTTTAGAAAATTTTGACATAACCTCCTTTGTATGGCTGACCAGTTTTTAATTTTTAACTCTCTAAAATCAACTAGAATTTCACCAAGAGTGTTTAAATCATTCTAATGTAAACAATTTCTACTTATTTAAGAAAAAAGTTATGAAAAACTTGATTCTATCCATTAATCATTCATCTAGGATAAAGAATGGTTGGATTTACTAAAGAAGAGAGGGGAATGTCTTTTTTTCAATGAGGCATAACATCATAATCATTTTAGAGAAGACAAAAATCATAAAAACCATTAAAATTAAGCATAAATGGGAATTTATGTATTTCCTTACTACCATTCATCAATTAACTTCAATAGCATTAAAAAGCCATTCCAATTAAGCTCCTCAAGCTTGAGAGGGGTTGAGAAGAGAGAAACATTGAGAAATTATGGACAAAGATCAAAATTCACACTTAACCTTACAAATTGCTTGATTCTTTGATCACGGTAGAGGCCCCCAACCAATCAATTGGTTTGGTATGTTGATGGAGCCACCAATGGAGATTGAAGAAGGAGGGAAGCTTCAATTTCTTCAATTTGGAGAGAATTTGAGAGAATAGTAAAAATTATCATTATTTCAGCATAATTCTGGCATAGTATAATTCTTTTATTTTTTTTACAAAGGACTCGGGTTCTATTTATAGGAGAGGGAGGCTCTAACCAAGACCAACTGATTCCTAGAATTTTCCAGATTCAGTTTGGTTGAATTTGGACCAGATTTGGACCTAGTTTGGTTCCTTTTTTATTCGGTTTTGATTCGGTTTGATCCAAGAGAGAGGAGAGATAAAAATATCACATTATTTTTTAGTTTAAAACTCATTCAAGCATGTGAAGTAGGCGCCTCCTTGAAGGGACTCCCCTTCCTTACACATATGTCAAAATGGAATCATTATACCCAAAATATCTCATTTTTTTTAGTAATACTAGTTTTTTTTACTAATAACCCTTGTACATAGTAAACTCTTCATCTTATGTGAGCATTTACTCATTTTTGGGTATTTTTCTTTTACAAAATGGATTTATCTCCTCCCCACACATGGATTGATCTTATTGGCCCATAGGAACCTTAATTTAAAATTTCGAAAAAAATTTGACACTCGGGATAAGGCCTCTTGAACAGATTATACTTGATTTTTAATGCACCTTCTGAAAATCTTTTTGAACTTCTGTTTCGGGGAAACTTATTTTAATAAGAAGAGATATTTTTCCATCTAAAAATATTTAAAAACTGAATTACCACTCTCTAGAAGATTTTCTCTCTCTAGGCCAAAACTGGTAGAAACAAGATCTTTTATATTTCTGAAGAGGGATTTAACTACAGGGGAAGATACTGGACATCCTAAGAGGCCGGGGAGGAATCTTACATTCTACCCCACTTAAAAAATGCGAGATGTCCTCATCTCGCAGGTGGAGTATGATCTCTTTCATCATCTTCTTCTTCTTCAATCACTTCTAGCGTTACTGCCTTGGAAGTCGACAGTGGGTGGCCGATTTGGGAACAAGTCTCTTTGACTTCCCCTATTTTGAGGTGGAGGTCTTGCGTTAGTTTGGATTGAAACTGCAGGTTGGATAGAGGGTCTACCTCTGGGATTTCCCTGATTTTGGCAGATAGAACCCTGATTACTCTGGACGGAAGGGGCGGGAGTCTGGAATCTTGATCCCTGAATTTCCTGCCCTGAAAACCTCGATCCAAAAGGAGTTAGGCAATCCATACTACGATGTCCAAATCCTTGACAGTTATAGCATTTCACTCTCTTGTTCAAGGGTGGAACTTCTGAAGTTGAAATCCAGGAGATTGAGTTTCGGGAAAAGGACATTTCTTCCATTTTGGAACTTCCCATGTCCTAGGTTTGTTGACCCTGATATCTCTTAGGCAGAGGAAGGCTGGAATCATCTTCTGGGAATAAAAATCTTTTGAAAGGTGATGGTGCTGGCTTTGGCGGGACTTTGATATATCAAAGGCTTTGGCGAAATCCTTCGCCATCCGAACTGCTTCGGCCATGGAAATAGGTTTGGCATTCTTGACTAAAGTATCCAATGGCTCGTTCATTCCCCGAATGAACCTGGCCATCAACTGCTCTTCATCCAATTGAGGGGAATATTTAAGGAGAAGAGCAAAAGCCTGATGGTACTCTTCAATTATCCGCCTTTCCTGCTTTAGTTCCAAGAACTCATTCATCTTAGTTTCAAGAAAGCCTGGGGGGACAAAACCTCTTTCTGAGGTAAGCCTTGAGATCGGTCCAGGTTTGGGTATTTCGGTCGAGACGGTTTGTCTCGCAGTGGTTTCTCCATGCCACTCTAGCTGTCGCCACTATCTTCAACCTTGCAAGAGCCATTTTGCTCTTCTCATTTGTACCTGGTGACATGGAAGTATTCTTCCATTGATTCGATCCACTTCTCCACAGCCTCGCCCAAGTTTTCCCCTTCACCCTTGAAAGGTCTAGGCTGCAAACTATGAAGAGTTTTACGAACATCCAGGTCGAGCTCTTCTTCATCGAGTTGGGGGTTAACATTTCTACCACGACAACCTCGGTCCATGTTCCTATCAATACGAAAATTCTTGTTAAGTTTCTTTATTTATGATTCAATCCGAATTTTGATTCAACTAATTCCGGGGTCCTCTAAATAGATCGGCTCCCCACAGAATCAAGGGATAAAGATACTCATATAGAACGCATTATCAGTTGACAATTCATTCAGAATATCTCATTTATATCTTTAACACAATAATGGTCCATCAGACTGAATTTTTCTATCTGAACAATCCTCCATGGGGATTTCAAATTTTTCAGATTTTTAATTTATCAACCCTTAACTTGATCCACTGATCAAAAGTTAACAGTAGTAAATCTGCCAGCACAATCCACTAATCTCATAGTGATTTGCTGAAGTTATTAACGTCATTCCAGTTATGAACATCATCACAGGGACTCGTCCCATTCATCCTCTTTGCGGTTTTGCTCAGTTTATTACATTTCAACCAAATTTCAAGAATCATCATTTTTCAATCAGAATCCAAATCAACTCATCAGTTCTCAACCAGAATTTAAAAATCATATCAACCACATTCGAATTCATCATCTAGATAGCATTAATGCTTATATTTTAAGTCTCAGATTTACTCGTATATACTGCCAGTAAAGAGCTGCAGTTATACCCTTGGTATATATGGGTAGTCATGGTTCTTGGAACTATGAAGGTAAATACCATCATGTCTAGGCCTCAAACAAGTCAGGGATTCCATACAATTGCGGTACTTCCATTTGAAGACCCAATTACTAATTTATAAATTTCAGTTTGAATATCAAATTGTATGAATTTTATCAAACAATTACAACTTTTTTGTGCTTCTTGATAAATTTTTGACATATTTGGCTTCTCGGTTGATCCTCATTAGCCAATTAGCTCTGATACCAACTGTAAGATCCTCGTCCCCACTGCGCAACGGATTTTGGGTGCTAGCAGTGGAAGTAGCACATCTTGCGTGGGACAGGGTCCCACACTCGGGGCCTCGCCCACGAATATCCGGACAGGTGACTAATTCCTCGATTCTTCCAAAATTGAACTTAGAAAAACTTCCCTTGCTCGGAAAGCACAGGCGATTCCTCCAGGATAAAATTTTACTCTAACGTAGTCAAGGTCATTATTACTGACAAAATTGATCCAACCGAACCTAAAGTCACTTGGTCAGATCAAGGAAGAAACTTGCACTTGGATCATAGAGATCAACACTTTTTTTCCCATCGAGAGGCACAGCCATTGATTCCTTTCTCCATAGAACAATTACTATCCGGGATTTACTTCATCTAACATACTACAATAGAAAATGAGTCTCATTTTACGGATCCATCAGTCCAGCCTAACCCCATCTAGTCCCATGGGTTAGCCAACCGCCCAAACACTGTAGTGATAGGATCCAATTTAGAATTTGGTTAGGTTTTGTCCCGGGTACCAGGGAAAAGAGTTCCTAGGCCCCCTAGCTGGATTTTCAAGCAAATTTAACTCCAGTCACATCACTTACACACCCAATATGAAATTGCCTTCTTCCCAGATTCAAATGTATTTAAATCAGTCATTTAATGAAATCATAGTGTTACTAATCATAAACTGCCAAGTATCTAGTTGAATCTTAATTTCCAATCATTCCTTTATCGGAGTATCTATGGCATCATTGGCAACCAGAACGCTCACCACCTGCTCACTCAGGGGCCTTTTCGATAGTTCCTAGCTCATAGTACCCGGTAAATATTCACTTATAAAAGTCAAGATGGAATCCTCGTTGAAGATCAGCAAGATCAATCAACAGATCCATATAAGAGAGCTATGGACTTATCAGTTGAGGACCAGCAAGGTCAATCAACCAGATCCATACTCGATTTCAGAAAAACAACTCTTACTCCTTGTTCCAATACCTTCCACGATGCACGTGTGGGTATCTTCGGCAACCCAGAGCCCGAGCACCGTATGGTCAGCACCCTCTAGGATCCTTCGCAGGTCACCTAGCGCTTCACTCATAGGCCGCTTCCTTGGTCCCTCATCCATCGTACCGAAAGCTCACCATTTAAATCGAATTGAGGCTGCTCAAGACCTCGGCCGACCTTGCTATGCAAGACGTCCCCCATTGACTCTCCGTCAGCTGCTGTAACTTTATCAGTTAGGTCTCCACGACCTTAATCACAAGATAGTCAAAATGCTTCCCCAGCATTCTTGACATAAAACAGTCATTTACAAACAGGTTACAAATACAGTTTCTATAATGAACTCTCGTCTTTCCACATTATCCCTCATCAATCCACATTACTTATTCCACATTCCATTCATATATGTACTTATTCTTGTCCAGTCACATCATTTTCCATCTCATCACATCAGATTCATTCACATCACATATCATTTATTCACATCCCAATTCACATGCCATCACATCTCATCCATTCACTCATATCGACGTCACATCATTTCACATACACATTCGCATTCATTATTCCACATATACATCCACATTCGTACTTCCACATCCATACATCCACTTCCACATCCGCATTCATACATACATGTCCATATCCACATCCATACATCCACTTCCACATTCACATTCATACATCCACATCCACATCCACATTCATACATCCACATCCCCATTCACATTCATAGATCCACATCTACATTCATACATCCACATTCAGATCTACATTCATACATTCGCACATCCACATTTACATTCATACATCCACATCCACATCTACATTCATACATCCACACTTCCATTTCCACACCCACACATCCACATTCACATTCATACATCCACATCCACATCTACATTCATACATCCACACTTCCATTTCCACATCCACACATCCACATTCACATCCACATCCATACATCCACATCCACATCCACATCCACATCTACATCCATACATCCATTTTTACATCCACATCCATACATCCACATCCACATCTACATCCATTCATCCATTTCTACATCCACATTCATACATCCACATCCACATCTACATCCATACATCCATTTCTACATCCACATTCATACATCCACATCCATACTTATCACATACACATACATCTTTCCTTTCACATACATCCTTCACATACATACATCTATATCCATTCTTCGTTCATTTTCATCTATCTGATTCATTTCACATCCTCATATCTATTTATAGAATACAAGAGAATTCTTATTTTTGATATAAGATTTCTTTACGCATCTATTTATGCATAAATTCCATTTTAAGGAGAATAACACTTTTGAAATAAAAATCGATCTTTTATGCATCTTCCTATGCATAAATTCATTTTAAATGAGAATGACACTTTTGAATTAAAATTCAATCTTTTATGCATCTTCTTATGCATAAAATCAAAATTGATGAAAATAACCCTTTTGAACTAAAAAAAGATTTCTTTATGCATCTTTCTATGCATAAAATCAAAATTGATGAGAATAACACTTTTGGGTTGAAATAAATTCTTTATGCATCTTTCCATGCATAAATCCAATTTAGTAGGGATTACACTTTTAGAATAAAAGAATTTCTCTTATGCATCTAATTTATGCAAAAAATCCATTTATGATAAAAATCTCACTTTTAATATAAAAAAATCTTTTATGCATATGTTTATGCATACAATCATTTATGATGAAAATCACTCTTTTAATATAAAAGAATTTCTTTTATGCATCTAATTTATGCATAAATTCTATTTATGATGAAAATCTCACTTTTAATATAAAAAATATATCTTTTATGCATACAAATCATTTATGATGAAAATCACTCTTTTAATTTCAAAAGAATTTCTTTTATGCACATCTAATTTATGCAAAAAATCCATTTATGATGAAAATCTCACTTTTAATATAAATTTTTTTTAATGCATATGTTTATGCATACAATCATTTATGATGAAAATCACTCTTTTAATATAAAAGAATTTCTTTTATGCATCTAATTTATGCATAAAATCATTTATGATGAAAATCACACTTTTAATATAAATTTTTCTTATCTTTTATGCATTTGTTTATGCATACAAATCATTTATGATGAAAATAACTCTTTTAATATAAAAGAATTTCTTTTATGCATCTAATTTATGCATAAAATCATTTATGATGAAAATCACACTTTTATAATCAGAATAACAATTTCAATATACTTCCTTCTATGCATAGAACTTAATTCTAAAGAAAGTACCACTTTTTTAATAAAATATCCACTCTGTAGAAGATTTTCTCTCTCTCTAGGCCAAAACTGGTAGAAACAAGATCTTTTATATTTCTGAAGAGGGATTTGACTACAGGGGAAGATACTGGACATCCTGAGAGACTGGGGAGGAATCTTAGAGATTTGACACCATTGTAATTGCAATAAGCAAGGAGGCTTTTCTGGTGAGCGCATCTGCCACCACATTTTCTTTCATTGGCCGATAATTTCAAAATCAAATTCCTGCAGAGTCTGCATCCATCTCCTTTGACGCATGTTGAGATCCCTTCGGGTGAAGATCCACTTCAGACTTTGATGATCTGTCATCAAGGTGAACCTTTGTCCCAAAAGATAATGTCTCCATAACTTCAGAGCATACACTACTGAGAGTAACTCCAAGTCCTGGATGGCATAATTTCTCTCATGTGTTCTAAGTTTTTTGGATTCATAGGCCACTGCATGACCTTCCTACATGAGAGCACCGCCTAAGGCAAATCCACTGGCATCAGTAACCACCTCAAAGGGTTTGGTAAAATCTGGCAATTTAAGGACAGGGTTGGTTACTAAGGCTGTCTTTAGCTTTTCAAAGGCACTTTGACACATTGGAGTCCACTGAAAAAGTGTACTCTTCTTGAGAAGGTTAGTTAAAGGGGATACTATCTGAGCATACCTAGGTATAAAGATCCTATACCATTCAGTTAGTCCTAGGAATCCTCTGACTTCCTTTACTGTCTTGGGTTCCGACCATTCTAGGAATGCTTGGAACTTTACGAGGTCAAGAGAAATCCCATCTTTTGACACTATGAATCCCAAGTATTCCACCTGGTCAACAGAGAAAGAACACTTGCTCTTTTTTGCAAAGAGTTGGTGTTTCCTTAGGATTTCCAGGACCTTGCACATATGATCTTCATGATCTGCACCACTCTTTGAGTGTACCAAGATATCATCAAAGAAGACAAGAACAAAATCATCCAAGTATTCTCTGAGAATATCCCGCATAAGATGATTAAACGTCGTCGGGGCATTAGTCAATCCAAACGGCATGACTATGAACTCATAATGCCTATAGCGAGTATTGAATGCTTGTCTTTGGGATGTCGTGCTCCTTGATTCTGATCTAGTAGTACCCATATTTGAGATCTATCTTTGTGAACATTTGGGTCCCACTTAACCGATCCTCCACCAAAAGTTCATCAATTCTAGGAATAGGATACTTATTCTTAATTGTTAATTGATTCAGCCCTTTATAGTTAATATAGAGTCTTAACGTTCCATCTTTCTTCTTTTGAAAGAGAATGGGTGCACTGAAAAAATGCAGGGGAGAAGAGAGCTTGAGCTCTTAGAAGCACACACACACACTCCCAAAACCCTAAAAGAGAGCACACAAGGTGAGAGGCTGAAAATCTTCTTCTTCTTCACTCAACACTCAACACACCATATACAAATATAAGAGTACACACAATATGAAAGGTACTCAACCGAATACATACTAGGGTTCTCTATAGCGTGAACCCAACTAAATGAGCTGGCGCTATAACTATGCCAGTCTCTAGAATGGCTGTCACACAGCTTGTCATCCCACTGGCCACATATCACCCATGATCTCACCAACCATGCTAGTGGTGTAAGTGTGGGGCCTATCCCCCAGGCGGGTCATCTCAGTGTCCACCGCCTCACTAGATGAGCTCAATATCTCAACACTCCCCCTCAAGCTCAACTCCATCTCATGTACACCAAGCAAAGCCCTGAATCTGCGGAGCTTCTCTGTACCCAATGCTTTGGTGAAGATGTCAGCTACCTGATCCTGTGTGCTGACATAAACAAGGTTAACATCTCCTGCCAAGACCTTCTCTCTAACAAAATGGTAGTGGACCTCTATATGCTTCGTGCGAGCATGAAAAAACTGGGTTCCTGGGGCCAACTGTATACTGCTAATTTTGTCACAAAAAATGATAACTTGTCTATCCACCACTGATAGACACAAATCTGCAAGTAGCTTTCTCAACCAAGCTACCCCACATGCTGCCATAGCAGCACCTCTATACTCGGCCTCTGTACTCTAGATAGAGCAACCGTAGGCTGCTTCTTGCTGCTCCAAGTCAAAGCAGCACTCCCCAAAGAAAACATGAAGCCACTAGTAGATCTTCTATCTAAGATACTACCAGCCCAATCAGCATCTGTGTACCCATGTACACATATCTCTGTCCCACTTTCATAAAATAGTCCACAATGCAAAGTAGACCTCACATACCTTAGTATGCGTCTCAATGCATCCAAATGCGACTTCCGAGGAACCTGCATAAACTGACTCACCAACCCAACAGCATAGCTCAAATCTGACCTCATGATCGTTATGTAGATCAAGCTTCCTACTATGCGCCTATACATAGTAGGATCCTCCAAAATCTCTCCTGAATCTGCACTCAACTTGCCATTCTGATCCAATGGCACTGAGATAGGCTTACAGCCTGTCATACCATACTTGAACAACATGTCCAAGCTATACTGTCTCTGCAATAATCCAATACCATGTGGTGACCTAATCACCTCAATGCCCAAGAAATATCTGAGCTCCCCTAGATCCTTCATCTCAAACTTCTGTCTAAGCAAGATCTTTACATCAAAGATCTCTGCATCATGGTCCCCCGTAATGACAACAAGCACAACCCCTCTATCACTGTGTCTCACATACAGCGATAAATGTGCCTTGGCTACATGAAAGACAATAGTGACAAGATATTTAGGAATCTTATCAGACCATGCTCTTGGTGCTTGTTTTAAGCCATACAAGGCTTTCTTCAACCTGCAAACATACTTGAGGTGACTCACATCCTCATAAACCAGGTGGCTGCAACATATACACTTCTTCCTGCAAATCCCCATGCAAGAATGCATTCTTTACATCCATCTGATGTAAAGACCATTGCTTTGACGTAGCCACTGCTATCACAACTCTCACTCTCACTGTTGCCATCTTGGCAACTGGGCTAAAAGTTTCCTCATAATCAATGCCATATGTCTGTGCATATCCTTTGGCTACAATCTAGCCTTGTATACCTGCTTATGCTTCCATCACTGTTATGTTTTACTTTATACACCCACTTGCATCCAATGGCTTTCTTGCCTTCAGGCAATTGCACTAAATCCCAAGTCTCATTTCCATATAGTGAATCCATCTCCTCATCCATAGCTTTCTCCCAACACACATTTCCAACAACCTCATCAATGCATGTGGGCTCTACAACCTGCACAACCTTTGCCATGTATGCATAGTGATGTGCCACATAACCATCATAGGTAAACCTCTGCACAGGATTCTTCACTCTCCTAAATCTTTGCAGCTTTGCATTCATGGCTTCCATAGCCTTCTTTACACCAGGTGTTCTCATAGCTGGTATCCCAAGCTCCTCATCAAGGCTCATCTCTGAGCCACCACTAGACTCGCCATCAACATGAGAATGCCTTGCAGAAATTTCAGGCATACCAAGGGGCTCAACCACTTTCTCTTTTCCTTTATGTGATGTACTAATCACATTTGCAGGACTGGTATTATGACGTAGCCTGCCACTCCATGGTCTAGATGAGGACTCCTCTTTGTCCACTCAAAGACTGTGATTACTGACTTGCATTCTGTGCAACCACACTTCCACTCACATCAGCCCTAATAGCTTCTTTTTCAACAGCATACTAGCTGCTCATCTCATAAAAAACAACATCCCTGCTTACCCTCAACTCACGTGTAGCAAGGTTATAACACCTGTATCCCTTTTGCTCAAGGGAATATCCAATAAACACACATTTTTCAGCTTTTGGGTCTAGCTTAGTTCTCAGCTCATCTGGCACATGCACATATGCAGTGCATCCATTTTAGATGAGACAAATCAAGTTTTCTGCTAGTAAACCTCTCCTCTGGAGTTACATCATGTATGGCTGCAGTTGGAGTCCTGTTCATGATGTAAACTACTATAGAAACAGCCTTAGCCCAATAGCTATGCGGCATATTCTTCTCTTCCATCAATTCTCGTGCAATCTAAGCAATGTGCCTGTTTTTCTGCTCAGCAACTCCATTTTGATGCGGAGTGTATCTGCATGTAAACTATCTCCGAATACCATTTTTCTTCAAAAATTTAGAGAACTCATTGGAGAAGTACTCTCCCCCTCCATCTGACCTTAGGCACTTTACATATTTCCCTGTTTGCTTTTCAACTTCGTTCTCCATGCTAGTGCACCCCGGCCTTAAGGCTCGAACTTGAGTTTGAGCCTTTGCTCTCCATGCTAGTGCACCCCGGTCTTAAGGCTCGAACTTGAGTTTGAGCCTTTGCTCTCCATGCTAGTTCACCCCGGCCTTAAGGCTCAAACTTCAGATTGAACCTTCGTTCTCCATGCTAGTGTACCCCGGCCTTAAGGCTCGAACTTGAGTTGGAGCCTTTGCTCTCGATGCTAGTGTACACCAGCCTTAAGGCTCAAACTTTAGATTGAACCTCCCCTACATGGAACTTATGTGTTAAGGCTCATTCTCCATGCTTAACTTTACATAGAACTTGGCCTTAAGGCTCCAACTTGAGTTCGAGCCTTGCCTATCTACGCTAGCGTATCCCTAGTATATGAGTGCACAACTTGGATCTAGGCTCCAGCTTAAGTTCGAGCCTCTCCTACATAAAACTTGGCCTAAAGACTCGAACTTGAGCTTGAGCCTTGTCTCTATATGCTGGTGTACCCCTATCATATGAGTGCACAACTTGGATCTAGGCTCTAGCTTAAGTTTGGGTTTCCCCTATATGGAACTTGGCCTTAAGGCTCCAATATACTAGTGTACCCCTGGCATATGAGTGCACAACTTGGATCTAGACTCCAGCTTAAGTTCAAGCCTCCCATACATGGAACTTCGCCTTAAGGCTCAAACTTGAGTTTGAGCCTTGCCTCTCTATGCTAGCGTACCCCTAGCATATGAGTGCACAACTTGGATCTAGGCTCCAGCTTAAGTCGAGCTTCTGTATGGATTAAGTAAATGCAAGTGAGGCCCTCAAGAAAACTAAGTGAAGCATCAATAATTGTAGCATGCATTAAGTTTCTTAAGTTTGATGTGCAAACTTTAAAGGAGTCCTCCATTTGTTTCTGTCTCAAGGTGATACATCATATGGAGATATGGGGATTGTGGTAGGCGCAAAGGATGATGTGGATGCAAGAGCAAACCCATGCTTCACATGCAATGTATTGCCAGAAGGAGAAACTACAAAAGCAAATAAGTTTTGCTTATCATTGGACACTTTTCACCCAGCAAACATGACTGGCAGTAAACTAGGAAAGGATAATTCTATTGTAAAGCTAGGATTGAAGATCATTGGCTTTTCCAACCAAGAAGACTCAGGGGTGGATAATGTCGAGGACCTGGTGAAAGCTATGAGGCATGCAAAGAAGGCTTTGGATTCACAAAAAAAGTCCATACCTGAAAAGCAGAAAAAAGGCAGGGCCATAGTGAAGAGTGCACTTGAAGCATCTAGAAATGCTGGTGCAACTTCTTCAAAACATAAAAAGGAGGGTGACAAAACAAAAGTCCTTGATGTAAGCACAATAGCAGCTGAAGACATGGCAGGCTCTCAGGTGCAAGAAGAGGAGCAAGCACTTGCAAAGAAGAGAAAGGCAAAGCACTCTACAAAGGTTCAAGAAATCTCTTCAAAGAGGCAAAGGACAAAACCAACAAGTGGTTCAAAGGAGATAGATGCGTCCGATGACGAGCTAATGGAGGTTGAGACTCCAAACAAGGGCAGCAAAGCAATGATCTCATTAGAAGTAAAGAAGGGATATTATCCCTTTGGTCTAAATGAGGTCTTCAGTATTAATGTGATGAAATGTTATCCTGCTCCTTCAAACTATGTGTATAGAAGGTTAAATAAGGATTGGGTTCATATTTTGACCCAAGACTTTATTGAGGGCCCAAAGCAAGAGGAGATACTTGCAATTTTGATGCCCTGTAATCGTGCTACGAAACAACCCCTTGATAAACTGGCAAAAGAAGATATTCATAAACTTGAATATTGGATTATCTCTAGTCAACACTCCATTAGTGCTGCAAAAAGCTTGCAGGCTCTAAATATGGCTAAAGTGATCCCTCAACTGCGTCAGCAATTTAGGTTCAGGAGATCAAAGATAATTGTAAATTTCCCGCCCAAGATTTCTCGTCGTGACATTTCCAAGGATGAAAATTTATCTGTTGCAAAGTCAATGCAAAAGGAGCCATTCCTCGATCAACTTCTATAAGCTTGAGCACAATGGCATGCAAACGGTTGTCCTAGTAAACCTTTGCCTGGTGTCAATCAACCCAAGATGGACGAGTCTTGGAAGGTACTCTTTTGATTCTTTGCTATATCTTGGTAAATCATAGACATACATTACTTGTTCTTTACTTTTCATAATATCTTTTATGGATCTATAGTTTCAAGTGTAGCAGTAGCATAAGAAAGATGCATGTGAGGCTTCTTCTCAAACTGCATAAACTTAATAGTTTGGTTTGAAATTGAACTTCAAGCCTCACCTCTCTGTGATGGTGTAGCACTTGCATATCTAATTGTGGCTCGAACTTAAGTTGGAGCCTCACTTGCAAGTGCTACATTTGCATACGGAGGTGACGCTCAAACCTAAGATCGAGCATCACCATTATATAGTTTAGCACTGGCAAGTGAGGCTCAAACTCAAGTTTGAGCATAAGCTCCAAATGATTGAAAACCCATAGATGCATGATTCCTCCTAATATTTTGTGATATCTATAGTAAGGGGGCTAACTTCTTACTTTGCAACTTTGCAGGCCTTTGTGGAGACCACGGAGCACACACTACATAAGAATTTTGTCAAAAATGATTTACACTTGCTTCTATGTGATGATGATGCATGGCAGAATTGGGTTAAGATCATGAGGCTATGTGCAAAAGTCTTGCTACCAAATACAAAGAGCAAAACTCAAACTAAAGGTCTTGATCAAAATCCCAAACTTCCAACTTTGAAGAGTGGGCGAATTCAGCACAGGCACCAAGAACAGTCACGCTAGGCCCAACGTTGTTTAGGTGCATTTTAGGCCTTCAAAAGAGAGAAGTTTTGGACATTCAAACAGCACTTCTTGACAATAGAATATTGCTTAAGAAGGGAAAGCAAACCCATCAAAGAATGGATATGGAGGAGATGGCTTGGAAGCTAAAAACAGATCGAGTGCTCAAATATAAAAGTGTTATTTTCATTAGATTCAATTTCTATGCATAGAAAGATGCATATTGGATTTTTTTTATTATAAAAGTGGTATTTTCATTAGATTTAAATTCTATGCATAGAAAGATGCATATTGAAAATCTTTTTTTTGTATTATTCTTATTAAATTTATTTTATGCATAAATAGATGCATAAAGAATTTTTATATCAAAATTAGATTCTCTTTAATTCTATGTTTAATTTCCATGAGCATTTGATAAATGAATAAGTAAATACTCTGAGAGGGAAAATTCTATCGTTTCATATTCACTCGGTTTGTAAAGAAAATTCAAGAAATCTATCGAAGTCGAAATATTCAAATAAATGATTAACTTATTCCTCATCGAAATTCGTGATTAATACAGAAATCAGTTAAGTGAATATTCAATGAATGAAATTCACTAAATTAGTAATTGAAATATCACCCCCCTTTTTGAGAAAGGTAATTCAAGAAGAAAAAGAGATGTGAGGTAAATAGATGTGAAGAGATATGTGATGAGAATCAGATAGATGTGAATGAAGGGCTGAATAGATGTGATGTGAATAGAGATGATGAGATGTGAGGTAAATAGATGTGAAGAGATGTGTGATGAGAGTGAGAACAAATGCTTCAGATGTCAAGAGTTTGGGCACCAGCTCAAGGATTGCCCGTCTCCTTCTGTGGGCCAAGGAAGCCAGGGTCCTAGAATTCAGAGACAGACTCCTTCATATCATTCCAATTAGGGTCCCCCACGTTAAAATCAGGGTAACCCCAGAAGAGTGCCAGCTTAGCCCCTGCAGCCTCCATGCAAAGCAGTCTCCAAACTCCCTCCTAGAATTGGAGTAACCAAAGAGAGAGAGTTCCACCCCACAGACTGCAGTAGCTACTAGAGCTGTCACTATTGCTGTGATGAAGTGGAGGAAGAAAAAGGATAGATCTATGCAGCAATAGAGCATCAGGGGAATAACCGTCAATTCTCAATCCTCCAAACTCTAGCAAAGTACTAGGGTAAGTAATTCAAGGTTTTGATTGATTCAGGCAGTACTCATTCTTTTATTTCCTCAGGATGTCTGCATAAATTAGTCCTAAATCAAAAATCAGGGAAACCTATGCAAGTAGAATTGGCCAGTGGTGGAAAGATTCTTTTCACACACCTTGAGACAGACCTTATTCAGTTTAGCCTAGATGGGAACATAACAGAGTGCCAATTAAGAGTCCTACCCTTGGGAATCTATGATGGAATCCTTGGAATGGATTGGCTCCAAAAGAATCAGCCTGACATTCATTGTCCTCACAAAGGAACCAACTCTTTTCTTGACGTGCACGGGAATAAATTTCAAAGAATTGGAATTTCCAGATCTCTAATGCTACAATTAGTCAAGGCTTCCAAATTCTTAAAAGAGCTCAAAAAGAGGCAAGCTATGTATGTCGTTAAAATGAATCCAGTAGACATAAAATGCAAGGTTAAAGAACCAGAGTGGTAAAGTGAGTATGCAGATGTGTTTCCTGAAGAGCTGACTGAGATGCCTCTGTCTCGCGAAGTAGATCATGAGATCGAGTTAAACCTCGGAGCTCAGCTAGTGGCTCAACATGCATACAAAATGCCAGTCCCTGCCATAGAACTTAAGGAGTAGTAAAGACAACTGTTAGAGCAGGGATTTGTCAGACCTAGTGTCTCACCTTGGGGTACGACCGTTCTCTTTCAAAAGAAGAAAGATGGAACGTTAAGACTCTATATTGACTACAAAGGGCTGAATCAATTAACAATTAAGAATAAGTATCCTGTTCCTAGGATTGATGAACTTCTGGATCGGTTCAGTGTGGGACCCAAATGTTCACAAAGATAGATCTCAAATCTGGATACTACCAGATCAGAATCAAGGAGCAGGGCATCCCAAAGACAACATTCAATACTCGCTATAGGAATTACGAGTTCATAGTCATACCATTTGGATTGACTAATGCCCCGGTGACGTTTAATCGTCTTATGTAGGATATTCTTAGAAAATACTTGGATGATTTTGTTCTTCTCTTCTTTGATGATGTCTTGGTATACTCAAAGAATGCTGCAGATCATAAAGATCATGTGTGCAAGGTCCTAGAAATCCTAAGGAAACACCAACTCTTTGCAAAAAAGAGAGCAAGTGTTCTTTTTGTGTTGGCCAGGTGGAATACTTGGGATTCATAGTATCAAAAGATGGGATTTCTCTTGACCCCGCAAAGATCCAAGCAGTCGTAGAATGGCCGGAACCCAAGACAGTAAAGGAAGTCAAAGGATTCCTAGGACTAATCGGATGGTATAGGATCTTTATACCTAGGTATGCTCAGATACCATCCCCTTTAACTAATGTTCTCAAGAATAGTACACTTTTTCAGTGGACTGCAATGTGTCAGATTGCCTTTGAAAAGCTAAAGACAGCCTTAGTAACCAACCCTGTCCTTAAATTGCTAGATTTTACCAAACCCTTTTGAGGTGATTACTGATGTCAATGGATTTGCCTTAGGTGGTGCTCTCATGCACGAAGGTCATGCAATGGCCTATGAATCTAGAAAACTCAGAACACATGAGAGAATTATGCCGTCCATGACTTGGAGTTACTCTCAGTAGTGTATGCTTTGAGGTTGTGGAGACATTATCTTTTGGGACAAAGGTTCACCTTGATGATAGATCATCAAAGTCTGAAGTGTATCTTCACCCAAAGGGATCTCAATGTAAGATTCCTCCCCAGCCTCTCAGGATGTCCAGTATCTTCCCCTGTAGTCAAATCCCTCTTCAGAAATATAAAAGATTTTGTTTCTACCAGTTTTGGCCTAGAGAGAGAAAATCTTCTAGAGAGTGGTAATTCAGTTTTTAAATATTTTTGGATAGAAAGATATATCATCTTATTAAAATAAGTTCCCTTGAAATAGAAGTTCAAAAAGATTTTCAGAAGGTGCATTAGAAATTAAGTATAATCTGTCCAAGAGGCATTATCCTGGGGGTGAAGATTTTTTTGAAATTTTAAATTAAGGTTCCTATGGACCAATAAGATTCATCCAAATGTAGGGAGGAGATAAATAGAAGAACCAAAAATGAGTAAATACTCACATAAGATGAAGAGTTGACTAAGGACAAGGTTAATAGTTAAAAAAGAGAGATATTTAGGTGAAATGATGCATTTTTGACACCTCAGTATGGGGGAATTTCCCTCATGAAGGAGGCGCCTATTGCACATGCTTGAATGAGTTTTAAACTCCCAAATAATGAGATATTTTTATCTCTCCTCTCTCTTGTTTCAACTAGATCCAAAAAGTGAGCAAAACTAACCTAAAAATGGTCAAAAATTGACCAAACTGATTCAGAAAATTCTAGAATTAGTTTGCTTGGTTAGAGGCTCACTTTTTCCTATAAATAGAAGCCTCCCCGTTTGTTGAAACTCAATAGTGTTTTTGCACTGTTACCTTGCCTCTCCCAAGTGCCAAAAACAATGAATTTTACTCATAATTCATTAGTTTTTGACCTACCCTCTTCCAAAAGATTTGGTGGCCACTCTTGTTTCCAAACAAGAGTAGAACCCTCAAACCATCAAGCCAAAGGAAAGCTCTCAAGTTATCAATATAAGTTGGAGATTCTTCTCTTTTCCATTTATTTTATGGTTTTTATGGTTTTTTTAATGATTTTTGTCTTCTCTACATTGCAAATGATGTTATGCCTCATTGCAAAAGGCATTCCACTCTCTTCTCTAGTAAATCCAACCATTCTTTATCCTAGGTGAATGATTAATGAATAAAATCAAGTTTTTCATAATGTTTCTCTTAAATAAGTAGAAAAATGTTACTTTAGAATGATTTAAATACTCTTGATGCATTTCTAATTAATTTTAGAGACTTAAAATTAAAAAATGGTCAGCCATACAAAGGAGGTTATGGTGAAATTTTTTAAAAATTTAGAAATAAGTATTATCTTTCATTATTCTAAAAGAGTAATCCTTATGATTTTTTTATTCTAAAGTGTCATTTTCATGCATAGAAGATGCATTTTAATTATTTGTAGAAAAGAAATTTAGTTTTATTATAAAAGTGTTACTTTTATCATATTTGATTTTTATGCATAAAAGATTAATTTTTTATTATAAAAGTGTTACTTTTATCATATTTGATTTTCATGCATAAAATTATGCATAAAATATTATTTTTTTAAATCATAAAAGTGTTACTTTTATCATATTTGATTTTTATGCATAAAAGTATGCATAAAAGATTATTTATTTATCATAAAAGTGTTACTTTTATCATATTTGATTTTTATGCATAAAAGATTATTTTTTTTATTATAAAAGTGTTACTTTTATCATATTTGATTTTCATGCATAGAAGTATGCATAAAAGATAATTTTTTATTATAAAAGTGTTACTTTTATCATATTTGATTTTCATGCATAAAGTATGCATAAAAGAATTTTTTTATATATTAAAAGTGTGATTTTCATCATAAAAGATTTTTATGCATAAACATATGCATAGAAGATATTTTTTTATATTAAAAGTGTGATTTTCATCATAAAAGATTTTTATGCATAAACATATGCATAGAAGATATTTTCTTATATTAAAAGTGTGATTTTCATCATAAATGATTTTTATGCATAAACATATGCATAGAAGATATGTTTTTATATTAAAAGTGTGATTTTCATCATAAAAGATTTTTATGCATAAACATATGCATAGAAGATTTTTTTTTATATTAAAAGTGTGATTTTTATCATAAATGATTTTTATGCATAAATGGTGCATAGAAGATATTTTTTTATATTAAAAGTGTGATTTTCATCATAAAAGATTTTTATACATAAACATATGCATAGAAGATATTTTTTTATATTAAAAGTGTGATTTTCATCATAAATGATTTTTATGCATAAACAAACATATGCATAGAAGATATTTTTTTAATATTAAAAGTGTGATTTTCATCATAAAAGATTTTTATGCATAAACATATGCATAGAAGATATTTTTTTATATTAAAAGTGTGACTTTCATCATAAAAGATTTTTATGCATAAACATATGCATAGAAGATTTTTTTTTATATTAAAAGTGTGATTTTCATCATAAATGATTTTTATGCATAAATGGTGCATAGAAGATATTTTTTTATATTAAAAGTGTGATTTTCATCATAAATAATTTTTATGCATAAATGGTACATAGAAGATATTTTTTTATATTAAAAGTGTGATTTTCATCATAAATGGCTTTTATGCATAAATTAGATGCATAATAGAAATTCTTTTATTCTAAAAGTGTAATTCCTACTAAATTGGATTTATGCATGGAAAGATGCAAAAAGAATTTATTTTAATCCAAAAGTGTCATTCTTATTTAAAATGAATTTATGCATAGGAAGATGCATAAAAGATTGATTTTTATTTCGAAAGTGTTATTCTCCTTAAAATGGAATTTATGCATAAATAGATGCGTAAAGAAATCTTATATCAAAAATAAGAATTCTCTTGAATTCTATAAATAGATATGAGGATGTGAAATGAATCAGATAGATGAAAATGAACGAGGAATAGATGGAGATGCATGAATGTGGAATGTGGATATGGATGTATGGATGTGGATGTATGAATGTGAACGCAGATGTGAATGTATGATATAGATGTATAAATGTGAATGTGGATGTGGATGTGGATGTATTGATGTGCACGGATGTGAATGTATGAATGTGGATGTGGATGTATGAATGTGAACACGGATGTGAATGTATGAGATAGATGTATGGATGTGAATGTGGATGTGGATGTGAATGTATTGATGTAGATGCGGATGTGGATGTATGAATGAAGATGTGAAAATGAATGTATAAATGTGAATGTGGATGTGGATGTATGAATGTGGAATGTGGATATGGATGTATGAATGTGAATGCGGATGTGGATGTATGAATGAAGATGTGAAAATGGATGTATGAATGTGAATGTGGATGTGGATGTATGAATGTGGAATGTAGATATGGATGTATGAATGTGGATGTGGATGTGGATGTGTGAATGTGGAATGTGGATATGGATGTATGAATGTGGAATGTGGATATGGATATATGGGTGTGAATGTGAATGTGGATGTATGGATGTAGATGTGAATGTGGATGTGCAGGTGAAATAATGAATACAAATATGAATGTGAATGGACATGAAGTCGATATGAGCGAATGGATGAGATGAGATGTCATACTTGGCATTTTCAATTGTCGGATCACCAGTATCACCAGCCCCCCACATACCGACGCCACACACTACCATCTACTTCACACATGACATGGAAGACATATACACTGGCAGAGTAGAGGATGGGCTCCTACTCATGGATCCCCTGGCACCTATGGATACCATTACAGCCCAGCTGGCATCACTCCTACACACGACTGCATTACAGAGCTTCCCACATCGTGTACACTCACAGGAGAGCCTGCGAGACTTGGGACTATGCCCCAGAACAGATGGTATGATGACGAGTGTAGAGCCCTATACTCACGGCTCCACATACAGAGAGCCTTGGGAGCCATCACAGAGCAGGAGTCGAGGAGAGAGATGAGGAGACTTACTCGCCGCAAAAGGCGGGCCTTCGCAGAGATACAGGAGCTAGAGATCTTTCATTTCTTCATGAGTAGAGATAGCCCTGTCTCATGGCGGCACTTCAGAGAGCCCTGGACCCCGACACCTATTGCAGACCCACAGACATGGCACACATATGCAGAGAGTACGTGGATTCCCTTAAACTTGCCATGCCCATGTCAGTTTCACCACGCATGTGTCATTCTCTTTTTCCCTAGCTACAACAAGTGTACATCCGTGCCATTTGTGCCATGCCCGTACCATCTCTCCCTTCTAAAGTGTCACCCATGGCAACCTTACCATGCTCATACCATCTGCTTGCCATGCCCATGTTGATTATGCCACACCTGTACCTTCTTCATTCAAAAGCGCACACCCATTTCTTCTTGAAGCCACATCCGTGTCTTCCAGGAAGCGTACACTCGTGTCATCTTGTTTCTGAGAAATGTACGCCCGTTCCCTCTTGAAGCGTACACCTCTACCATCCTAAAGTGTACGGTTGTACCATTCTCAATTTGACTACTAGGCTAGGCTCTAGAATCCCATTCAAGACCACTTTAGGCAGTCGGTTGTGCGAATCTTGATCTTGGCTAGATTGCAGCGTGATAGGCAAATCCCAATCAACCGCACATCACTTCCATCCCATTACTCAGGGCTTCTAGAATCAATGCACCCCTTCACTAACAGCACAGGGACGTAGCAACTACCATCGCCAAAAGAAATTGGCAAACGTAGTTGAGATGAGCCTACTACCCTTGGTGATCAAATGGAAGACCCGATGATAGCTGAATTTGCAGCTTTAATGGTTTTCTTGACTGGCAAGAAGTGAGCTTGCTTGCTAAACCTGTCCACAATGGTCCAAATAGCATCATTCCCTTGCCGGGATCTAGGCAAGTCCATAATGAAGTCCATAGTAATGCTCTCCCATGGCTGTGAGGGAATCGACAAAAAGCAAACTTGGAGGCTTTTGCCTACCAAATTTCACATCTCATCTCATCCATTCACATCTACCCCGATCGACATCACCACATCACATCACATCCATTCACATCTATCCCGATTCACATCCTAAGCATAAATGTAAACTTTTCTTAATTATTCATTACAACACTTAAGAAAAGCTTGATTTGTATTATAAACACTTAATTAAGAAACTTCTCAAGCTTGAGAGTGGTTGAGAAGTGAAAACATTGAGAATAGTAGAGAAAAACCATAAAATTACACTTTACCTCTTGTTTTTGCTTGCTTCTCTCTATCATTTTTCAGGAGTCATACCATGAATAGCTGCACTGGGTGTCCTATTCATAATGTACAAAGTAGTTGCTACTGCTTCTGTCCAAAAGTAATGTGGTATATTCTTTTCAGCCATCAAGGCATGTGCCACTTCTGCAATGTGTCTGTTTTTCCTTTCTGCAACACCATTCTGTTGTGGAGTGTACTTGCACGTAAACTGCCTCTTGATTCCTTGCTTTCTTAGGAAATAGCTGAACTCATTGGAGAAATATTCTGCCCCACCATATGATCTTAGGCATTTTATTTGCATGCCTTTTTCCTTCTCGACCAAGGCTTTAAATCTATGAAAGTGAGCAAACACCTCACTTTTCTCCTTCATGAAATAAACCTACACTTTCCTAGTGTGATCATCAATGAATGTAACATAGTACCTGCAGCTTGCAATTGTTGCAGTCTTGGTCGGTCCCCATACATCTGAATGTATGACATCCAATGGCCTTACACTGATATGCTTTTCATGTGGGAAAGCATGTTTGGCCTGCTTACCAAGTTGGAATGCTTCACATACCTTATGCATACCGTCAACCTTAAACTTTGGCAAACCTGCAACAACAATATTTTGGGCTTGCATAGACTTCACTCGCTGTACATTCACATGACCAATGTGCTTGTGCCATATGTCAATATCTACACAATGACACCTGTTCCATGTGCAAACATGGTTGCCTTTATCTCAGGCATGTTCACATCCAAAGAAAACATCCTGCCATTTTTGTTACCCTTTGCAACCAAGTGACACTTATTTTTGAAGTCTTCCACAAAACATCCTTGCGGATTAAACCTCACTTGCAGACCCTGCTCAACCATCTGTCCAACAGAAACCAGGTTCTTTGTAATATTCGGAACATGAGGTACATCAGCTAAGTACTTCATTTTGCCATCCTGACATAGACAATGTCACTTTACCAACATTCCCAATGGGATGCGTAGTATCATCACCTGTTTCTACATAACCTAGTTTTTCCATTTTTTGCATATCTCTAAACCACTTAGCATGACTAGTCATGTGGTTAGAGGTGCCAAAATCCACATACCATATATCTTGAGATCATGACACATCCCTTGTTATGGAACTAAGCATGTGCTGCTCACTTCTGTCATCACTTCCATGTTTGCTAGATGCTGCAAGTTGCCTTGCTATAACTTCCCACTTTTAATGTCATTATACTTTTTGTAGCAGTCCTTTGCCATGTGTCCTAGTTTGCCACAGTAATAGGACTCTATGCTATTTGCATTTTGATTTCTTTGCCAACCTCTTTGGCTCACCCAGCCTCTAGACTAGCCTCTTAAACTTGTGTATGATTGCTGCTATGAATCATTGGACTATTGTTGTCCAGAATTATGATTTCCTTGTCGGCCACCACCTTGGCCTCGACCATGGCCTCTACCTCTACCTCTACCTGAATTAGAGTAGAAGGCTTGTTCCGATGTGTCCTTGCTTTGAAGAATCCTCATCTAAAGCCTTTTCTTCTATGATCAGCATAGATATCAAGTCTCGAAAGTTGGGAATATTCTCCCTAACTGTAATGGAGGTCTTGAATGGCTTGTACTCTTTGCCAAGCCCATTCAGACAGACACTCACCAAATCATCAACGTCCACTGATACATTGATGGACCCAAGGGATTCAACAATGCCCTTGATCTTTAAGGCATATTCATTGATGGACATGCTTTTCTTTTCCATAGTATGCAACTCTTGCTTTAACTGCAACAACTTCCTTGCCTTTGTGTTAGTCTAGAACATCTGAACCAGATTTTGCCATGCAAGTGCTGGAGTGTTTGCATCCTGTATGTGTCCTATCATAGTGTCTGTGACACTAATTGAAAGCCAGTACATGACTTTTCTTGCATCGTGATTCCAATCCTTGAATGCCTTTATATCTACAGGAGTGGCATTCTCCTCAGATAACTCTGGAGACTCCTCATTGTCTCCTTCTACATAGTCCCAAAATCCTTTACCCATTAGAAAATTGGTCATTCTAAACTTCCAGGCATGGAAGTTATTCTTATCTAGCTTCTCACTAACAATCTGATTAATTCCGTCATACATGTTTTCTACAGCAATCAAATAACCTGCAAACAGACAACTTTTGTATGCAACCTGTAATATTGTAGTATCTCCTATAACTGTTGCAGGCAAGTGGTACTTCAGCATAGCCTGTGTGTCACCAAGTGTAATCAGAGTACATGTACAGATACACCCAGTAATCAACAATACATGTGCAAACCCTGTTTACACTTTCAAAATGCACTGCTGCATTGCAATAACCAGATTTTGAGCAGAAATAGTTCTCTACCAAAACTTACAGAAAATTATCAAAAATACCTTGCAGTGACAAAACGGGGCCCGTAACGTGCCTGAAACGTGAATTTGGCAAAAAAAAGGTCCAATATGATAGTATATCTACCTTGTAGCTCCACTTCTGCGAAGATAGCTCTTCAATCGGAGATGTGTAGCTCCCAAAGCTAATGAGGGGGTGTTGTACCTAAACCAAGAAGGGGAAAGAGATGATGGTGCTCTTACCCGTGTAGTACTGCTTCCTTCCTTGCTTGTTCTTGCCTCTTGTTTGCCTCCTTAGCTCTCACACGAACCAGGCTCTGATACCATAAAGAGAATGTGGGGGAGAGGGAGAGCTTCAAACCCTAGCAAGCAAACACACACACACAAGAGAGAGTAAGACACAAGAGAGTGATGGATAGCTCAATTTTCTTCTATCTTATTCTTCTCTTATACACTGTATGGGTTAGTACTCAACTACTACAACATACAAGGGTCAGTCCATAATGTGAACCCGACTAAATGAGCTGGCGTTATAACTATGCCAGTCTCTAGTAATCCAAAATGGTTGTCACACAGCCTGTCATCCCACTGGCCGCATATCACCCATAATCTCACCAACCATGCCAGTGGTGTAGACGCAGAAGCTATCACCCAAGCGGGTCATCAATGTCCGCCGTAGTACTAGTTGAGCTCGATATCTCAACAATGTCCGCCGTAGTACTAGTTGAGCTCGATATCTCAACACTTAGGACAGTAGTAATCTATAAGCTAAGGTCCCATTTTGATCAATTCTACATATTAGTTATCTGAGGTAGCTTTCTGTCAGTTTTTTTGTCTCACAGCAAGGGATGAGAAGGGGGTCGGCCAAGAGTTTGGTAAGCTTTTGGGATAGTGGTTATAGGGTTAGCTGATGTGGGAGGATTGAAGAGGATCCAAAAGGGCTCATTTTGATCTAGAAACATAAGGAGGATTTTGGAGATGGTTTTTTCTTATCTCTGTATCAATTAAAGTAAGTTCTGGTTAATAGAAGGATGCTAATGAATGCTATGGAGTTCTGAAATAAGTTTTTGAAGTATTCTAGTATTAGTAGATAGTTTTTGACATGGGGTCATCAGCTACTGTGTAAGATTCCTCCCGAGCCCCTCAAGATGTCCAGTTTCTTCCCCTGTAATCAATCCCTTTTTAAGAATAATAAAAGATCTTGTTTGTAAGATTCCTCCCCAGCCTCTCAAGATGTCCAGTATCTTCCCCTGTAAATCAATCCCCTCTTCAGAAATATAAAAGATCTTGTTTCTGCCTGTTTTGGCCTAGAGAGAGAAAATATTCTAGAGAGAGATTATTCAGATTTTGAATATTTTTGGATGGAAAAATATCTCTTCTTATTAAAATAAGTTTCCTCGAAACAGAAGTTCAAAAAGATTTTCAGAAGGTGCATTAGAAATCAAGTATAATCTGTTCAAGTGGCCTTATCCTAGGGATCCAGATTTTCAAAAAATTTTAAATTAAGGTTCTGAGGGGCCAATCATATTCATCCAAATGTGTGGAGAAGATAAATAGAAGAAATAAAGAAAATCCCCCAAAAAATGAGTAAATACTCACATAAGATGAAGAGTGGACTAAGGACCAAAGAAATTCTTAAAAAATAGATTTTTGACACCTCAAAATGGGAATTTTCCCCCTCATGAATGAGGTGTCTACTTCACATGTGTAATGGAGTTTTAAATCATCAAAAATTGAGATATTTCATCTCTCCTCTCTCCTAATTCAACTCTAGTTCCAAAAAGTAAGCTAAACTGACCTAAAAATGGTCAAAAATTGGCCAAGCTGATCTGGAAAATTCTAGAATCAGTTTGCTTGGTTAGGAGCTCACTTTTTCCTATAAATAGAAGCCTCCCTTTTTGTTAAAGCTTAATAGTGTTTTATGCACTGTTACTCTGCTCCTCCCAAGAGCCAAGAACTGTGAATTTCTTAATAATTCACTAGTTTTTGACAATTCCCTCTTCTAAAGATTTGGTGGCCACTCTTGTTGCAAACAAGAGTAGATCCCTCAAACCATCAAGCCAAAGGAAAGCTCTCAGAAATTTATGTAAGTTAGAAATCTTACTTTTTCTTTATTCTTTTAATGGTTTTCTAATTTTTGTTATCTTTAAAATGATAATCTGAAGCTATGCCTTGCTGGAAAGGCTTCCCCCCTCTCTCATTCTTAAAATCAGCCCTTCTTTATCCTAGTTAAGTAATCTAACTGTTGGAATTAAACTTTTCATATTGTTTCTCTTTGAAAAGTGAAATTTGATTAGTTTAGAGTGCTTGAATTCAGCCCTTCTTTATCCTAGTTAAGTAATCTAACTGTTGGAATTAAACTTTTCATATTGTTTCTCTTTGAAAAGTGAAATTTGATTAGTTTAGAGTGCTTAAAACAAATTGGGGATAATTTTTAAGTAATTTTAAGTTAGGAAAATTTGAAAAATGGTCAGCCATACAAAGGAGGTTATGGCAAAATTTTCTAAAAATTGGTGAAATAAGTTTTATCTTTTATTATCCAAAAAGAGTAATCCCCACCAATTATGTATTCTAAAAGTGTAATTTTCATTTTATGCATAGGAATGAGTTATTCTCATCAATTTTCATTTTATGCATAGGAAGATGCATAAAGAAATTTATTTTTATTTCAAAAGAGTTATTCTCACATCAATTTTTATTTTATGCATTGGAAGATGCATAAAGAAATTTATTTTTATTTCAAAAGAGTTATTCTCATCAATTTTCATTTTATGCATAGGAAGATGCATAAAGAAATTTATTTTTATTTCAAAAGAGTTATTCTCATCAAATTTCATTTTATGCATAGGAAGATGCATAAAGAAATTTATTTTTATTTCAAAAGAGTTATTTTCATCAATTTTTATTTTATGCATAGGAATGAGTTATTCTCATCAATTTTCATTTTATGCATAGGAAGATGCATAAAGAAATTTATTTTTATTTCAAAAGAGTTATTTTCATCAATTTTCATTTTATGCATAGGAAGATGCATAAAGAAATTTATTTTTATTTCAAAAGAGTTATTCTCATCAATTTTGATTTTATATAAAAAAAAATAAGGATTCTCTTGCATTCTAAGAATAGATGTGATGAGATGGGATGTGAATCAGATAGATGAGAATGAATAGAGAATAGATGTGATGAAAATTGAAGTAACGAGAATGAGAGGTAGATAGATGTGATGATATGTGATATGAATCAAATAGATGAGAATGAAAGGATGGATAGATGTGATGATATGTGATATGAATCAAATAGATGAGAATGAAAGGATGGATAGATGTGATGAGAATAGATGTGATAAGAATGAGAGGTAAATAGATGTGATGAGATGGAATGCGAATCAGATAGGAATGAATGGATGGATGGATGTGGATGTATGTGAAGAATAGAAGTGGATGTATGTGATAGAATGGATGTGGATGGGTGTATGTAGAAGGATAGATGTGGATGTGTATGTGATAAATATGGATGTGGATGAATGTGAAAGGATAGATGTGGATGTGTATGTGATAAGTATGGATGTGGATGTATGTGAAAGGATAGATGTGGATGTGTATGTGATAAGTATGGATGTGGATGTATGTGAAAGGATAGATGTGGATGTGTATGTGATAAGTATGGATGTGGATGTACGTGGGAGAATATATGTGGATGTAAATGTGATGGATATGAACGAGAATTGAAGCGATGAGATGTGATGTAAGTTGGATAGATATGAATGATAAGGGATGTAAATGAATGTGATAGCATATGAATCGGGATGTGAATGAATGATATAGGATGCGAATGAATGATAAGGGATGTGAATGGATGTGATGTGATGTGAATCGGGATGTGAATAAATGATATAGGATATGAATGAATGATAAGGGATGTGAATGGATGTGATGTGATGTGAATCGGGATGTGAATGAACGATAAGGGACATGAATGAATGTGTTAGCATGTGAATCAGGATATGAATGAATGAGATGTGATGTGAAATGAATGTGATAAGATGCGATGTAAAGTGGATAGATGTTAATGTATGTGAAGTGATGAGATATATGGGTAGATGCAAGTGGATGAGACTTGATGAGAATAAATGAGGAAATAAGTGATGAGATAGAAAAAGATGTGATTAGATGAGAATGGGAATGCTTATGAAATGAGGTGGATTGATGTGTGGATAATGTGGACTAATGTGCATGGATGTTTGGATGATGTGGATTGATGTGGATTGATGTATGGAAGATATGGATGGATGTGTGGATAAGGTGGATTGATGTGGATGATGTGGATTGGTTTGTGTATGATGAGTGAATGATGTGGATGGATGTATGGATGACGTGGATTGATGTGTGGATAATGTGGATTGATGTGCATGGATGTTTGAATAATGTGGATTGATGTGGATGGATGTATGGATGATGTGGATTGATGTGTGGATGATGCGATTGGATGTGATTTGATGTAGGAATGATGTGATGTGATAGGGATTGATGATGAAAACAAAATTATGGTAAGATGAAAAAAAGATGGGGTCTAATGTGAAAGGATGCAGAATGAGAAAAGATGGGGTCTAATGTGAAAGGATGCGGAGTAATGAGAAAAGATGG
This sequence comes from Cibotium barometz, assembly GCF_041138505.1. Taxonomy (NCBI): domain Eukaryota; kingdom Viridiplantae; phylum Streptophyta; class Polypodiopsida; order Cyatheales; family Cibotiaceae; genus Cibotium; species Cibotium barometz. Next base: position 42,599,097 of record NC_141089.1, on the reverse strand, counting down.
AAATATTGTTGGAACTGTATTTGTTTGTGAAATCTGTTTTTAAATGACTGTTTTATGTCAAGAATGCTAGGGAAGCATTTTGATCGTCTTGTGAATGAGGTCGTGGAGACCTATCTGTTAAAGTTGCAACTGCTGACAGAGAGTCATCGGAGGACGTCTCGCGTAGCAAGGTCGGCCGAGGTCTTGTTGACCAGCCTCGGTTTGATTAAATGGTGAGCTTGATGAGGGACCAAGGAAGCGGCCTATGAGTGAAGCGCTAGGTGACCTGCGAAGGATCCTAGAGGGTGCTAACCATACAGTGGGTCACCAAAGATACCCACGAGTACGTCGGGGAAGATATTGGAACAAGGAGTAAGAATTGTTTTCTAAATTCAGGCATGGATCTAGTTGATTGACCTTGCTGGTCCCCTCAACGGATGAGTCCATGGCTCTTTTATATCGATCTGTTGGTAGATCTTGCTGATCTTCAATGAAGATTCCATCTGGATATTTTTATGTGATTATATTGCCGGGTACTATGAGCTAGGAACTATAGAAAAGGCCCCTGAGTGAATAGGTGGTGAGCGTTCTGGTTGCCAATGATGCCATAGGTACCGATGAAGGAAGGAATTAGAAATTAGGATTCAACTGGATAATTAGAGGATTATGGATCATTAACACTATGGTTTCATTAAATGATTGTTTTAAAGATTGTTGATTCTGTGAAAAAGGCAAGTTCATATTGGGTGTGTAAGTGGTGCCATCACTACAGTGGTTGGGCGGTTGGCTAACCCATGGGACTGGATGGGGTTAGGCTGGACTGATGGATCCCTAAATAGAGACTCAATTTCTATATATTATGATAGATGAATGTGTCATGGAGTTCTAAATCATCAAAAATTGAGATATTTCATCTCTCCTCTCTCCTAATTCAACTCTAGTTCCAAAAAGAAAGCTAAACTGACCTAAAAATGGTCAAAAATTAACCAAACTGATCTAGAAAATTCTAGAGTCAGTTTGCTTGGTTAGGAGCTCACTTTTTCCTATAAATAGAAGCCTCCCCCTTTGTTAAAGCTTAATAGTGTTTTATGCATTGTTACTCTACTCCTCCCAAGAGCCAAGAACTGTGAATTTCTTAATAATTCACTAATTTTTGACCATTCCCTCTTCTAAAGATTTGATGGCCACTCTTGTTGCAAACAAGAGTAGATCCCTCAAACCATCAAACCAAAGGAAAGCTCTCAGAAATTTATGTAAGTTAGAAATCTTACTTTTTCTTTATTCTTTTAATGGTTTTCTAATTTTTGTTATCTTTAAAATGATAATCTGAAGCTATGCCTTGCTGGAAAGGCTTCCCCCCTCTCTCATTCTTAAATTCAGCCCTTCTTTATCCTAGATAAGTAATCTAATTGTTGGAATTAAACTTTTCATATTGTTTCTCTTTGAAAAGTGAAATTTGATTAGTTTAGAGTGCTTAAAACCAATTGGGGATCATTTTTAAGTAATTTTAAGTTAGGAAAATTTGAAAAATGGTCAGCCATACAAAGGAGGTTATAGCAAAATTTTCTAAAAATTGGTGAAATAAGTTTTATCTTTTATTATCCAAAAAGAGTAATCCCCACCAATTGTGTATTCTAAAAGTGTAATTTTCATTTTATGCATAGGAAGATGCATAAAGAAATTTATTTTTATTTCAAAAGAGTTATTCTCATCAATTTTCATTTTATGCATAGGAAGATGCATAAAGAAATTTATTTTTATTTCAAAAGAGTTATTCTCATCAATTTTCATTTTATGCATAGGAAGATGCATAAAGAAATTTTTTTTTATTTCAAAAGAGTTATGTTCATCAATTTTCATTTTATGCATAGGAATGAGTTATTCTCATCAATTTTCATTTTATGCATAGGAAGATGCATAAGGAAAAAAAATTATTTCAAAAGAGTTATTTTCATCAATTTTCATTTTATGCATAGAAAGATGCATAAAGAAAAAAAATTTATTTCAAAAGAGTTATTTTCATCAATTTTCATTTTATGCATAGGAAGATGCATTAAAAAATGTATTTCAAAAGTGTTATTCTCATCAATTTTGATTTTATGCATAGAAAGATGCATAAAAAATTTTTTTTAATTCAAAAGAGTTATTCTCCTTAAAGTTTAAATTACGCATAAATAGATGTGTAAATAATCTTTATATAAAAAAAATAAGGATTCTCTTGCATTCTAAGAATGGATATTATGAGATGGGATGTGAATCAGATAGATGAGAATGAATAGAGAATAGATGTGATGAAAATTGAAGTAATGAGAATGAGAGGTAAATAGATGTGATGATATGTGATATGAATCAAATAGATGAGAATGAAAGGATGGATAGATGTGATGAGAATGAAAGGATGGATAGATGTGATGAGAATAGATGTGATGAGAATGAGAGGTAAATAGATGTGATGAGATGGGATTGGAATAAGACAGATAGGATTGAATGGATGGATGTATGTGAAGAATAAAAGTGGATGTATGTTAAAGAATGGATGTGGATGTGTGTATGTGAAAGGATAGATAAGGATGTGTATGTGATAAATATGGATAAGGATGTATGTGAAAGGATAGATGTGGATGTGTATGTGATAAGTATGGATGTGGATGTATGTGAAAGGATAGATGTGGATGTGTATGTGATAAGTATGGATGTGGATGTATGTGAAGCATAGAAGTGGATGTATGTGATAGAACGGATGTGGATGTGTGTATGTGAAAGGATGGATGTGGATGTATGTGAAGAATAGAAGTGGATGTATGTGATAGAATGGATGTGGATGGGTGTATGTGAAAGGATAGATGTGGATGTGTATGTGATAAATATGGATGTGGATGTATGTGAAAGGATAGATGTGGTTGTGTATGTGATAAGTATGGATGTGGATGTATGTGAAAGGATAGATGTGGATGTGTATGTGATAAGTATGGATGTGGATGTATGTGAAAGGATAGATGTGGATGTGTATGTGATAAGTATAGATGTGGATGTATGTGGGAGAATATATGTAGATGTAAATGTGATGGATATGAACGAGAATTGAAGCGATGAGATGTGATGTAAATTGGATAGATATGAATGATAAGGGATGTGAATGAATGTGATAGCATATGAATCAGGATATGAATGAATGATATAGGATGTGAATAAATGATAAGGGATGTGAATGGATGTGATGTGATGTGAATCGGGATGTGAATGAATGATAAGGGATGTGAATGGATGTGATGTGATGTGAATCGGGATTTGAATGAATGATAAGGGACATGAATGAATGTGATAGCATGTGAATCAGGATGTGAATGAATGAGATGTGATGTGAAATGAATGTGATAAGATGCGATGTAAACTGGATAGATGTTAATGTATGTGAAGTGATGAGATATATGGGTAGATGCAAGTGGATGAGACTTGATGAGGATAAATGAGGAAACAAGTGATGAGATAGAAAAAGATGTGATTAGATGAGAATGAGAATGCTTATGAAATGAGGTGGATTGATGTGTGGATAATGTGGATTGATGTGCATGGATGTTTGGATGATGTGGATTGACGTGTGGATTGATGTGGATGGATGTATGGAAGATATGGATGGATGTGTGGATAATGTGGATTGATGTGGATGATGTGGATTGGTGTGTGTATGATGAGTGAATGATGTGGATTGATGTGGATGGATGTATGGATGAGGTGGATTGATGTGTGGATAATGTGGATTGATGTGCATGGATGTTTGAATGATGTGGATTGACGTGTGGATTGATGTGGATGGATGTATGGATGATGTGGATTGATGTGTGGATGATGCGATTCGATGTGATTTGATGTAGGAATGATGTGATGTGATAGGGATCGATGATGAGAATAAAATTGTGGTAAGATGAAAAAAAGATGGGGTCTAATGTGAAAGGATGCGAAGTAATGAGAAAAGATGGAAATATGGTTGAAACTGTATTTGTTTGTGAAATCTGTTTTTAATTGACTGTTTTATGTCAAGAATGCTAGGGAAGCATTTTGACCGTCTTGTGAATGAGGTCGTGGAGACCTATCAGTTAAAGTTGCAACTACTAACGGAGAGTCATCGGAGGACGTCTCCCGTAGCAAGGCCAGCCGAGGTCTTGAGATGAGTCTCGGTTTGATTAAATGGTGAGCTTTCGGTGGTACAGTGGATGAGGGACCAAGGAAGCGACCTATGAGTGAAGCGCTAGAAGGATCCTAGAGGGTGCTGACCATACGGTGCTCGGGCTCTGGGTCACCGAAGATACCCACGAGTACGTCAGGAAAGATATTGGAACAAGGAGTAAGAGTTGTTTTCTGAATTCGGGCATGGATCTGGTTGATTGACCGTGCTGGTCCTCAACGGATGAGTCCATGGCTCTTTTATATAGATCTGTTGTTTGGTAGATCTTGCTGATCTTCAACGGAGATTCCATCTGGATATTTTTATGTGATTATATTGCCGGGTACTATGAGCTAGGAACTATAGAAAAAGCCCCTGAGTGAACAGGTGGTGAGCGTTCTGGTTGCCAATGATGCCATAGGTACACCGATGAAGGAAGGAATTAGAAATTAGGATTCAACTGGATAATTAGAGGATTATTAATCAGTAACACTATGGTTTCGTTAAACGATTGTGTAAAAGATTGTTGAATCTGTGAAAAAGTCAAGTTCATATTAGTGTGTAAGTGGTGTGACTAGTTTTATGTTTGCATGAGTATCCGGCTAGGGGGCCTGGGAACTCTTTTCTTTGGTACCCGAGACAAAACCTAACCAAATTCCTAATTGGATCCCATCACTACAATGGTTGGGTGGTTGGCTAACCCATGGGATTGGATGGGGTTAGGCTGGACTGATGGATACCTAAATCGAGACTCAATTTCTATATAGTACGATAGATGAAGTAAATCTCGCACAAAAATTGTTCTATGGAAAAGAATCAACGGCTGTGCCTCTCAATGAGGAAAAAAGTGTTGGTCTCTATGATCCAAGTACAATCTTTTCCCTGATCTGACTATGGCACTTACGGGTTCAGTCAGATGAGTTCAGTTAGTTAAGACTTTTGACTACTTTAGAGAAAAGTTATCCTGGAGGAATCGCCCGTGCTTTCTGGGCAAGGGAAGTTTTTCCGGGTTCGATTTTGGAAGAACGATGGATTAGTCTCTTGTCCGGATATCCGTGTGGGCAAGGCCCGGAGTGTGCAAGAAGTGCTACTTCCGCTGCTAGCACCCCTGAATTCGTTGTGCGGTGGGTTCAGGGATCTTACAGCTGGTATCAGAGCAAATTGGCTAATGAGGATCAACTGAGAAGCCAAAAATGTCAAAAATTTATGAAGGAGTAAAAGGTTGTAATTGTGTGATAAAATTCATACAAATTAATATTCAAACTGAAATTTGTAAATTGGTAATTGGGTCTTCAGATGGAAGTACCGCAACTGTATGGAATCCTTGACTTGCTTGAGGCCGAGACATGATGGTATTTACCTTATAGTTCCAAGGACCGTGACTACCCGTATATACCGAGAGTATAACTGTAGCTCTTTACTGGCAGTATATACGAGTAAATCTAAGACTTGAAATTGTAAGCATTAATACTATCTAGATGATGAATTCGAATGTGGTTGATATGATTTTAAATTCTGATTGAGAACTGATGAGTTGATTTGGATTCTGATTGAAAACTGAAGATTTCTGAATTTTGGCTGAATTGTAATAACTAAGCAAAACCACAATAAGGATGAATGGAATGAGTCCCCATGATAATGTTCGTAGCTGGAATGATGTTAATGACTTCAGCAAATCACTATGAGATTAGTGGATTGTGCTAGCAGATTGCTGCTGTTAACACTTGACCCAGTGGATCAAGTTAAGGGGTGTCAAATTAAAACTCTGTAAAATTGAAAATTTCCATGGCGGACTGTTCAGATAGAAATCTCGGTCTAATGGACCATTATTGTGATAAGGATTGAATGTTACAATCTGAGTGATTTATTATCTGATGATGAGTTTTAGATAAGGGATCTTTATCCCAAGATTCTGTTAGGTTCTCCAGACTATAAGGGACCCTGAATCAGTTGGATCATCTTTAGGAAAAGATTTCTCCTCTAGTTTTGCGAGATGAGGACATCTCGCATTTTTTAGGTGGTGGGGTAAAATGTAAGATTCCTCCCCAGCCTCTCAGGAAGTCAAGTATCTTCCCCTTTAAAATCAATCCCCTCTTCAGAAATATAAAAGATCTTATTTCTGCTTGTTTTGGCCTAGAGAGAGAAAATGTTCTAGAGAGAGGTTATTCAGATTTTGAATATTTTTGGATGGAAAAATATCTCTTCTTATTAAAATAAGTTCCCCCGAAACAAAAGTTCAAAAAGATTTTCAGAAGGTGCATTAGAAATCAAGTATAATCTGTTCAAGTGGCCTTATCCTAGGGGTCCAGATTTTCGAAAAATTTTAAATTAAGGTATTGAGGGGCCAATCAGATTCATCCAAATGTGTGGAGAAGATAAATAGAATAAATAAAGAAAATCCCCCAAAAAATGAGTAAATACTCACATAAGATGAAGAGTGGACTAAGGACCAAAGGAATTCTTAAAAAATGGATTTTTGACACCTCAAAATGGGAATTTCCCCCCTCATGAATGAGGCGTCTACTTCACATGTGTCATGGATTTTTAAATCATCAAAAATTGAGATTATTCATCTCTCCTCTCTCCTAATTCAATTCTAGTTCCAAAAAGTAAGCTAAACTGACCTAAAAATGGTCAAAAATTAACCAAACTGATCTGGAAAATTCTAGAGTCAGTTTGCTTGGTTAGGAGCTCACTTTTTCCTATAAATAGAAGCCTCCCCCTTTGTTAAAGCTTAATAGTGTTTTATGCACTATTACTCTGCTCCTCCCAAGAGCCAAGAACTGCGAATTTCTTAATAATTCACTAGTTTTTGATCATTCCCTCTTCTAAAGATTTGGTGGCCACTCTTGTTGCAAACAAGAGTAGATCCCTCAAACCATCAAGCCAAAGGAAAGCTCTCAAAAATTTATGTAAGTTAGAAATCTTACTTTTTCTTTATTCTTTTAATGGTTTTCTAATTTTTGTTATCTTTAAAATGATAATCTGAAGCTATGCCTTGCTGGAAAGGCTTCCCCCCTCTCTCATTCTTAAATCCAGCCCTTCTTTACCCTAGTTAAGTAATCTAATTGTTGGAATTAAACTTTTCATATTTGTTTCTCTTTGAAAAGTAAAATTTGATTAGTTTAGAGTGCTTAAAACAAATTGGGGATAATTTTTAAGTAATTTTAAGTTAGGAAAATTTGAAAAATGGTCAGCCATACAAAGGAGGTTATGGCAAAATTTTTAAAAAAATTGGTGAAATAAGTTTTATCTTTTATTATCCAAAAAGAGTAATCCCCACCAATTGTGTATTCTAAAAGTGTAATTTTCATTTTATGCATAGGAATGAGTTATTCTCATCAATTTTCATTTTATGCATAGGAAGATGCATAAAGAAATTTATTTTTATTTCAAAAGAGTTATTCTCATCAATTTTTATTTTATGCATAGAAAGATGCATAAAGAAATTTATTTTTATTTCAAAAGAGTTATTTTCATCAATTTTCATTTTATGCATAGGAAGATGCATAAAGAAATTTATTTTTATTTCAAAAGAGTTATTCTCATCAATTTTCATTTTATGCATAGGAATGAGTTATTCTCATCAATTGTCATTTTATGCATAGGAAGATGCATAAAGAAATTTATTTTTATTTCAAAAGAGTTATTTTCGTCAATTTTCATTTTATGCATAGGAAGATGCATAAAGATTTTTTTTTTATTTCAAAAGAGTTATTCGCATCAATTTTGATTTTATGCATAGAAAGATGCATAAAGAAATTATTTTTTTAATTCAAAAGAGTTATTCTCCTTAAAACTTAAATTATGCATAAATAGATGTGTAAAGAATCTTTATATATAAAAATAAGGATTCTCTTGCATCTCTAAGAATGGATGTGATGAGATGGGATGTGAATCAGATAGATGAGAATGAATAGAGAATAGATGTGATAAAAATTGAAGTAATGAGAATGAGAGGTAGATAGATGTGATGATATGTGATATGAATAGAGAATAGATGTGATGAAAATTGAAGTAATGAGAATGAGAGGTAGATAGATGTGATGATATGTGATATGAATCAAATAGATGAGAATGAAAGGATGGATAGATGTGATGAGAATGAGAGGTAAATAGATGTGATGAGATGGGATGCGAATCAGACAAATAGGAATGAATGGATGGATAGATGTGGATGTATGTGAAGAATAGAAGTGGATGTATGTTAAAGAATGGATGTGGATGTGTGTATGAAAGGATAGATGTGGATGTGTATGTGATAAATATGGATGTGGATATATGTAAAAGGATAGATGTAGATGTGTATGTGATAAATATGGATGTGGATGTATGTGAAAGGATAGATGTGGATGTGTATGTGATAAGTATGGATGTGGATGTATGTGAAGCATAAAAGTGGATGTGATAAGTATGGATGTGGATGTATGTGATAGAATGGATGTGGATGTGTGTATGTGAAAGGATGGATGTGGATGTATGTGAAGAATGGAAGTGGATGTATGTGATAGAATGGATGTGGATGGGTGTATGTGAAAAGATAGATGTGGATGTGTATGTGATAAATATGGATGTGGATGTATGTGAAAGGATAGATGTGGATGTGTATGTGATAAGTATGGATGTGGATGTATGTGAAAGGATAGATGTGGATGTGTATGTGATAAGTATGGATGTGGATGTATGTGGGAGAATATATGTGGATGTAAATGTGATGGATATAAGCAAGAATTGAAGCGATGAGATGTGATGTAAATTGGATAAATATGAATGATAAGGGATGTGAATGAATGATATAGGGTGTGAATGAATGTAATAGCATATGAATCGGGATGTGAATGAATGATATAGGATGTGAATGAATGATAAGGGATGTGAATGGATGTGATGTGATGTGAATCGGGATGTGAATGAACGATAAGGGACATGAATGAATGTGATAGCATGTGAATGAATGAGATGTGATGTGAAATGAATGTTATCGTACTATACAGAAATTGAGTCTCGATTTAGGGGTCCATCAGTCCAGCCTAACCCCATCCAGTCCCATGGGTTAGCCAACCGCCCAACCATTGTAGTGATGGGATCCAATTAGGAATTTGGTTAGGTTTTGTCCCGGGTACCAGGGAAAAGAGTTCCCAGGCCCCCTAGCCGGATACTCATGCAAACATAAAACTAGTCACACCCAATATGAACTTGCCTTTTTCACAGATTCAACAATCATTTAATGAAACCATAGTGTTACTGATCAATAATCCTCTAATTATCCAGTTGAATCCTAATTTCTAATTCCTTCCTTCATCGATGTACCTATGGCATCATTGGCGACCAGAACGCTCACCACCTGTTCATCTAAGGGCCTTTTCTATAGTTGCTAGCTCATAGTACCCGGCAATATAATCACATAAAAATATCCAGATGGAATCTCCTTTGAAGATTAGCAAGATCTACCAACAGATCCATATAAAAGAGCCATGGACTCATCCGTTGAGGACCAGCAAGGTCAATCAACCAGATCTATGTCCGAATTCAAAAAACAACTCTTACTCCTTGTTCCAATATCTTCTCCGACGTACTGATGGGTATCTTCAGCGACCCAGAGCCCGAGCACCGTATGGTCAGCATCCTCTAAGATCCTTCGCAAGTCACCTAGCGCTTCACTCATAGGCCGCTTCCTTGGTCCCTCATCCACTATACCACCGGAAGCTCACCATTTAATCAAACCGAGGCTGGTCAAGACCTCGGCCGCGACCTTGATACGCGAGACCTCCTCCGATGACTCTCCGTCAACAGTTGTGCAACTTTAACAGATAGGTCTCCACGATATCATTCACAAGACGGTCAAAATGCTTCCCCAGCATTCTTGACATAAAATAGTCATTTAAAAACAGATTTCACAAACAAATACAGTTCCAACAATATTTTCATCTTTTCTCATTACTCTGCATCCTTTCACATTAGACCCCATCTTTTTTTCATCTTACCACAATTTTATTTTCATCATCGATCCCTATCACATCACATCATTCCTACATCAAATCACATCCAATCGCATCATCCAGACATCAATCCACATCATCCATACATCCATCCACATCAACCCACACGTCAATCCACATCATTCAAACATCCATGCACATCAATCCACATTATCCACACATCAATCCACCTCATCCATACATCCATCCACATCATCCACATCATACACATCATTCACTCATCATACACACACCAATCCACATCATCCACTCATCATACACACACCAATCCACATCATCCACATCAATCCACATTATCCACACATCCATCCATATCTTCCATACATCCATCCACATTAATCCACACGTCAATCCACATCATCCAAACATCCATGCACATCAATCCACATTATCCACACATCAATCCACCTCATTTCATAAGCATTCCCATCCTTATCTAATCACATCTTTCTCTATCTCATCACTTATTTCCTCATTTATCCTCATCATGTCTAATCCACTTGCATCTACTTATATATCTCATCACTTCACATACATTAACATCTATCCAGTTTACATCGCATCTTATCATCAATCTTTCCCTGATCTGACTATGGGACTTACGAGTTAGGTCAGATCAGTTCAGTTAGTCAAGACTTTTGACTACGTTAGAGAAAAGTTATCCTGGAAGAATCGCCCACCCGTGCTTTCCGAGCAAGGGAAGTTTTTTCGGGTTCGGTTTTGGAAGAACCGATGGATTAGTCTCTTGTCTGGATATCCGTGGGGGCGAGGCCCGGAGTGTGGAACCCTGCCCCGCGCAAGAAGTGCTACTTCCGCTGCTAGCACCCCTGAATTCATTGTGCGGTGGGGTTAAGGATCTTACAGCTGGTATCATAGCAAATTGGCTAATGAGCATCAACTGAGAAGCCAAAAATGTCAAAAATTTATGAAGAAGCAGTAAAAGGTTATAATTGTGTGATAAAATTCATACAAATTAATATTCAAATTGAAATTCATAAATTGGTAATTGGGTCTTCAGATGGAAGTACCACAATTGTATGGAATCCTTCACTTGCTTGAGGCCTAGACATGACAGCTCTTTACTGGCAGTATATACGAGTAAATCTAAGACTTGAAATTGTAAGCATTAATACTATCTGGACATGATGGTATTTACCTTATAGTTCCAAGGACCGTGACTACCCGTATATACCGAGGGTATAACTGCAGCTCTTTACTAGCAGTATATACGAGTAAATCTAAGACTTGAAATTGTAAGCATTAATACTATCTAGATGATGAATTCAAATGTGGTCGATATGATTTTAAATTCTGATTGAGAACTGATGAGTTGATTTGGATTCAGATTGAAAACTGAAGATTTCTGAATTTTGGCTGAATTGTAATAACTAAGCAAAACCACAATAAGGATGAATGGGACGAGTCCCTGTGATAATGTTCGTAGCTGGAATGACGTTAATGACTTCAGCAAATCACTATGAGATTAGTGGATTATGCTGGCAGATTGCTGCTGTTAACACTTGACCCAGTGGATCAAGTTAAGGGGTGTCAAATTAATACTCTGTAAAATTGAAAATTTCCATGGCGGACTGTTCAGATAGAAATCTCGATCTAATGGACCATGATAAGGATTGAATGTTACGATCTGAGTGATTTATTATCTGATGATGAGTTTTATATAAGGGATCTTTATCCCAGGATTCTGTTAGGTTCTCTAGACTATAAGGAACCCAGAAGCAGTTGGATCTTAAGGAAAAGAATTCTCCTCTAGTTTTGCGAGATGAAGACATCTCGCATTTTTTAAGTGGGGTAGAATGTAAGATTCCTCCCCAGCCTCTGAGGATGTCTGGTATCTTCCCCTGTAATCAATCCCCTCTTCAGAAATATAAAAGATCTTATTTCTACCTGTTTTGGCTTAGAGAGAGAAAATATTTTAGAGAGAGGTTATTCAGATTTTGAATATTTTTGGATCGAAAAATATCTCTTCTTATTAAAATAAGTTCCCTCGAAACAGAAGTTCAAAAAGATTTTCAGAAGGCGCATTAGAAATCAAGTATAATCTGTTGAAGTGGCCTTATCCTAGGGGTCCAGATTTTTGAAAAATTTTAAATTAAGGTTTTGAGGGGCCAATCAGATTCATCCAAATGTGTGGAGAAGATAAATAGAAGAAATAAAGAAAATCTCCCCAAAAATGAGTAAATACTCACATAAGATGAAGAGTAGACTAAGGACCAAAGGAATTCTAAAAAAATGGATTTTTGACACCTCAAAATGGGAATTCCCCCCCTCATAAATGAGGCGACTACTTCACATGTGTAATGGAGTTTTAAATCATCAAAAATTGAGATATTTCATCTCTCCTCTCTCCTAATTCAAGTCTAGCTCCAAAAAGTAAGCTAAACTGGTCAAAAATTGACCAAACTGATTTGGAAAATTCTAGAGTCACTTTGCTTGGTTAGGAGCTCACTTTTTCCTATAAATAGAAGCCTCCCCCTTTGTTAAAGCTTAATAGTGTTTTATGCATTATTACTTTGGTCCTCCCAAGAGCCAAGAACTGTGAATTGCTTAATAACTCACTAGTTTTTGACCATTCCCTCTTCTAAAGATTTGGTGGCCACTCTTGTTGCAAACAAGAGTAGATCCCTCAAACCATCAAGCCAAAGGAAAGCTCTCAAAAATTTATGTAAGTTAGAAATCTTACTTTTTCTTTATTCTTTTAATGGTTTTCTAAAATTTTTTATCTTTAAAATGATAATCTGAAGCTATGCCTTGCTGGAAAGGTTTCCCCCCTCTCTCATTCTTAAATTCAGCCTTTCTTTATCCAGTTAAGTAATCTAATTGTTGGAATTAAACTTTTCATATTGTTTCTCTTTGAAAAGTGAAATTTGATTAGTTTAGAGTGCTTAAAACCAATTGGGGATAATTTTTTAGTAATTTTAAGTTAGAAAAACTTGAAAAACGGTCAGCCATACAAAGGAGGTTATGGCAAAATTTTCTAAAAATTGGTGAAATAAGTTTTATCTTTTATTATCCAAAAAGAGTAATCCCCACCAATTGTGTATTCTAAAAGTGTAATTTTCATTTTATGCATAGGAATGAGTTATTCTCATCAATTTTCATTCTATGCATAGGAAGATGCATAAAGAAATTTATTTTTATTTCAAAAGAGTTATTCTCATCAATTTTCATTTTATGCATAGGAAGATGCATAAAGAAATTTATTTTTATTTCAAAAGAGTTATTCTCATCAATTTTGATTTTATGCATAGAAAGATGCATAAAGAAATTATTTTTAATTCAAAGAGTTATTCTCCTTAAAATTTAAATTATGCATAAGTAGATGTGTAAAGAATCTTTATATAAAAAATAAGGATTCTCTTGCATTCTAAGAATGTATGTGAGGAGATGGAATGTGATTCTATAGATGAGAATGAATAGAGAATAGATGTGATGAAAATTGAAGTAATGAGAATGAGAGGTAGATAGATGTGATGATATGTGATATGAATCAAATAGATGAGAATGAAAGGATGGATAGATGTGATGAAAATGAGAGGTAAATAGATGTGATGAGATTGGATGCAAATCAGACAGATAGGAATGAATGGATGGATGGATGTGGATGTATGTGAAGAATAGAAGTGGATGTATGTTAAAGAATGGATGTGGATGTATGTATGTGAAAGGATAGATGTGGATGTGTATGTGATAAATATGGATGTGGATGTATGTGAAAGGATAGATGTGGATGTGTATGTGATAAGTATGGATGTGGATGTTAGTGAAAGGATAGATGTGGATGTGTATGTAATAAGTATGGATGTGGATGTATGTGAAGCATAGAAGTGGATAGTATGTGATAGAATGGATGTGGATGTGTGTATGTGAAGATTAGAAGTGGATGTATGTGATAGAATAGATGTGGATGGGTGTATGTGAAAGGATAGATATGGATGTGTATGTGATAAATATGGATGTGGATGTATGTGAAGGATAGATGTGGATGTGTATGTGATAAATATGGATGTGGATGTATGTGAAAGGATAGATGTGGATGTGTATGTGATAAGTATGGATGTGGATGTATGTGAAAGGATAGATGTGGATGTGTATGTGATAAGTATGGATGTGGATGTATGTGGGAGAATATATGTGGATGTGAATGTGATGGATATGAATGAGAATTGAAGCGATGAGATGTGATATAAATTGGATAGATATGAATGATAAGGGATGTGAACGAATGATATAGGATGTGAATGAATGTGATAGCATATGAATCGGGATGTGAATGAATGATAAGGGATGTGAATGGATGTGATGTGATGTGAATCGGGATGTGAATGAATGATATAGGATATGAATGAATGATAAGGGATGTGAATGGATGCTACTGAGAATATACCATCAGAATGGGTTAGAAGAGTGTCAGCTCTATAGGCAGCCATGTGTCCAGGGGGTCAGCAGATGAAGTAAAAGGGTCATTTTGATCATTTTGGGTACAAGGAAAGCTATTCTTTGTCGAGTCAGATAATTTGTAGACTAACAAAAGTTAGATAGGGTTGTGGGAAAACTTCTCATTTTGGAGAAGCTACGACTTGATAGTAATGTTAGTTGGATGTCTAGAGGGTCATATTTTGGTTTAGGTTAGGTGTATAGAGGATTTAGAGGTCTTGGAGGACTCAGAACTAAGAAAATATACTCTAGTTGAGTCAGTCATCAACAATCAACAATCAACAATTAACAATTGGCAAATCAAACATCAGATCAGTCTCAGTAGTAGTTGGATGTTGACAGCAAAGTATCTTTGGAGCCAAATCTTCATGAAGCTAGGGAAGCCTAAGGGTTAGGAGGATACATCCATCAATGAGATACATCCAATATCCCCCTGAGTCAAAAAGATAATGCACCCATGCATAGGATCATGTGGGTACATGATAGCCTATATAGCACCACCCACTCGGATCATAGGTGAATACATCATGTCCAAAAGTAAATGCCTGATAGACTATGTATGTATCAATGCATAGGCATCCATGATCATCAAAAGAGAATGCCTCATACTCCATATAGCATGCTCCATCAAATGTGAATCCATGTCCTCACTGCATACATCACCATGCATAGGTCCATAGGCATGATCCACATCACAAATGACTACTACCTGAGCATAATCCATATGTACGAAGGCATAATCCTCAACACTGTCCATATAACCCTCATAGAGGTCACAATCATAGACTCTCCACTTATCTCCCAAGAAAGGGTAATAGACAGGATTCCCATAGAACCTCCATGAAGTGTCTAATAGTTGCTCACTACCAGATGCATGAATAACCTCATCATCGATGTCATCCACATTGATAATGTCATCCACATGCTCACTAGCATCATAAAACTCATCCTCATAATATGTAGCATGTGTATGCACACTACCATCATCCACATCAACATATAGTTTATGGCAAAATTTTCCATAATTTTGTGGAAAAGAAAGTTGTTTTTATGTTATTCCAAAAGAGTTATTCCCACCATTTTTGCATCTAAAAGAAATATTCTAATTACTCCATGTACATATTCACCTATGAATATGCATGGATATCACTGATATTAATTATTAAAATTGATTTTTATGCATAAAAAGATGCATAATGAAAAAAAAAATTATTATAAAAGTGTTATTCTCTTTAAAATTGATTTTTATGCATAGAAAGATGCATAATGGAAATTTTTTTAATTATAAAAGTGTTATTCTCATTAAATTTGATTTTTATGCATAGAAAGATGCATAATGGAAATTTTTTTATTATAAAAGTTATTCTCATTAAAATTGATTTTTATGCATAGAAAGATGCATAATGGAAATGTTTTATTATAAAAGTGTTATTCTCATTAAATTTGATTTTTATGCATAGAAAGATGCATAATGGAAATTTTTATTATTATGAAAGTGTTATTCTCATTAAATTTGATTTTTATGCATAGAAAGATGCATAATGGAAAAATTTTTTATTATAAAAGTTGTATTCTCATTAAAATTTATTTTTATGCATAGAAAGATGCATAATGGAAATTTTTTTATTATAAAAGTGTTATTCTCATTTAATTTGATTTTTATGCATAGAAAGATGCATGATGGAAATTTTTTTTATTATAAAAGTGTTACTCTCATTAAATTTTATTATAAAAGTGTTACACTTTTTATTATAAAAGTGTTACTCTCATTAAATTTGATTTTTATGCATAGAAAGATGCATAATGGAAATTTTTTTATTATAAAAGTGTTATTCTCATTAAAATTGATTTTTATGCATGAAAGATGCATAATGGAATTTTTTATTATAAAAGTGTTATTCTCATTAAATTTGATTTTTATGCATAGAAAGATGCATAAAGGAATTTTTTAATTATACAAGTGTTATTCTTATTAAATTTGATTTTTATGCATAGAAAGATGCATAAAGGAAATTTTTTTATCATAAAAGTGTTATTCCTATTAAATTTGGTTTTTATGCATAAATAGATGCATAAAGAAATTCTCTTTATTTTAAAAGTGTTATTCCTATTAAATTTGATTTTATGCATAAATAGATGCATAAAAGGATTTTTTTATAAAAAAGTTATTCCCATTGAAGTTGTTTTTTATGCATAAATAGATGCATAAAGAATTTTAATATCAAAGTTAGAATTCTCTTAAATTCTATGTTTAAATCCTATGAGTAATTGGTAAATGAATAATTAAATACTCTAAGAGAGAAATTTCTATCATTTTATGTAAAAAGAAATTTCAAGAAATCTATCGAGATCGAAATATTTAGATAAATGATTATTTTATTCCTCATTGGAATTTGTAACTAATTTAGAAATCAGTTAAGTGAATATTCAAAGAAAGAAAGTCAATAAAATAGTAACTGAATTACCAAACCTTTTCGAGAAAGATAGTTCAGGCAAAATCTTATCAGACTCGAACCCTGAATCAAACTATGACCAAGACCAAACTCTTTCGCCAGTTTTGAGGAAAGAAGGTGTGACCACTTTAGAAAAATACACTCAAAACTCCTGCTAAATCTGAAACTAAGTTTAAGACCCTTCGAATTGATCTGGGGATCAAGGTTACAGAATTCGACGAATTTTGGTATGAAATTCAGAATTCTGTTTAAGAAGTTTTAGGGATACTGATTCAAGAAATACTCATTGTATTCAAAAGAAAATCAAACTGAAAACTTGCATAGAAACCCTATTTTCTTAAAGGACTGTCTTACGCCAGAATGCTGGAGCAATTGGTATATGTTTTTCTAAGGGAAGTTCAATTGCAACAGTCGGCGGCGGGGAGTGTTCAAAGGGCGGCTCACACGGAAGAGCCTGCCCAGGTCTTGACCAGCCTCAGTATGGTTGAAAAATGGTGTGCTTTCTGTATGGTGGGCGAGGACCGACGAAGGGGTCCCTGAGTGAAGTGCCAGGACACCTAAGGAGGATCTTGGAGGGTTCTGACCAGGCGATGCACAGGCTCGCGGTGCCTAGGACACCCATGTGTATGTCGTGGAAGATATGTATGATGGACAAAATGATTATTGTAATCTATTATAGGATCTCGTTGTTGCTGACAACCTAGTCTCCAACGAAGAGTCCAGAGTGATATTGTTTTTTGAGAAACAAGGGGCTGGATGGAAATTTTGAGTTATGATATCTGTAACTTGTCAATGGAATATTTTATAAGTTAAAGTTTTAAAGAGGAGTGTGTGCATATCTGTATTCGAAAGAAAAAGTTAAGAAAGGCATTCAATTATGGGTAATTGTCTAGTTCTATTGATTCTAGTGGTTGGGTGTGGTGGCTAACCCATAGGCTAGAATCAGTGGAGTTTTAATAATTAAATTGAAATAATAGGAATACGCTTAGAATTCGAGTAGTTAAATAAAAACCTAAAGAATTTTTGTCTTGACCCTCTCCGCCAAAACTTGGGGGCAGTAGGTTGGGCTTGTTAGTTTTAATAAATTCTTGGAGGTAAAGTATACCAGTTGTGGTTATATTAGGATATTCTATATGCTCCCTATCAAAATTATAAACCACGTTAGTGAGCATAGCCTCCAAATGCCTCTGGATATTTTGATAAAGTTTTATAATACTAAAAGGATGATATAATGTGGATTCTGAGAGGTTTAGATGCTGATGGGTATTATAAACTTCAGTCTAGCCATGGCTAATACTGGTAGCTACGTGCACCAACCTCGTAGTTGTCTGGTGTTATTGGGATATCATCTGGTAGAAATAGGTCAAGTTTATCGACACTATCATCGAGGATGTGTGATTGTTATAGCACCTAACACCAACTACAAAGGTTTAACACTATGTGTAAGATTCCTCCCTAGCCCTCAAGATGTCCAGTATCTTCCCCTGTAGTCAATCCCCTCTTCAAAATAATAAAAGATCTTGTTTCTACCTATTTTGGCTTAGAGAGAGAAAATATTCTAGAGAGACGTTATTCAACTTTTAGATATTTTTGGATGGAAAAATATCTCTCATTAAAATAAATTCCCTCGAAACAGAAGTTTAAAAAGAATTTCAGAAGGTGCATTAGAAATAAATTATAATCTGTTCAAAAGACCTTAGCGATTTTCTAAAAATTTTAGATTAAGGTTCCCATGGACCAATAATATTAATCCAAATGTAAGGAGGAGATAAATTGAAAAATAAAAGAAAAACCCCCCCAAAAATGAGTTAATGTTCACATAAGATGAAGAGTGCACTAAGGACCAAGGAAAATAGTTAAAAACTGATTTTTGACACCTCAGGATAGGGATTCCCTCTCATGAAGTAGGACCCTTTTTCTCATCATTGCTTTTCAATTTTAAATCAATAAAATTAGATATTTCATCTCTCCTCTCTCCTAATTCAAAACTGGATCCAAAAAATGAGCTAAACTGACCCAAAAATGGTAAAAATTTGACCAAGCTGATCTGAAAAATTCTAGAATCAGTTTTCTTGGTTAGAGGCTCATTTTTCCCTATAAATAGAAGCATCCCCCTTTGTAGAAGCTTAATAGTGTTTTATGCACTATTACTCTACTCCTCCCCAAAGCTAAAAACATTGAATTCATTGATAATTCACTTGTTTTTTACCATTTCTTCTACAAAGAATTGGTGGCCACTCTTGATCCAAGCAAGAGTAGAACCCTCAATCCCTCAAGCCAAAGGAAAGCTCACAAAACTCCATGTAAGTTAGAAATTCTATTTTTTTTAATTCTAATCTATGGTTTTTTTGAATTCTTTGCTTTTAAGTGATTGTGGATGTTATGCCTTGATGGAAAGGCTTCCCCTTTCTCTTCATTGTGAATTCAGCCCTTCTTTATCCAAGATGTGTAATCAAAATAATTGAGTTAAACTTTTTGTATTGTTTTCTCTTTAAAAAATGACAATTGATTAGATTAGAGTGCTAAATTCATCTTGGGGGAAATTCTAAGTAGATTTAGAATGTAAAAATTGAGAAATGGTCAGCCATACACAAAGGAGGTCATGGCAAAATTTTCTTAAATTTTGTGGAAATAAGTTTTATCTTTATGTTATTCAAAAGCGTAATCCCCTCCATTTGTGTATTCTAAAAGTGTTATTCTAATTCTATGCACAGAAAGATGCATATTGGAAATATTTTTATTATAAAAGCGTTATTTTCATTAGAATTAATTTCTATGCATAGAAAGATGCATATTGAAAATATTTTTTATTATAAAAGTGTTACTTTCACCAATATTGATTTTTATGCATAAAGTGATGCATAAAAGAATTTTTCTTATTAAAAAAGTGTTACTTTCATCAAAATTGATTTTTATGCATAAAGTGATGCATAAAAGAATTTTTTTATTTATAAAAGTGTGATTTTCATTAGATTTAAATTCTATGAAAATGTATATTTGATATTTTTTATTATAAAAGTGTGATTTTCATTAGATTTAAATTCTATGCATAGAAAGATGCATATTGGATATTTTTATTATAAAAGAGTGATTTTCATTCGATTTAAATTCAATGCATAGAAAGATGCATATTGGATACTTTTTTATTATAAAAGTGTGATTTTCATTAGAATGGTGCGCTTCCGATACGATGGACGAGGGCCGACAAAGCGGTCCCTGAGTGAAGTGCCAGGACACCTAAGGAGGATCCTAGAGGGTTCTGACCAGGTGATGCACGGGCTCACGCGGTGCTGGAGGACACCCATGCGTATGTTGTGGAAGATATTGTATGATGGATCAATGTTTATTGTAATCTGTTACTACTAGATCTCGTTGCTGACCAGCTGGTCTCAACAGAGAGTCCAGAGTAATACTATTTTTTGTGAGAAACAAGGATTAGATGGAAATTTTGAGCTATGACATCTGTAACCAATACTTGTTTGTCAATGGATTGTTTTATAAATTAAAGTTTAAAGAGGAGTGTGTGCGTATCTGTATTCTAAAGCAAAAGTTAAGAAAGGCATTCAATTATGGGTGGGTGAGTACTTGTCTGGTTCTACCACTTCCAGTGGTTGGGTGGTGGCTAACCCATGGGCCGGATGGGATTATGTTGGAATTAGTAGAGTTTTAATAATAAAATTGATTGATAGGAATACGCTTAGAACTCAAGTGGTTAAATAAAAGCCTAAATACTTCTCAAATGAATAGATCAATGGCTGTGCCTGATTCAATTAGGAAAAAAGCATTGATTCCTTCAAGTTAAGTCTGTAATAAATTTTCCTTCTATCTAGTTTAATCAGATGAAGATTAGTTTAGTCTCTTGACCCCGTTAGAAAATTCGTTAAGAAATTCAAAAAGGTGGAATCGTCCCTGTAAGATCCCTGTCCCCACCACGCAACGGATTTGGTGTGCTAGCAGCGGAAGTAGCACATACTCATCTTATCACATCCTATCACATCACATACTCATCTTATCACATCCTATCACATCACATACTCATCTTATCACATCCATTCTTATCTGATCACATCCCCTACACATCTTATCACATCACATACACATTTTATCACATCCCATTTTCATGCTATTACCATTTAATAGCTTTTTCCATATTGATATCGATAATAGGACCTTTTTTCTAAATTCCTGCCAATTGCTTGGCCTAAATTAAAGATTCTTTCTTGAGGACTATTTCTATATTGCTTCTCAATTTCTCAATTTAATTATATTCAATATTCTTCTTTTGAGTCTTCTTTTGAGTAAAAGAATTCATGGGATTTATAGAAATTAATTCTACCGGATTTATAGAAATTAATTCTACCCATATTTCCTCTTATGGTAAAATAATCATAAATTGAATTTATAGTAAAAATTCCTCTTCTTCCCATTTAATTTCTAGGATCCCAATTACCATGGGAATTCTTCTTTTCCCATCAAATATTTCTTATAAAATAAATTCATTTAAAATATCCATTATTTCAATATGCTAGAAATTTCTCTTTGTCCATCTAAATGATGGAATTCCAAATGTCATAATAAGCATTCCTCTTTTGACATTTAAATGTTTCTCATAGATAAATAAATTTATCTAAAAATTCATCTTTGAAATTAAATGAATTATCCCATAATTCCAAAATGATAGGAAATTCTCTTTTTCCCATCCAATCATGGAATTCCAAATGTAATGGAAATTCCTCTTTTAACATTTAATTACTTCTCATAGATAAATAAATTCATTTAAAAATTTATTTTTAAAATTAAATGAATTATCCCATAATTCCAATATGATAGGAAATTCTCTTTTCCCATCCAATGATGGAATTCCAAATGTAATGGGAATTCCTCTTTTAACATTTAATTACTTCTCATAGATAAATAAATTTATCTAAAAAATTATTTTTAAAATTAAATTAATTATCCCATTATTCCAATATGATAGGAAATTCTCTTTTCCCATCCAATGATGGAATTCCAAATGTAATGGGAATTCCTCTTTTAACATTTAATTACTTCTCATAGATATATAAATTTATCTAAAATTTTATTTTTAAATTAAATGAATTATCCCATAATTCCAATATGATAGGAAATTCTCTTTTTCCCATCCAATGATGAAATCCCAAATGTAATGGGAATTCCTCTTTTAGCATTTAATTACTTCCCATAGATAAATAAATTTGTCTAAAAATTCTTTTTTAAAATTAAATAAATTATCCCATAATTCCAATATGATAGGAAATTCTCTTTTTCCCATCCAATCATGGAATTCCAATTGTAATGGTAATTCCTCTTTTAACATTTAATTACTTCTCATAGATAAATAAATTTATTTAAAAATTTATTTTTAAAGTTAAATTAATTATCCCATAATTCCAATATGATAGGAAATTCTCTTTTCCCATCCAATGATGGAATTCCAAAAGTAATGGGAATTCCTCTTTTAACATTTAATTACTTCTCATAGATAAATAAATTTATCTAAAAATTCATTTTTAAAATTAAATGAATTATCCCATAATTCCAATATGATAGGAAATTCTCTTTTTCCCATCCAATGATGGAATTCCAAATGTAATGGAAATTCCTCTTTTAACATTTAATTATTTCTCATAGATAAATAAATTTATCTAAAAATTCATTAATTATGCAGCATAAACCTAAAAACCAATATTTCTATGATTACAATGAGAATAAATCAGTTTATCTAGGATGATAATTCCTAGAATATGGTAGGAAGTCCTCTTTTCATACTTTGAATGAAAATGTTTTATGTTTAATTTTTACAGAAATTTCGTCATAGCTCCGCTGCTATTACTGATAAATCTCAATTTATTCTAAAAGAATGAACTTTAACATTATGGATATGATTAGAATGATCCCTAATTGGATCATTAACCCATTATGGATTGAATCATAAATTGTCATGAAATAACTAACTTAAAAGCATAAAAAAGCCATTAATTTGGCCTCCAATTAAACAAGCAGATAGAATTTATTCTTGGATTAGGGAAAAGCTTCATGAGAAGCTTCATTTGGATTGAGAATAGGTCATGGGAATGACCATTCTTTGAGTGAGAGAGAGAAATTACATAAAAACCATTAAAATTAAACATAAATGGAAATTTATGTATTTCCTTACTACCATTCATCAATTAACTTCAATAGCATTAAAAAGCCATATTGATCTTATTGGCCCATAGGAACCTTAATTGGACCATAATCCAAAAATTTCTGAAAATCTAGACCCTTAGGCTAAGGTCCTTTATACCCATTTCCAATTAATTCCAATTGCACATTGGAAAGTTCTTTTTGAATTTCTATTTCAGGGGAATTTATTTTAGACACTAGGAGGATTTTTATACCCAAAAAATATATCAATTTTGGACTATCTCTCTCTAGATATTTTCTCTCTCTAGGTCAAAACAAGGTAAAACAGAATCTTTCTTTTATTTCAGGAAGGGGAAATAATTATAAGATCAGAAAGGGAGGTTCTTACTCCTGTATACCTCAAAAGCCGGGGGGAGGAATTTTACAATCCCCGTTTTTTGGACAAGGAAAATTTTCTCGGTTTCGGTTTCAGAAAGACCACCAGATTAGTCTCGTGCCCGGACATTCGAGGGCGAGGCCCCGAGTGGGGAGCAGCTGATGGCCAGATTCATTCGAGGAATGAACGAGCCATTGGACACCTTAGTGAAGAATGCCAAACCTGTCTCAATGGCCGAAACTGTAAGAATGGCAAAGGACTTTGCCAAAGCCTTTGTTGTTAAGATTCCGCCGAGGCCTGCACCCTCTAACTTTAAAAGATTCCAAACCCTGAGAAGTACTTCAAAATTTCCACCCCCAAAGAGGCAGCAAGGCCCAAATCAGAATTAAGATACTGCGAGATTCAGAAGTGAAGCAAGACCCTTCCCACAAAACACTTTCTCAGGAGCCCCGCCTATTTCAAGGATTCAAAAGGATGAGCTCAGACGTGAGAACCGGTTTTTTGGATGTCAGGGTTTTGGTCACCAGCTTAAAGACTTCCTGACTCCTGCCATGTCAAGAGGACAGGGAAGTCAAGGACCCAGCATGCAGAGACCAACCCCTTCCTATCAGTCAAATCAGGGTCCATCTCGTCAAAATCAGGGCAATCCCAGGAGGAATCTAGCTCAACCATCTGCCTCTGTATGTACAGAGTAATCTCAGAACTCCTTCCTAGAACTGGGGTAACCAGAGAGAAAGAGTTTCGCCCCAGTCTGCACCAGCCAGAGCGGTTACAATAGCAGAATAGTGGAAGAGGAAAGAGGCCAGATCTATGCCGCAATTGAAAACCAAGGGCCAAATCGTCAATTCTCAGTCATCCATACTCCAGTTGAGTATGAGGGTAAGTCATTCAAACTTTTGATTGATTCAGGCAGTACTCATTCATTTATTTCCCCAGGATGCTTGCGTAAGCTAGTCTTAGAACAGAAATCAGGGAAACCTATGTAACTTGAATTGGCCAGTGGGAAGGTTCTTTTCACTCACCATGAGACAGATCGTATTCAGTTCAATCTAGATGGTAATATAACTGACTGCCAGTTCAGAGTCTCACCTTTGGGAGTTTTCGACGGGATCCTTGGAATGGATTGGCTCCACAAAAATCAAGCTGACATTCACTGTCATAATGGAACCATTTCTTTCCGTGACCTTCACAGAAACAAAGTTCAAGGAACTGGAATTTCACGATCCCCAAGTTTGCAATTAGTAAAAGCTTCTAAGTTACTAAAAGAACTTAGAAAGAAGGAGCTTATTTACGTTGTCAAAATGAATCCGGTAGACACAAAGTTAAAAGGTAAAGAACCAGAATGGTTAAGTGAATATGATGATGTATTCCCAGCAGAGCTAACTGAGATGCCTCCGATTCGAGAAGTAGATCATGTGATAGAATTGACCCCCGGAGCTCAGCCCAGTAGCCCAGCGTACGTACAAAATGCCAGTTCCTGAAGCCATCAAACTCAAGGAATAACTTAGACAGCTGTTAGAACAAGGGTTTGTAAGACCCAGTGTTTCACCTTGGGGAGCGCCAGCTCTCTTTCAAAAAAAGAAGGATGGAACGTTAAGACTCTGTGTGGACTACAGAGGTCTCAACCAGCTGACAGTTAAAAATAAATATCCTATCCCCAGAATTAATGAGCTTTTGGACAGGCTAAATGGAGCCTAGATCTTCACAAAGATAGATCTCAAATCAGGGTATTACCAGATCAGGATTAATGATCGAGATATCCCAAAGACAGCCCATCAATACTCTCTATGGGCATTATGAATTTACAATCATGCCATTCGGTTTAACAAATGCCCCAGCTACATTCAATCGCCTAATGTAGGACATTCTCAGAGAATACTTTGATGATTTTGTTCTTGTTTTCTGTGATGATATTCTGATTTACTCAAATAATGCAGCTTACCATGAAGCTCTTGTCCGCAAAGTTCTTGAGATTCTAAGGAAACACCAACTCTTTGCAAAAAAGAGCAAATGCACTTTCTCTGCCGACCATGTTGAATACTTGGGCTTTCTAGTATCCAAAGATGGAATTTCTCCAAATTTTGCAAAAGTCCAAGTAGTCATCATAGATTGGCCTGAACCAAAGACAGTGAAAGAAGTCAAAGGATTCTTGGGATTGAGTGGTTGGTATAGAATTTTTATACCAAAGTATGCTCTCATAGCTTCCCCCCTGACTAATCTTCTAAAGAAGAATACCCCGTTTCAATGGTCTACCAGGTGTCAGAGTGCTTTTGATAAGCTGAAGACCGCCTTGGTAACCAATCTCGTTCTGAAGTTGCCAGATTTCTCTCTACCCTTTGAGGTAGTATAAATGATGCCAGTGGTTTTTCCCTGGGAGGTACACTCATGCAGGAAGGTCATGCAGTGGCCTATGAATCCTTAAAATGCAGAACGCATGAGAGGAATTATGATGTCCATGACCTGGAACTACTTTTAGTAGTCTATGCCCTGAAGTTGTGGAGACATTACCTACTGGGTCAACGATTCACTTTATGACAAATCATCAGAGCTTGAAGTGGATCTTCACTCAAAAGGATCTCAACATGCACCAAAGAAGGTGGATGCAGACCTTGCAGGAATTTGATTTTGAAATCAAGTACCACCCAGGCAAAGAAAATGTGGTAGCAGATGCCCTCAGCACAAAAACCTCCTTGCTTGCAATTACTGTGGTGTCAAATCCTTTGTTTAATGAAGCAAGAGAGAAGATCATGTAGGATAGATTCTTTGGCCCTATTGCTACCCTACTTATGCAGGAAAGCAAAACTCCACAGGAGTTGAACCGAGTTCAAGGGTACAGCCTGGATGATGGAATTATGTATTGTAATCGCAGGCTATGCATTCCCAATGATGAGAGAACTAAGGGTCAAATTCTGAATGAAGCCCATGACAGCCTTATGTTGCAGGACATCCAAGTTTCATCAAGATCTACATGTCTGTAATAAAAAAGAAAAGCTTTTTTGGCCTGGTCTAAAAAAGGATGTACTTAATCATGTACGTCAATGTCTGACATGTCAGAAAGTCAAAGCTGAGAGAGTAAAAATGCTTGGAAAGTTACATCCATTAGACATCCCCTAGATGAAGTGGGAATGTATCAGTATGGATTTTATTACTGGATTACCTTCAGTGCAATCAGGTTACAACTCCATCTTCATGGTAGTTGATAGACTAACCAAAGTTGCCCATCTGATTCCAGTAAAAGAAACTTACACTACAGTGGATGTGGCCAGAGTGTTCCTCAAAGAAATCTTTAGATTGCATGGCCTACCCAGAAGAATAGTAAGTGATCGAGATCCCAAATTCACGTCAAGATTCTGGACTGCATTTTTCGAAGCAGTAGGAACTTTCTTGGATCTCAGCACAGCTTACCACCCCGAGACCGACGGTCAAACTAAAAGGGTAAACCAAGTAATCGAACATATACTTTGGTCATGCTGTGGTGGCAGGGATCCCAAGAAGTGGCTAAGCTATCTGCACCTAGTCGAGTTCGCCTACAATACGTCTTATCACCAAAGTATCTGGATGAGCCCTTTCAAAGCTCTGTATGGACAAGATTTCTTAACTCCATTAACTTGGTCCGACCTATTAATTAGGGTCGAGATGTCCAGACAGATGCTTGACAACATGGAGCAGGAGATGCAGTCAATTCTCAAAGATATAAAAGCTGCTCAGCATAGACAAAAGCAATATGCAGATAAGAAAAGGACAGACAGAAAATTCGAAGAAGCAGATATGGTCTTTATTCGAGTACGCCCCAAAAGAAGTTCTCTATCTCTTGGGAAGTATAACAAGTTATCCTCCAAGTATTGTGTCCCATATCTGATTACAAAGAAAGTAGGTGACTTAGCCTACGAGCTTCTTCGGCCTCCTCATCTCAAAATACATAATGTATTTCATGTCAGCCTACTTAAGAAGTATGTACCCAGCCCGAATCATGTGCTTGATGAAATCTTAACTTCTTCAACCCAAGGGCAGATGGAACTCCAACCTGAAGAAATCCTTGATGTTTGAGAGAAGGTTCTCAGGAATAGAATTCTGAGAGAATTATTGATCAAATAGAAGTTCTATCCTTTTGATGATGCCACCTGGGAAAAAGAAGCTGAACTGTTGCGAATTTATCCACAGTTTGCGAGATGAGGAAATCTCGTGTTTTTTAAGTGGGAGAGAATGTAAGATTCCTCCCCAACCCTCAAGATGTCTAGTATCTTCCCCTGTAATCAATCCCCTCTTCAGAATAATAAAAGATCTTGTTTCTACCTATTTCGCCTTAGAGAGAGAAAATGTTCTAGAGAGAGGTTATTCAATTTTTACATATTTTCAGATGGAAAAATATCTCTCCTTATTAAAATAAATTCCCCCGAAACAGAAGTTCAAAAAGCATTTCAGAAGGTGCATTAGAAAAAAATTATAATCTATTCAAAAGGCCTTAGCCTAAGGGTCCAGATTTTTTTAAAAATTTTGGATTGAGGTTCTTATGGACCAATAAGATTAATCCAAATGTAAGGAGAAGATAAATTTAAAAATAAAATAAAAACCCCCAAAAATGAGTTAATGTTCACAGATGAAAAGTGGACTAAGGACCAAGGAAAATAGGTAAAAAATTTGATTTTTGACACCTCTGGATAGGGATTCCCCCTCATGAAGTAGGCACATTTTTCTCATCATTGCTTTTCAGTTTTAAATCAATAAAATTAGATATTTCATCTCTCCTCTCTCCAAAACTGGATCCAAAAAGTAAGCTAAACTGACAAAATTGACCAAACTGATCTGGAAAATTCTAGAATCAGTTTGCTTGGTTAGAGGCTCATTTTTTCCTATAAAAGAAGCCTCCCCATTTGTAGAAGCTTAATAGTGTTTTATGCACTATTACTCTACTCCTCCCCAGAGCCAAAAACATTGAATTCATTGATAATTCACTTGTTTTTTACTATTCCCTCTACAAAGAATTGGTGGCCACTCTTGATGCAAGCAAGAGTAGAACCCTCAATCCCTCAAGCCAAAGGAAAGCTCACAAGATTATGGATGTTATGCCTTGATGGAAAGGCAGCCCTTCTTTATCCAAGATGTGTAATTAAATAAATTGAGTTAAACTTTTCGTATTGTTTTCTTTTAAAAAAATAAGAATTGATTAGATTAAAGTGCTAAATTCATCTTGGGGTAAATTCTAAGTAGATTTAGAATGTAAAAATTGAGAAATGGTCAGCCATACAAAGGAGGTTATGGCAAAATTTTCTTAAATTTTGTGGAAATAAGTTTTATCTTTATGTTATTCAAAAACGTAATCCCCTCCGTTTGTGTATTCTAAAAGTGTTATTCTCATTCTATGCATAGAAAGATGCATATTGGAAATATTTTTATTATAAAAGCGTTATTTTCATTAGAATTAATTTCTATGCATAGAAAGATACATATTGGAAATATTTTTATTATAAAAGCGTTATTTTCATTAGAATTAATTTCTATGCATAGAAAGATGCATATTGGAAATATTTTTTATTATAAAAGTGTTACTTTCACCAATATTGATTTTTATGCATAAAGTCATGCATAAAAGAATTTTTCTTATTATAAAAGTGTTACTTTCATCAAAATTGATTTTTATGCATAAAGTGATGCATAAAAGAATTTTTTTTATTATAAAAGTGTGATTTTCATTAGATTTAAATTCTATGCATAGAAAAATGCATATTGGATATTTTTTATTATAAAAGTGTGATTTTCATTAGATTTAAATTCTATGCATAGAAAGATGTATATTGGATATTTTTATTATAAAAGAGTGATTTTCATTCAATTTAAATTCAATGCATAGAAAGATACATATTGGATACTTTTTTATTATAAAAGTGTGATTTTCATTAGATTTAATTTCCATGCATAAATAGATGCATAAAAGGATTTTTATATATATAAAAGTGTTATTTTCATTGAAGTTGGATTTTATGCATAAAAAGAGGCATAAATAATTTTTATATCAAAATTAGAGTTCTCTTTGATTCTATGTTTAATTTCCATGAATAATCAATAAATGAAAAAGTATATACACTATGAGAGAAAATTCTATCGTTTCATATTCACTCGGACGGTAATGAGAAAATTCAAAAAATCTAATAATGTATTTCACGTTAGCCTACTTAAGAAGTATATACCAAGCCCAAATCATGTGCTTGATGATGAAATCTTAACTTCTTCAACCCAAGGGCAGATGGAACTCCAACCTGAAGAAATCCTTGATGTTCGAGAGAAGGTTCTCAGGAACAGAATTCTGAGAGAATTATTGATCAAATGGAAATTTTATCCTTTTGAAGATGCCACCTGGGAGAAAGAAGCTGAACTATTGTGGGATTATCCCCAGTTTGCGAGATGAGGACATCTCGCATTTTTCAAGGGGGAGAGAATGTAAGATTCCTCCCCAGCCCTCAAGATGTCCAGTATCTTCCCCTGTAATCAATCCCCTCTTCAGAATAATAAAAGATCTTGTTTCTACCTATTTTGCCTTAGAGAGAGAAAATGTTCTAGAGAAAGGTTATTCAATTTTTACATATTTTTGGATGAAAAAGTATCTCTCCTTATTAAAATAAATTCCCCTGAAACAAAAGTTCAAAAAGAATTTCAGAAGGTGCATTAGAAATAAGTTATAATCTGTTCAAAAGGCCTTAGCCTAAGGGTCCAGATTTTTTGAAAATTTTGGATTAAGGTTCCTATGGACCAATAAGAATAATCCAAATGTAAGGAGGAGATAAATTGAAAAATAAAAGAAAAACCCCCCAAAAATGAGTTAATGTTCACATAAGATTAAGAGTGGACTAAGGACACTAAGGACCAAGGAAAATAGGTCAAAATTTGATTTTTGACACCTCTGGATAGGGATTCCCCCTCATGAAGTAGGCGTATTTTTCTCATCATTGCTTTTCAATTTTAAATCAATAAAATTAGATATTTCATCTCTCCTCTCTCCTAATTCAAAACTGGATCCAAAAAGTGAGCTAAATTGACAAAATTGACCAAACTGATCTGGAAAATTCTAGAATCAGTTTGCTTGGTTAGAGGCTCATTTTTTCCTATAAATAGAAGCCTCCTCCTTTGTAAAAGCTTAATAGTGTTTTATGCACTATTACTCTACTCCTCCCCAAAGCCAAAAACATTGAGTTCATTGATAATTCACTTGTTTTTGACTATTTCCTCTACAAAGAATTGGTGGCCACTCTTGATCCAAGCAAGAGTAGAACCCTCAATCCCTCAAGCCAAAGGAAAGCTCACAAGATTATGGATGATATGCCTTGATGGAAAGGCAGCCCTTCTTTATCCAAGATGTGTAATCAAATAAATTGAGTTAAACTTTTCGTATTGTTTTCTTTTAAAAAAATAAGAATTGATTAGATTAGAGTGCTAAATTCATCTTGGGGTAAATTCTAAGTAGATTTAGAATGTAAAAATTGAGAAATGGTCAGCCATACAAAGGAGGTTATGGCAAAATTTTCTTAAATTTTGTGGAAATAAGTTTTATCTTTATGTTATTCAAAAAGCGTAATCCCCTCCGTTTGTGTATTCTAAAAGTGTTATTCTCATTCTATGCATAGAAAGATGCATATTGGAAATATTTTTATTATAAAAGCGTTATTTTCATTAGAATTAATTTCTATGCATAGAAAGATGCATATTGGAAATATTTTTATTATAAAAGCGTTATTTTCATTAGAATTAATTTCTATGCATAGAAAGATGCATATTGGAAATATTTTTTATTATAAAAGTGTTACTTTCACCAATATTGATTTTTATGCATAAAGTCATGCATAAAAGAATTTTTCTTATTATAAAAGTGATACTTTCATCAAATTTGATTTTTATGCATAAAGTGATGCATAAAAGAATTTTTTTAATTATAAAAGTGTGATTTTCATTAGATTTAAATTCTATGCATAGAAAAATGCATATTGGATATTTTTTATTATAAAAGTGTGATTTTCATTAGATTTAAATTCTATGCATAGAAAGATGCATATTGGATATTTTTATTATAAAAGAGTGATTTTCATTCAATTTAATTTCAATGCATAGAAAGATGCATATTGGATACTTTTTTATTATAAAAGTGTGATTTTCATTAGATTTAATTTCCATGCATAAATAGATGCATAAAAGGATTTTTATATATATAAAAGTGTTATTTCCATTGAAGTTGGATTTTATGCATAAAAAGAGGCATAAATAATTTTTATATCAAAATTAGAGTTCTCTTTGATTCTATGTTTAATTTCCATGAATAATCAATAAATGAATAAGTATATACACTATGAGAGAAAATTCTATCGTTTCATATTCACTCGGACGGTAATGAGAAAATTCAAAAAATCTAATAATGTATTTCACGTTAGCCTACTTAAGAAGTATATACCAAGCCCGAATCATGTGCTTGATGATGAAATCTTAACTTCTTCAACCCAAGGGCAGATGGAACTCCAACCTAAAGAAATCCTTGATGTTCGAGAGAAGGTTCTCAGGAACAGAATTCTGAGAGAATTATTGATCAAATGGAAGTTTTATCCTTTTGAAGATGCCACCTGGGAGAAAGAAGCTGAACTATTGTGGGATTATCCCCAGTTTGCGAGATGAGGACATCTCGCATTTTTCAAGTGGGAGAGAATGTAAGATTCCTCCCCAGCCCTCAAGATGTCCAGTATCTTTCCCTGTAATCAATCCCCTCTTCAGAATAATAAAAGATCTTGTTTCTACCTATTTTACCTTAGAGAGAGAAAATGTTCTAGAGAAAGGTTATTCAATTTTTACATATTTTTGGATGAAAAAATATCTCTCCTTATTAAAATAAATTCCCCTGAAACAAAAGTTCAAAAAGAATTTCAGAAGGTGCATTAGAAATAAGTTATAATCTGTTCAAAAGGCCTTAGCCTAAGGGTCCAGATTTTTTGAAAATTTTGGATTAAGGTTCCTATGGACCAATAAGAATAATCCAAATGTAAGGAGGAGATAAATTGAAAAATAAAAGAAAAACCCCCCAAAAATGAGTTAATGTTCACATAAGATTAAGAGTGGACTAAGGACACTAAGGACCAAGGAAAATAGGTCAAAATTTGATTTTTGACACCTCTGGATAGGGATTCCCCCTCATGAAGTAGGCGTATTTTTCTCATCATTGCTTTTCAATTTTAAATCAATAAAATTAGATATTTCATCTCTCCTCTCTCCTAATTCAAAACTGGATCCAAAAAGTGAGCTAAACTGACAAAATTGACCAAACTGATCTGAAAAATTCTAGAATCAGTTTGCTTGGTTAGAGGCTCATTTTTTCCTATAAATAGAAGCCTCCTCCTTTGTAAAAGCTTAATAGTGTTTTATGCACTATTACTCTACTCCTCCCCAAAGCCAAAAACATTGAGTTCATTGATAATTCGCTTGTTTTTGACTATTTCCTCTACAAAGAATTGGTGGCCACTCTTGATCCAAGCAAGAGTAGAACCCTCAATCCCTCAAGCCAAAGGAAAGCTCACAAGATTATGGATGATATGCCTTGATGGAAAGGCAGCCCTTCTTTATCCAAGATGTGTAATCAAATAAATTGAGTTAAACTTTTCATATTGTTTTCTTTTAAAAAAATAAGAATTGATTAGATTAGAGTGCTAAATTCATCTTGGGGTAAATTCTAAGTAGATTTAGAATGTAAAAATTGAGAAATGGTCAGCCATACAAAGGAGGTTATGGCAAAATTTTCTTAAATTTTGTGGAAATAAGTTTTATCTTTATGTTATTCAAAAAGCGTAATCCCCTCCGTTTGTGTATTCTAAAAGTGTTATTCTCATTCTATGCATAGAAAGATGCATATTGGAAATATTTTTATTATAAAAGCGTTATTTTCATTAGAATTAATTTCTATGCATAGAAAGATGCATATTGGAAATATTTTTATTATAAAAGCGTTATTTTCATTAGAATTAATTTCTATGCATAGAAAGATGCATATTGGAAATATTTTTTATTATAAAAGTGTTACTTTCAATAATATTGATTTTTATGCATAAAGTCATGTATAAAAGAATTTTTCTTATTATAGAAGTGTTACTTTCATCAAAATTGATTTTTATGCATAAAGTGATGCATAAAAGAATTTTTTTTATTATAAAAGTGTGATTTTCATTAGATTTAAATTCTATGCATAGAAAAATGCATATTGGATATTTTTATTATAAAAGTGTGATTTTCATTAGATTTAAATTCTATGCATAGAAAGATGCATATTGGATATTTAAAAGAATTTTTTTTATTATAAAAGTGTGATTTTCATTAGATTTAAATTCTATGCATAGAAAAATGCATATTGGATATTTTTATTATAAAAGTGTGATTTTCATTAGATTTAAATTCTATGCATAGAAAGATGCATATTGGATATTTTTATTATAAAAGAGTGATTTTCATTCAATTTAAATTCAATGCATAGAAAGATGCATATTGGATACTTTTTTATTATAAAAGTGTGATTTTCATTAGATTTAATTTCCATGCATAAATAGATGCATAAAAGGATTTTTATATATATAAAAGTGTTATTTCCATTGAAGTTGGATTTTATGCATAAAAAGAGGCATAAATAATTTTTATATCAAAATTAGAGTTCTCTTTGATTCTATGTTTAATTTCCATGAATAATCAATAAATGAATAAGTATATACACTATGAGAGAAAATTCTATCGTTTCATATTCACTCGGACGGTAATGAGAAAATTCAAAAAATCTAATAATGTATTTCACGTTAGCCTACTTAAGAAGTATATACCAAGCCCAAATCATGTGCTTGATGATGAAATCTTAACTTCTTCAACCCAAGGGCAGATGGAACTCCAACCTGAAGAAATCCTTGATGTTCGAGAGAAGGTTCTCAGGAACAGAATTCTGAGAGAATTATTGATCAAATGGAAGTTTTATCCTTTTGAAGATGCCACCTGGGAGAAAGAAGCTGAACTATTGTGGGATTATCCCCAGTTTGCGAGATGAGGACATCTCGCATTTTTCAAGTGGGAGAGAATGTAAGATTCCTCCCCAGCCCTCAAGATGTCCAGTATCTTCCCCTGTAATCAATCCCCTCTTCAGAATAATAAAAGATCTTGTTTCTACCTATTTTGCCTTAGAGAGAGAAAATGTTCTAGAGAAAGGTTATTCAATTTTTACATATTTTTGGATGAAAAAATATCTCTCCTTATTAAAATAAATTCCCCTGAAACAAAAGTTCAAAAAGAATTTCAGAAGGTGCATTAGAAATAAGTTATAATCTGTTCAAAAGGCCTTAGCCTAAGGGTCCAGATTTTTTGAAAATTTTGGATTAAGGTTCCTATGGACCAATAAGAATAATCCAAATGTAAGGAGGAGATAAATTGAAAAATAAAAGAAAAACCCCCCAAAAATGAGTTAATGTTCACATAAGATTAAGAGTGGACTAAGGACACTAAGGACCAAGGAAAATAGGTCAAAATTTGATTTTTGACACCTCTGGATAGGGATTCCCCCTCATGAAGTAGGCGTATTTTTCTCATCATTGCTTTTCAATTTTAAATCAATAAAATTAGATATTTCATCTCTCCTCTCTCCTAATTCAAAACTGGATCCAAAAAGTGAGCTAAACTGACAAAATTGACCAAACTGATCTGGAAAATTCTAGAATCAGTTTGCTTGGTTAGAGGCTCATTTTTTCCTATAAATAGAAGCCTCCTCCTTTGTAAAAGCTTAATAGTGTTTTATGCACTATTACTCTACTCCTCCCCAAAGCCAAAAACATTGAGTTCATTGATAATTCACTTGTTTTTGACTATTTCCTCTACAAAGAATTGGTGGCCACTCTTGATCCAAGCAAGAGTAGAACCCTCAATCCCTCAAGCCAAAGGAAAGCTCACAAGATTATGGATGATATGCCTTGATGGAAAGGCAGCCCTTCTTTATCCAAGATGTGTAATCAAATAAATTGAGTTAAATTTTTTGTATTGTTTTCTTTAAAAAAAATAAGAATTGATTAGATTAGAGTGCTAAATTCATCTTGGGGTAAATTCTAAGTAGATTTAGAATGTAAAAATTGAGAAATGGTCAGTGCATATAAAGGAGGTTATGGCAAAATTTTCTTAAATTTTGTGGAAATAAGTTTTATCTTTATGTTATTCAAAAAGTGTAATCCCCTCCGTTTGTGTATTCTAATAGTGTTATTCTCATTCTATGCATAGAAAGATGCATATTGGAAATATTTTTATTATAAAAGCGTTATTTTCATTAGAATTAATTTCTATGCATAGAAAGATGCATATTGGAAATATTTTTATTATAAAAGCGTTATTTTTATTAGAATTAATTTCTATGCATAGAAAGATGCATATTGGAAATATTTTTTATTATAAAAGTGTTACATTCACCAATATTGATTTTTATGCCTAAAGTGATGCATAAAAGAATTTTTCTTATTATAAAAGTGTTACTTTCATCAAAATTGATTTTTATGCATAAAGTGATGCATAAAAGAATTTTTTTATTATAAAAGTGTGATTTTCATTAGATTTAAATTCTATGCATAGAAAAATGCATATTGGATATTTTTTTATTATAAAAGTGTGATTTTCATTAGATTTAAATTCTATGCATAGAAAGATGCATATTGGATATTTTTATTATAAAAGAGTTATTTTCATTCAATTTAAATTCAATGCATAGAAAGATGCATATTGGATACTTTTTTATTATAAAAGTGTGATTTTCATTAGATTTAATTTCCATGCATAAATAGATGCATAAAAGGATTTTTTTATATATAAAAGTGTTATTTCCATTGAAGTTGGATTTTATGCATAAAAAGAGGCATAAAGAATTTTTATATCAAAATTAGAGTTCTCTTTGATTATATGTTTAATTTTCATGAATGATCAATAAATGAATAAGTATATACACTATGAGAGAAAATTCTATCGTTTCATATTCACTCGGACGGTAATGAGGAAATTCAAAAAATCTATCGAAGTCAAAAATTTACGTAAATTGATTAATTTATTCCTCATAGGAATTCGTGATTAGTTTAGAAATCAGTTAAGTGAATATTCAATGAATGAAATTCATTAAAATAGTGATTGAAATATTACCCCCTTTCGACAAAGGTAGTTCAAGAAGAACCTTACCAGACTCGAACCCAGAATCAAACTTTGACCAAGACCAAACTCTTCTCGTTAGTTTCAAGGAAAGACGACGTGACCAGTTCAAGAAAATACACTCAAATCACCCACCGAATCTGAAACTAAGTTGAGACCTTTTGATTTTGATCTGAGGATCAAGGTTACAGAATTCGAGGAATTCTGTTTGGAATTTAGACTTGCGATCTAGAAGTCTTGGATACGGATTTAAGATATACTCATTATTTTCAAAGAAAATCAAAACTGAAAACTTGCATAGAAACCCTGTTTTCTTAAAGGACTGTCTTACGCCAAAATGCTGGAGGGAGCATTTAGTATATGTGTTTTTCGAAGGGAGATTCGGTTGCAACTGCTGGCGGGGGAGTGTTCAAAGGATAGCTCATGTGGCAAAGCCTGCCCAGGTCTTGACCAGCCTCAGTACAGTTAAAATGATGCGCTTCCGGTACGATGGACGAGGGCCGACGAAGCAGTCCCTGAGTGAAGTACCAGGACACCTAAGGAGGATCCTAGAGGGTTCTGACCAGGTGATGCACTGGCTCACGCGGTGTCGGAGGACACCCATGCATATGTCGTGGAAGATATTGTATGATGGATCAATGTTTATTGTAATCTGTTAACTGGATCTCGTTTTGCTAACCAGCTGGTCTCAACAGAGAGTTCAGAGTGATACTGTTTTTTGTGAGAAACAAGGATTGGATGGAAATTTTGAGCTATGACATCTGTAACCAATAATTGTTTATCAATGGATTGTTTTATAAATTAAAGTTTAAAGAGAAGTATGTGCGTACCTGTATTCTAAAGCAAAAGTTAAGAAAGGCATTCAATTATGGGTGGGTGAGTACTTGTCTAGTTCTACCAATTCCAGTGGTTGGGTGGTGGCTAACCCATGGGCCGGATGGGGTTAGGGTTGAATCAGTAAAGTTTTAATAATAAAATTGATTAATAGGAATACGGTTAGAACTTGAGTAGTTAAATAAAAGCCTAAAGACTTCTCAAATGAATAGATCAACGACTGTGCCTGATTCAATTAGGAAAAAAGCGTTGATTCCTTCAAAATAAGTCTGTAATAAACTTTCCTTCTATTTGATTTAATCAGATGAAGGTTAGTTTAGTCTCTTGGCCCCGTTAGAAAATTCGTTAAGAAATTCAAAAAGGTGGAATCGTCCCTGTTTTCTGGGACGCAAGGGAAATTTTCCCGGTTTCGGTTTCGAAAAACGACCACCAGATTAGTCTCGGGCCCGGACATTCGAGGGCGAGGCCCTGAGTGGGAAACCCTGCCCCGCGCAAGAGGAAGCTACTTCCGCTGCTACCAACTGGGAATCCGATGTGCAGAGGGGGCAGTGGGATCTTACAGTTGGTATCAAAGTGCTATTGTAAACTTATGAAACAGCAGCAGAAACTGCCTAAAATTCTAAAGTAAATCTGCGAAAAAAAATGTTTTCACTTGCTAAGATTATGTTTGAAATGAATTCATAAATTGAAAACTCATAAATTGAATTGGATTTTTAGATGGATACCCCAAAAATGTTTTCACTTGGTAAGATTATGTTTGAAATGAATTCATAAATTGAAAACTCATAAGTTGAATTGGATTTTTAGATGGATACCCCAAATCTGTCTAGCATTCCTAGACTTTCCCAGGGTCAGGATATGATCGCCTTTGCCTTCGAACATCTCGTCAACTCTGCTACAACTCATGTAAGCAGAGTAAGGCTTGCCCGTGTGCGTCACTTTGAGGTTCTATATTTCGTCAACTCTGCTACAACTCATGTAAGCAGAGTAAGGCTTGCCCGTGTGCGTCACTTTGAGGTTCTATATTTCCCTGATCCTATAGAGCGACATCGGTATATGTGGTTCTCTGGAGGAAGATGTATTAATATCAATACCAATCAGCATCAGAGACTCAGGCAAAATATTTCCTTAGCCATGATCTTGATAAGGCTAGGGGTTGTTCATTATATACAACTCTTTAATCATTCACCGAGGAATTTTAGAACTTCTTGCTGAGTTTTTAGGCTTCTTAGACCTCTTTCAGTGATGAATCGTGTTTATCATGGCATGTCTCCTTCACAGTTTTGCTTCTTTATGGGTACGCGATTGAGGCAGTGACTTTGGAGCCGTGATGCTCTATGTATATATCTCAAACTTTTGATAATAAACGATGTTATGCAAGCAAAAAAAAAAATCCAAATTATTTTCATGATTGTGAATATGGTTAATAAAATTATCAAAGTAAATCTTGTTTCAAGAAGTATGATGAAATAATTATCTATTTAAAAAAATAAATCGTAAAAATTAAATAATCATAAATCTCTTGTCAAAGTTAAGTTGACAAAAATCTCGTTTTGTCAGAATCATGAGGCGTGCGGCCCATGCAAGGCAACCAAATCCTCTAACCGATGATGAGGAAGAGTTAGATCCGGATGTTCGTAAAGCCCTGCACAGATCCCAACCTGGTCCCTTCAAGGGTGAAGAGGAGCAGTTAGGTGAAGTAGTGGAAAAGTGGATTGCGGAAGTGGAAGAATACTTTGATGTAATTGGCTATAATGAGAGAAGCAATATGGAAGAATATTTTGATGTAATTGGCTATAACGAGAGAAGCAATATGGCTCTCGCCAAATTAAAGATTGTGGAAACGGCCAGGGTCGCATGGAGAAACCAATGCAAGACAAACCGTCTCAACAGAAATACCCAGACCTGGTGAGATCTTAAAGCATACCTCAGGAAAAGGTTTTGTCCTCTGGGCTTCCTTGAAAACCAAAATGAATGAGTTCTAAGAGCTAAAGCAGGATATCCAGATAATTGAAGAGTACCATTAGGCCTTTACCCTTCTCCTCAAATATTCCTCACAATTGGATGAAGAGCAGCTGATGGGGCCAGATTCATTCGAGGAATGAACGAGCCATTGGACACCTTAGTGAAGAATGCCAAACCTGTCTCAATGGCTGAAGCTGTAAGAATGGCAAAGGACTTTGCCAAAGCCTTTGTTGTTAAGATTCCGCCAAAGCCTGCACCCTCTAACTTTAAAAGATTCCAAACCCCGAGAAGTACTTCAAACTTTCCACCCCCAAAGAGGCAGCAAGGCCCAAATTAGAATCAAGATACTAGGAGATTCAGAAGTAAAGGAAGACCCTTCCCACAGAACACTTTCTCAAGAGCCCCACCTATTTCAAGGATTCAAAAGGATGAGCTCAGAAGTGAGAACCGATGTTTTGGATGTCAGGGTTTTGGTCACCAGCTTAAAGACTTCCCGACTCCTGCCATGTCAAGAGGACAGGGAAGTCAAGGACCCAGAATGCAAAGACCAACCCCTTCCTATCAGTCAAATCAGGGTCCATCTCGTCAAAATCGGGGCAATCCTAGGAGGAATCTAGCTCAACCATCTGCCTCTGTATGTACAGAGTAATCTCAGAACTC
Organism: Cibotium barometz; assembly: GCF_041138505.1. NCBI lineage: Eukaryota > Viridiplantae > Streptophyta > Polypodiopsida > Cyatheales > Cibotiaceae > Cibotium > Cibotium barometz. The sequence continues at coordinate 42,558,897 of NC_141089.1, read as the reverse complement.
CTTCCCAGAACTGGGGTAACCAGAGAGAAAGAGTTCCGCCCAGTCTGCAGCAGCCATAGCGGTTACAATAGCAGAATAGTGGAAGAGGAAAGAGGCCAGATTTATGCCGCAATTGAAAACCAAGGGCCAAATCATCAATTCTTAGTCATCCATACTCCAGTTGAGTATAAGGGTAAGTCATTCAAACTTTTGATTGATTCAGGTAGTACTCACTCATTTATTTCCCTAGGATGCTTATGTAAGCTAGTCTTAGAACAGAAATCAGGGAAACCTATGCAAGTTGAAATGGCCAGTGGGAAGATTCTTTTCACTCACCATGAGACAGATCGTATTCAGTTCAATCTAGATGGTAATATAACTGACTCCCAGTTCAGAGTCTCACCTTTGGGAGTTTTTGACGGGATCCTTGGAATGGATTGGCTCCACAAAAATCAAGCTAACATTCACTGTCATAATGGAACCATTTCTTTTCGTGACCTTCACGAAAACAAAGTTCAAGGAACTGGAATTTCAGGATCCCCAAGTCTGCAATTAGTAAAAGCTTCTAAGTTACTAAAAGGACTTAGAAAGAAATAGCTCATTTACATTGTCAAAATGAATCCGGTAGACACAAAGTTAAAAGGTAAAGAACCAGAATGGTTAAGTGAATATGATGATGTATTCCCCCAGCAGAGCTAACTGAGATGCCTCCGATTAAGGAAGTAGATCATGTGATAGAAATGACCACCGGGAGCTCAGCCACCACTAGCCCAGCGCACATACAAAATGCGAGTTCCTGAAGCGCCAGCTCTCTTTCAGAAAAAAAAGGATGGAACGTTAAGACTCTGTGTGGATTACAGAGGTCTCAACCAGCTGAAAGTTAAAAATAAATATCCTATCCCCAGAATTGATGAGCTTCTAGACAAGCTAAATGGAGCCTAGATCTTCACAAAGATAGATCTCAAATCAGGGTATTACCAGATCAGGACTAATGATCAAGATATCCCGAAGATAGCCAAATCAATAATCGCTATGGGCATTATGAATTTACAATCATGCCATTTGGTTTGACAAATGCCCCAACTACATTCAATCGCCCAATGCAGGACATTCTCAGAGAATACTTGGATGATTTTGTTCTTGTTTTCTTTGATGATATTATGATTTACTCAAAGAATGCAGCTTACCATGAAGCTCTTGTCCGAAACGTTCTTGAGATTCTAAGGAAACACCAACTCTTTGCAAAAAAGAGCAAATGCACTTTTTTTGCCGACCATATTGAATACTTGGGCTTTCTGGTATCCAAAGATAGAATTTCTCGCAGTCATAGATTGGCTTGAACCAAAGACAGTGAAAGAAGTCAGGGGATTCTTGGGATTGAGTGGTTGGTATAGAATTTTTATACCAAAGTATGCTCTCATAGCTTCCCCCCTAACTAATCTTCTCAAGAAGAATACCCCATTTCAATGGTCTGCCAGGTGTTAGAGTGCTTTTGATAAGCTGAAGACCGCCTTGGTAACCAATCCCGTTCTGAAGTTGCCCAATTTCTCTCTACCCTTTGAGGTAGTAACTGATGCTAGTGGTTTTTCCCTGGAAGGTGCCCTCATGCAGGAAGGTCATGCAGTGGCCTATGAATCCTGAAAACTCAGAATGCATGAGAGGAATTATGCTACCCATCACCTGGAACTACTTTCAGTAGTCTACGCTGCCCTGAAGTTGTGGAGACATTACCTATTGGGTCAAAGATTCACTTTGATGATGATAGATCATCAGAGCTTGAAGTGGATCTTCACTCAAAAGGATCTCAACCTGCGCCAAAGAAGGTGGATGCAGACCTTGCAGGAATTTGATTTTGAAATCAAGTACCGCCCAGGCAAAGAAAATGTGGTAGCAGATGCCCTCAGCACAAAAACCTCCTTGCTTGCAATTACTGTGGTGTCAAATCCTTTGTTTAATGAAGAAAGAGAGAAGATCATGTAGGATAGATTCTTTGGCCCTATTGCTACCCTACTTATGCAGGAAAGCAAAACTCCACAGGAGTTGAACCGAGTTCAAGGGTACAGCCTGGATGATGGAATTATGTATTGTAATCACGGGCTATGCATTCCCAATGATGAGGGAACTAAGGGTCAAATTCTGAATGAAGCCCATGACAGCCTTATGCTATCGGACATCCAAGTTTCATCAAGATCTACATGTCTGTAATAAAAAAGAAAAGCTTTTTTTGGCCTAGTCTAAAAAAGGATGTACTTAATCATGTACGTCAATGTCTGACATGTCAGAAAGTCAAAGCCGAGAGAGTAAAAATGCTTGGGAAGTTACATCCATTAGACATCCCCCATATCAAGTGGGAATGTATCAGTATGGATTTTATTACTGGATTACCTTCAGTGCAATCAGGTTACAACTCCATCTTTGTGGTAGTTAGACTAACCAAAGTTGCCCATCTGATTCCAGTAAGAGAAACCTACACTGTAGTGGATGTGGCTAGAGTTTTCCTCAAAGAAATCTTCAGATTGCATGGCCTACCCAGAAGAAGAGTAAGTGATCGAGATTCCAAATTCACGTCAAGATTTTGGACTGCATTTTTTGAAGCAGTAGGAACTTTCTTGGATCTCAGCACAGCTTACCACCCCGAGACCGATGGTCAAACTGAAAGGGTAAACCAAGTAATCGAAGATATACTTCGGTCATGCTGTGGGCAGGGATCCCAAGAAGTGGCTAAGCTATCTGCACCTAGTCGAGTTTGCCTACAATACTTCTTATCACACCAAAGTATCGGGATGAGCCCTTTCAAAGCTCTGTATGGACAAGATTGCTTAACTCCATTAACTTGGTCCGACCTATTAATTAGGGTCGAGATGTCCAGACAGATGCTTGACAACATGGAGCAGCAGATGCAGTCAATTCGCAAAGATATAAAAGCTGCTCAGCATAGACAAAAGCAGTATGCAGATAACAAAAGGACAAACAGAAAATTCGAAGAAGCAGATATGGTCTTCATTCGAGTACGTCCCAAAAGAAGTTCCCTATCTCTTGGGAAGTATAAGAAGTTATCCCCCAGGTATTGTGTGCCATATCTGATTACAAAGAAAGTAGGTGACTTAGCCTATGAGCTTTTTCTACCTCCTCATCTCCAAATACATAATGTATTTCATGTCAGCCTACTTAAGAAGTATATACCAAGCCCGAATCATGTGCTTGATGAAATCTTAACTTCTTCAACCCAAGGGCAGATGGAACTCCAACCTGAAGAAATCCTTGATGTTCGAGAGAAGGTTCTCAGGAACAGAATTCTAAGAGAATTATTGATCAAATGGAAGTTCTATCCTTTTGAAGATGCCATCTGGGAGAAAGAAGCTGAACTGTTGCAGGATTACCCCCAGTTTGCGAGATGAGGACATCTCCCATTTTTCAAGTGAGAGAGAATGTAAGATTCCTCCCGAGCCCTCAAGATGTCCAGTATCTTCCCCTGTAATCAATCCCCTCTTCAGAATAATAAAAGATCTTGTTTCTACATACTTTGGCTTAGAGAGAGAAAATATTCTAGAGAGAGATTATTCAATTTTTAGATATTTTTGGATGAAAAAATATCTCTCCTTATTAAAATAAATTCCCCTGAAACAGAAGTTCAAAAAGAATTTCAGAAGGTGCATTAGAAATAAATTATAATCTATTCAAAAGGCCTTAGCGTAAGGGTCTAGATTTTTTGAAAATTTTGGATTAAGGTTCGTATGGACCAATAAGAATAATTCAAATGTAAGGAGGAGATAAATTGAAAAATAAAAGAAAAACCCCCCAAAAATGAGTTAATGTTCACATAAGATGAAGAGTGGACTAAGGACACTAAGGACCAAGGAAAATAGGTCAAAATTTGATTTTTGACACCTCTAGATAGGGATTCCCCCTCATGAAGTAGGCGTATTTTTCTCATCATTACTTTTTAATTTTAAATCAATAAAATTAGATATTTTATCTCTCCTCTCTCCTAATTCAAAACTGGATCCAAAAAGTGAGCTAAACTGACAAAATTGACCAAACTGATCTGGAAAATTCTAGAACCAGTTTGCTTGGTTAGAGGCTCATTTTTTCCTATAAATAGAAGCATCCCCCTTTGTAGAAGCTTAATAGTGTTTTATGCACTATTACTCTACTCCTCCCTAGAGCCAAAAACATTGAATTCATTGATAATTCACTTGTTTTTTACTATTTTCTCTACAAAGAATTTGTGGCCACTCTTGATCCAAGCAAGAGTAGAACCCTCAATCCCTCAAGCCAAAGGAAAGCTCACAAAACTCCATGTAAGTTAGAAATTCTTTTTTTATAAATTCTAATCTATGGTTTTTTTGAACTCTTTGCTTTTAAGTGATTATGGATGTTATGCCTTGATGGAAAGGCTTCCCCCTTTTCATTGTGAATTCAGCCCTTCTTTATCCAAGATGTGTAATCAAATAAATTGAGTTAAACTTTTCGTATTGTTTTCTCTTAAAAAAATGAGAATTGACTAGATTAGAGTGATAAATGCATCTTGGGGTAAATTTTAAGTAGATTTAGAATGTAAAAATTGAGAAATGGTCAGCCATACAAAGGAGGTTATGGCAAAATTTTCTTAAATTTTGTGGAAATAAGTTTTATCTTTATGTTATTCTAAAAGTGTAATTTTCATTCTATGCATAGAAAGATGCACATTGGAAATATTTTTATTATAAAAGCGTTATTTTCATTAGAATTAATTTCTATGCATAGAAAGATGCATATTGGAAATATTTTTATTATAAAAGCGTTATTTTCATTAGAATTAATTTCTATGCATAGAAAGATGCATATTGGAAATATTTTTATTATAAAAGCATTATTTTCATTAGAATTAATTTCTATGCATAGAAAGATGCATATTGGAAATATTTTTTTATTATAAAAGTGTTACTTTCACCAATATTGATTTTTATGCATAAAGTGATGCATAAAAGAATTTTTTTATCATAAAAGTGGTACTTTCATCAAAATTGATTTTTATGCATAAAGTGATGCATAAAAGAATTTTTTTATTATAAAAGTTTGATTTTCATTAGATTTAAATTCTATGCATAGAAAAATGCATATTGGATATTTTTTTATTATAAAAGTGTGATTTTCATTAGATTTAAATTCTATGCATAGAAAGATGCATATTGGATATTTTTATTATAAAAGAGTGATTTTCATTAGATTTAAATTCTATGCATAGAAAGTTGCATATTGGATACTTTTTTATTATAAAAGTGTGATTTTCATTAGATTTAATTTCCATGCATAAATAGATGCATAAAATGATTTTTTATATATAAAATTGTTATTTCCATTGAAGTTGGATTTTATGCGTAAAAAGAGGCATAAAGAATTTTTATATCAAAATTAGAGTTCTCTTTGATTCTATGTTTAATTTCCATGAATAATCAATAAATGAATAAGTATATACACTGTGAGAGAAAATTGTATCGTTTCATATTCACTTGGACGGTAATGAGAAAATTCTATCGTTTCATATATTCACTTGGACGGTAATGAGAAAATTCAAAAAATCTATCGAAGTCGAAAATTTAGATAAATTGATTGATTTATTCCTCATAGGAATTCGTGATTAGTTTAGAAATTAGTTAACTGAATATTCAATGAATGAAATTCAATAAAATAGCGATTGAAATATCACCCCCTTTCGAGAAAGGTAGTTCAGGAAGAACCTTACCAAACTCGAATCCAAAATCAGACTTTGACCAAGACCAAACTCTTCGTCAGTTTCAAGGAAAGATGATGTGACCAGTTCAGGAAAATACACTCAAATCACCCATCGAATCTGAAACTAAGTTGAGACCCTTTGATTTTGATCTGAGGATCAAGGTTACAGAATTCGAGGAATTCTATTTGGAATTTAGACCTGCAATCTAGAAGTCTTGGATACGGATTTAAGATATACTCATTATATTCAAAGAAAATCAAAACTGAAAACTTGCATACAAACCCTGTTTTCTTAAAGGACTGCCTTACGCCAGAATGTTGGAGGGAGCATTTGGTATATGAGTTTTTCTAAGGGATATTCGGTTGCAAAATAGCTAGCGGCGGGGAGTGTTCAAAGGACAACTCACGTGGCAAAGCCTGCCCAGGTCTTGACCAGCCTCGGTACAGTTAAAATGGTGCGCTTCCGGTACGATGGACGAGGGCTAACGAAGCAGTCCCTAAGTGAAGTGCCAGGACACCTAAGGAGGATCCTGGAGGCTTCTGACCAGGCGATGCATGGGCTCGCAGTTCCGAGGACACCCATGCATATGTCGTGGAAGATATTGTATGATGGATCAATGTTTATTGTAATCTGTTACTAGATCTCGTTGTGCTGACCAGCTGGTCTCAACAGAGAGTCCAGAGTGATACTATTTTTTGTGAGAAACAAGGATTGGATGGAAATTTTGAGCTATGACATCTGTAACCTTTGTCAATGGATTGTTTTATAAATTAAAGTTTAAAGAGGAGTGTGTGGGTATCTGTATTCTAAAGCAAAAGTTAAGAAAGGCATTCAATTATGGGTGGGTGAGTACTTGTCTGGTTCTACCAATTTCAGTGGTTGGGTGGTGGCTAACCCATGGGCCGGATGGGGTTAGGCTGGAATTAGTAGAGTTTTAATAATAAAATTGATAATAGGAATACGCTTAGAACTCGAGTAGTTAAATAAAAGCCTGAAGACTTCTCAAATGAATAGATCAACGGCTCTGCCTGATTCAATTAGGAAAAAAGCGTTGATTCCTTCAAAATAAGTCTATAATAAATTTTCCTTCTATCAAGTTTAATCAGATGAAGGTTAGTTTAGTCTCTTGACCCCATTAGAAAATTCGTTAAAAAATTCAAAAAGGTGGAATCGTCCCCGTTTTTTGGGCGCAAGGAAAATTTTCCCGGTTTCGGTTTTGGAACAACCACCAAATTAGTCTCGTGCCCGCACATTCGAGGGCAAGGCCTCGAGTGGGAAACCCTGCCCCGCACAAGAGGAACCTACTTCCGCTCTGCTACAAACCGGGAATCCGCCGATGCGCAGAGGGGGTAGTGGGATCTCACAGTTGGTATCAGAGCACTATTGTAAACTTATGAAACAGCAGCAGAAACTGCCTAAAATTCTAAAGTAAATCTGCGAAAAAAATGTTTTCACTTGCTAAGATTATGTTTGAAATAAATTCATAAATTGAAAACTCATAAATTGAATTGGATTTTTAGATGGATACCCCGAATCTATCTAGCATTCTTGGACTTTCCCAGAGTCAGGATATGATCGCCTTTGCCTTCGAGCATCTCGTCAACTCCGCTACAACTCATGTAAGCAGAGTAAGGCTTGCCCGTCACTTTGAGGATCTATACTTCCCTGATCCTATAGAGTGACGTCGGTATATGTGGTCCTCTGGAAGGAAGATGTATTAATATCAATACCAATCAGCCTCATCAGAGACTTAGTCAAAATATTTCCTTAGCCATGATCTTGATAAGGCTAGGGGTTGTTCATTATGTACAACTCTTTAATCATTCACCCAGGAATTTTAGAACTTCTTGCCGAGTTTTTAGGATTCTTAGCCGCTTTATCTCTAGAAGGAGAATTACAGCACCTCTTTTAGTGATGAATCGTGTTTATCATGGCATGTCTCCTTCATAGTTTTGCTTCTTTATGTTAGAATTAGGGTTGCAGGAAAGCACACAAAGCTTGGAGAAGAAGGAGCAAGAATGCACACAACACAAAGTATTAGATTGTGTCAATGTACAAAAGATAAGTTAGTCCTAGAATGATGGGCGTATATACAAGCCGGGGGAAAAAACCTCCTAAAGAGGAAAAAAGTGCCCCGGTAGTCCTAAGTGTGTTCACACACATCACTGCCTATATATATGGCAACAAATCCCCCCTGGGAGTGATGGTGTGAACGAGAGCTGGCACTCATATATAGGGGAGTGCCATGCCCGCCGAAGTAGATCAATCCACAAAGGGGAGCAAGCCCAAAGCTTTGCGGAAAGCTTCGAACTTCTCACGAGGAAGCGCCTTTGTGAAAAGATCGGCGAGGTTGTCCTGTGTTGGCACATAGGTCAAGCTGATCTCTCCTGCTGAGAGTCTCTCCCTGACATAGTGAATGCACCTCAATGTGCTTTGTGCGAGCATGAAAAACTGGGTTTCTTGCAACTGCCAATGCGCTCTGACTGTTAGTGAAGATAGAGGTGGCAGACTCCTGTCCAACACCCAAGTCAGCCATAAGTCGTCTGAGCCACACACACTCAACCGTAGCTGTGAAAGCTGCCCTGTACTCAGCTTCACAACTAGAAGTGGCCACAGTAGGTTGCTTCTTGCTCAACCAAGATATGCATGAGCTACCGAGCATGAAACAAAAACCACTTGTGGACACTCTTGTGTCATAGCAACCAGCCCAATCTGAGTCCGAAAAAGCATGTAAATCTGGCGGGAATGATCCCCCCTTGGGATAAAACAACCCAAGATGTATGGTGCCACTCAAGTAGCGAAAGATGCGTTTAACTGCCTTCCAATGCTGAGACCCTGGGCTATGCATAAACCTGCTCACCTGTGAGACTGCAAACTGAATGTCTAGCCTCGTAATGCATACATAAATGAGGCAACCAACAGCTGTCTGATATAGTGTGACATCAAAGTGATCTCCAGCATCATGAAGACTCAACTTCAAACCTGTCTCCATTGGAGTAGCAATAGGCTTGCAGTCTTCAAGGCCAAATCTCCGCAACAATGTCTCAATATACTTTGTCTGACACAAAGCAATACCTCCATCACACTGCTTAAATTGTATCCCCAAATAATGATGCAAATGCCCCAAATCTGACATCTCAAAAGAGGCATTCAAATCAGCCTTAAAATCAGCAATATGACTCTCATTTGGTCCTGTGAGCAGCATGTCATCGACATAGAGAGCAATGATTAGATGTACATCATCTACATGTTTAACATACAAAGTGCTTTCTGTTGGACTATTCTGAAAACCATGTGCAGTCAAATATGCATGTATCTTTTCATACCAAGCTCGTGGAGCTTGCTTTAAACCATATAAAGCCTTTTTCAACCTACACACTTTGTTTTCCTACCCTCTTTGAACAAAACCACGAGGCTGCGAGACATACACCTCCTCATGCAAATCTCCATTCAAGAACGCAGTCTTTATGTCCAACTGATGTACATTCCAACCATTATGAGCTGCCAATGCACAAATGCTACGAATGGTAGTCATACGACAAGTGGGAGCAAAGGTCTCATCAAAATCAATGCCCTTTTCTTGAGCATAACCCTTTGCAACAAGTCTAGCCTTATAGCGATCAACACTGCCATCTGGCTTTCGTTTCAACTTAAAAACCCACTTACATCCAATGGCCTTTTTACCAATAGGCAAATCACACGAAGACCATGTACCATTCTTCATTATAGCATCATATTCACTTTGCATTGTAGCCAACCAATTTTCTGATTTTTGTGCCTCATCAAATGAAAGAGGTTCTTCCTCTTCACACATACTAGACACAGCCAAAGCATAACAATCTGATGCATAAGAGGCATGCTGAAAACCTGAACGAGTACGACTAGATATAGGTGCATCAATTTTACTATCACGCAAGGTTTGCACCAGCCATTTAGGCATACCTCTAGCCTGCTCATTTTCAGCCCTATCCTCAGAAATTACATCCTGTAAATCTGCATCAGAAATAGGCTGATCTATGATGTCGTTTGAAATCTGCATAGGCTGAATATTTGCCTCATTAGGACTTACATTTGAATTCCCACCTGTAAACAGAGGCAACAATGTATCAAATACATCCCGTGAGCTCACACCTGTCTCTTTGGTACATGATAACAAAGGCTGCACAGCATCTTCCACAAAAACAACATCTCGACTAATCAAGATACGCTTTGACTGTGGATGATACAATCTGTAACCCTTGCTCTCAGCACTGTAACCAACAAAAATGCATTTGACAGCCTTATCATCCAATTTTCTGCGTTGTTGCACAGGCACTAAAGCATAGGCCAAGCAACCAAAGACACGTAAGTGACCAATAGAAGGCTTCCTGCCATGCCAAGCTTCGTATGGAGTAATAGACTGCAAGGCCTTAGTAGGACACCTATTGAGTACATATACAGCACACATGACAGCCTCAAGCCAAAACGCATGTAGCAAAGCTTGGCTCTTGACCATACATCGTGCCATCTCCATAAGTGACCTGTTATTCCTCTCGGCTACACCATTTTGCTGAGGGGTATACGGCACTGTACATTGGTGTTTTATCCCACGACTAGCCAAAAATGCATCAAACTCTTTAGACATGTACTCCCCCCCTCGATCAGAACAGAGGGTGCCCACAGTACAATTGGATACATTTTCAACCATAAGCATAAACTGTTTGAAGCACAAAAACACTTCGGACTTTGCCTTCAGTGGATATATCCATGCATGCCTTGAGTAATCATCAATGAAAGTCACGAAGTACAAGTGTTTACCAAATGACGGAGTTTGCATAGGCCCACATACATCACTATGTACAAGCTGCAATTTGCGAGTGGCCCGCACAGAACCATCCTTTGGAAACGCAGAACACTGCATTTTGCCCAAAATACAGCCTTCACAAACATGTTTCAATGGTGCCTCAAGAGGGGGCAATGAAGCAACCATATCAAATTTCTGCAAACGCAGCAAACTAGCAAAGTTCAGATGACCAAAACGAGCATGCCATAGTGTTGCATCTGAAACTGCCTTTTCATCAGAAACTGCATTTGCTGAATCTTCCACACACTTGTCATAAGAATTGAGCCTATACAGCCCATGAAACAAGGTGCCAGATACAATAATCGTATCACCAGAAGTCAAATCATGAACAGTACATCTGTCATCCACAAATTTGACTACAAGTCCAAGTCTAGCAAGTGCAGAGACAGACAATAGATTCTTCTTTATCCCTGGCACATACAAAGCATCTGAAAGTGTGAAAGCGCTGCCATTTGCAGCAGTAAGCATAATTTTACCAATGCCCTTCACTGGGTAAGAAGCATTATTGGCACATGTGACAGTATTCCCATTAGGGACAGCCTCAAGAGAGAAGTGAACATATCACGATGCGAGGTAATGTGCTTTGTAGCACCACTGTCAAAATACCATACATGAGAGTCAACAGAAACTGCCAAACATGCATCATGTACAGATGGGTCATACTGGCAATACATGCTAAACGCTCATTCTGTATCCTGCACAACATTTGCAGAATCTGCATTTGTAGAAGCATCCGCTATTATGGCTGCATTTGACTCTTTCTTCTTTGCCTCTTTAGCCTTTAGCTTAGGGCAATTCTTAATGACATGATCATTTGCCTTACAATAGTTGCACCTGGTCTTTTTCTTACCTTTATCAAGAGCCTTCTCAAACTTATTATTGTTACCTGTGGAAGGAGAAGAAGTTGCAGACCTACTAATAGGAGAAGAAACAGTGGAAGGGGCTGCCTTACCACTTCTTCTCTGCTGCTAGGCAGCAATAAATGCTTGATCAACTGCACGCTGCCTGGCCCTGTTTTGCCTGGACTGCGCTTCTTGCAAGAGCTTGTTGACTAAAGTATCATACTTGACAGCATCAGGTCTGTCCTCATTAAGAAGTCTCCACGTGGAAGCAAAAGTCTGATATGTCTCAGGTAAAGCATCAAGAACAGTCTGCACAAGAGAATGATCAGGAATAATCTCACCTGCAGAAATCAACTGTTCTTTGAGATCTTTAATCTCAGCAAGAAAAACATTCATGTCATCATCTTCTTGCATAATCTTCAATTCTAGCTCTTTACGCAGGTAAGCGATTTTTACCTCGTTACGACCTGCATGCAAACTAGCTAGAATATCCCAAGCCTGTTTTGCTGTTTTAGCTGAACGAATATGTGGGGTGATGTTACGTTTGACAGAAAGTGCAATCAAGGCATGAGCCTGCGCATCTTTACCATCTCAACAAGCTTGTTCAGCAGTGGGTAAAACAGCAGCCAACAGTAGAGCTGCTAGAACCTGCAACATTCTCAACAGATCCTACATCCACAGAACCTGGACGTACATCCATACCCTGCACAATGTTCCACACTCCTTTTGCAACCAAAACATGCTGCATCATGTATGCTCAAAGTGGGTAGTTGCTGTCTCCATCCAATTTGTCATCAGAGCAGATAACATGCGAAATACATCATTGCTGTTATCAGCCATGGCCACTGACTGAAACTGATGCAAAAGCTACCTGTAATGAAGTAAAGACTGAACAGAAGACAACTCGTGCTATGTAGCACGGTCCACAATAGAACACGTATGCCTGTTTTGCAGAAAACTGCACTGTCAAAATTTTTGCAGAAAATGACGAACACCTGTGCAGAACTTGAAATGCAAAAACGGAGCCCGAAACGACCTCAGATGCAAATTCTGAGAACACTAAGCCCTACAGGCTTATTTACAGAGTATAGGGACCTGCAAGCGCTCATGAAAACTCACCTCAATCGGAGAACGTGAGTCGGAGGGTGCTGGCGGCGTAGCCCTGGGAGCCGATGCCTGCTCTGATACCAATTGTTGGAATTAGGGTTGCAGGAAAGCACACAAAGCCTGGAGAAGAAGGAGCAAGAATGCACACAACACAAAGTATTAGATTGTGTCAATGTACAAAAGATAAGTTAGCCCTAGAATGATGGGCGTATATACAAGCCGGGGGAAAAAAACCTCCTAAAGAGGAAAAAAGTGCCCCGGCGGTCCTAAGTGTGTTCACACACATCACTGCCTATATATATGGCAACACTTTATGCGTACGCGATTGAGGCAGTGACTTTGGAGCCGTGATGCTCTATGTATAGATCTCAAACTTTTGATAATAAACGATGTTTTGCAAGCCAAAAAAAAAATCCAAATTATTTTCGTGATTATGAATATGGTTAATAAAATTAATAAAGTACATCTTGTTTCAAGAAGTATGATGAAATAATTATCTATTTAAAAAAATAAATCATAAAAATTAAATAATCATAAATCTATTGTCAAAGTTAAATTGACAAAAATCTGGTTTTGTCAGAATCATGAGGCGCGCGGCCCATGCAAGGTAACTGGATCCTCTAACCAATGTGAGGAAGAGTTAGATCCGGATGTTCGTAAAGCCCTACACAGATCCCAACTTGGTCCCTTCAAGGGTGAAGGGGAGCAGCTAGGTGAAGTAGTGGAAAAGTGGATTGAGGCAATGGAAGAATACTTTGATGTAACTGGCTATAACGAGAGAAGCAATATGGCTCTCGCCAGATTAAAGATTGTGGAAACGACCACGGTCGCATGGAGGAACCATTGCGAGAGAAACCATCTCCACAGAAATACCCAGACCTGGTCAGATCTTAAAGCATACCTCAAGAAAAGGTTTTGTCCTCCGGGCTTCCTTGGAAAACCAAAATGAACGAGTTCTTAGAACTAAAGCAGGATAGCCGGACAATTGAAGAGTACCATCAGGCCTTTGCCCTTCTCTTCAAATATTCCTCACAATTGGATGAAGAGCAGCCGATGGCCAGATTCATTCGAGGAATGAACGAGCCATTGGACACCTTAGTGAAGAATGCCAAACCTGTCTCAATGGCCGAAGCTGTAAGAATGGCAAAGGACTTTGCCAAAGCCTTTGTTGTTAAGATTCCGCCGAAGCCTGTACCCTCTAACTTTAAAAGATTCCAAACCCCGGGAAGTACTTCAAACTTTCCACCCCCAAAGAGGCAGCAAGGCCAAAATCAAAATCAAGATACTGGGAGATTCAGAAGTAAAGGAAGACCCTTCCCACATAACACTTTCTCAGGAGCCCCACCTACTTCAAGGATTCAAAAGGATGAGCTCAGAAGTGAGAATTGGTGTTTTGGATGTCAGGGTTTTGGTCACCAGCTTAAACACTACTCGACTCCTGCCATGTCAAGAGGACAGGGAAGTCAAGGACCCAGAATGCAGAGACCAACCCCTTCCTATCAGTCAAATCAGGGTCCATCTCGTCAAAATAAGGGCAATCCCAGGAGGAATCCAGCTCAACCATCTGCCTCTGTATGTACAGAGTAATCTCAGAACTCCTTCCCAGAGCTGGTGTAACCAGAGAGAAAGAGTTCCGCCCCAGTCTGCAGCAGCCATAGCAGTTACAATAGCAGAATAGTGGAAGAGAAAAGAGGCCAGATTTATGCCGCAATTGAAAACCAAGGGCCAAATCATCAATTCTCAGTCATCCATACTCCAGTTGAGTATAAGGGTAAGTCATTCAAACTTTTGATTGATTCAGGTAGTACTCACTCATTTATTTCCCCAGGATGCTTGCGTAAGCTAGTCTTAGAACAGAAATCAGGGAAACCTATGCAAGTTGAATTGGCCAGTGGGAAGATTCTTTTCACTCACCATGAGACAGATCGTATTCAGTTCAATCTAGATGGTAATATAACTGATTGCCAGTTCAGAGTCTCGCATTTGGGAGTTTTTGACGGGATCCTTGGAATGGATTGGCTCCACAAAAATCAAGCTGACATTCACTGTCATAATGGAACCATTTCTTTCCGTGACCTTCACAGAAACAAAGTTCAAGGAACTGGAATTTCAAGACCCCGACTACAATTAGTAAAATCTTCTAAGTTACTAAAAGGACTTAGAAAGAAGGAGCTCATTTACGTTGTTAAAATGAATCCAGTACACACAAAGTTAAAGAACCAGAATGGTTAAGTGAATATGATGATGTATTCCCAACAGAGCTATCAAACTCAAGGAACAACTTAGACAGCTGTTAGAACAAGGGTTTATAAGACCCAGTGTTTCAGCTTGGGGAGCGCCAGCTCTCTTTCAGAAAAAGAAGGATGGAATGTTAAGACTCTGTGTGGATTACAGAGGTCTTAACCAGCTGACAGTTAAAAATAAATATCCTATCCCCAGAATTGATGAGCTTTTGGATAGGCTAAATGGAGCCTAGATCTTCACAAAGATAGATCTCAAATCAAGATATTACCAGATCAGGATTAATGATCAAGATATCCCGAAGACAGCCATCAATACTCGCTATGGGCATTATGAATTTACAATCATGCCATTCAATTTGACAAATGCCCCAGCTACATTCAATCGCCTAATGCAGGACATTCTCAGAGAATACTTGGATAATTTTGTTCTTGTTTTCCTTGATGATATTCTGATTTACTCAAAGAATGCAGCTTACCATGAAGCTCTTGTCCAAAAAGTTCTTGAGATTCTAAGGAAACACCAACTCTTTGCAAAAAAGAGCAAATGCACTTTCTCTGCTGACCATGTTGAATACTTGGGCTTTTTGGTATCCAAAGATAGAAGCAGCAGATGCAATCAATTCGCAAAGATATAAAAGCTGCTCAGGATAGACAGAAGCAGTATGCAGATAAGCAAAGGACAGACAGAAAATTTGAAGAAGCATTTCGAGTATGCCCCAAAAGAAGTTCTCTATCTCTTGGGAAGTATAAGAAGTTATCCCCCTGGTATTGTGGGCCATATCTGATTACAAAGAAAGTAGGTGACTTAGCCTACGAGCTTCTTTTGCCTCCTCATCTCCAAATACATAATGTATTTCATGTCAGCCTACTTAAGAAGTATGTACCAAGCCCGAATCATGTGCTTGATGAAATCTTAACTTCTTCAACCCAAGGGCAGATGGAACTCCAACCTGAAGAAATCCTTGATGTTCGAGAGAAGGTTCTCAGGAACAGAATTCTAAGAGAATTATTGATCAAATGGAAGTTCTATCCTTTTGAAGATGCCACCTGGGAGAAAGAAGCTGAACTATTGCGGGATTACCCCCAGTTTGCGAGATGAGGACATCTCGCGTTTTTCAAGTGAAAGAGAATGTAAGATTCCTCTCGAGCCCTCAAGATGTACAGTATCTTCCCCTATAATCAATCCCCTCTTCAGAATAATAAAAGATCTTGTTTCTACCTAGAGAGAGAAAATGTTCTAGAGAGAGATTATTCAGTTTTTAGATATCTTTGGATGTAAAAATATCTCTCCTTATTAAAATAAATTCCCCCGAAACAGAAGTTCAAAAAGAATTTCAGAAGGTGCATTAGAAATAAATTATAATCTGTTCAAAAGGCCTTAGCCTAAGGGTCCAGATTTTTTGAAAATTTTGGATTAAGGTTCCTATGGACCAATAAGAATAATCCAAATGTAAGGAGGAGATAAATTGAAAAATAAAAGAAAAACCCCCCAAAAATGAGTTAATGTTCACATAAGATGAAGAGTGGACTAAGGACCAAGGAAAATAGGAAAACAACTGAGTGTTACTTTCATCAAAATTGATTTTTATGCATAAAGTGATGCAGTAAAGAATTTTTTTTACTATAAAAGTGTGATTTTCATAAGATTTAAATTCTATGCATAGAAAAATATATATTGGATATTTTTTTTTTATAAAAGTGTGATTTTCATTAGATTTAAATTCTATGCATAGAAAGATGCATATTGGATATTTTTATTATAAAAGAGTGATTTTCATTAGATTTAAATTCTATGCATAGAAAAATGCATATTGGATACTTTTTTATTATAAAAGTGTGATTTTCATTAGATTGAATTTCTATGCATAAAAGGATTTTTTTTAAATAAAAGTGTTATTTCCATTGAAGTTGGATTTTATGCATAAAAAGAGGCATAAAGAATTTTTATATCAAAATTTGAGTTCTCTTTGATTCTATGTTTAATTTCCATGAATAATCAATAAATGAATAAGTATATACACTGTGAGAGAAAATTCTATCGTTACATATTCACTCGGATGGTATGAGAAAATTCAAAAAATCTATCGAAGTTGGAAATTTACATAAATTGATTAATTTATTCCTCATAGGAATTCATGATTAGTTTAGAAATCAGTTAAGTGAATATTCAATGAATGAAATTCAGTAAATTAGTGATTGAAATATCACCCCCTTTCGAGAAAGGAAGTTCAAGAAGAATTTTACCAAACCAACTCGAACCCAGAATCAGACTTTGACCAAGACCAAACTCTTCGTCAATTTCAAGGAAAGACGATGTGACCAGTTCAGGAAAATACACTCAAATCACCCACCGAATCTGAAACTAAGTTGAGACCCTTTGATTTTGATCTGAGGATCAAGGTTACAGAATTCGAGGAATTCTGTTTGGAATTCAAACCTGCGATCTAGAAGTCTTGGATACGGATTTAAGATATACTCATATATTCAAAGAAAATCAAAACTGAAAACTTGCATAGAAACCCTGTTTTCTTAAAGGACTTTCTTACGCCAAAATGCTGGAGGGAGCATTTAGTATATGTGTTTTTTTAGGAAAATTCGGTTGCAAGAGCTGGCAATGGGGAGTGTTCAAAGGACAGCTCATGTGGCAAAGCCTGCCTAGTTCTTGACCAGCCTCGGTACGATTAAAATGGTGTGCTTCCAGTACGATGGACGAGGGCCAACGAAGCGGTCCCTGAGTGAAGTGCCAGGGCACCTAAGCAGGATCCTGGAGGGTTCTGACCAGGTGATGCATGGGCTCGCGGTGCCGATGACACCCATGCATATGTCGTGGAAAATATTGTATGATATGGATCACTGTTTGTTGTATTCTATTACTGGATCTCGTTGCTGACCAGCTGGTCTCAACGGAGAGTCCTTAGCGATACTGTTTTTTGTGAGAAACAAGGATTGGATGGAAATTTTGAGCTATGACATCTATAACCAATAATTGTTTGTCAATGGATTGTTTTATAAATTAAAGTTTAAAGAGGAGTGTGTGCATATCTGTATTCTAAAGCAAAAGTTAAGAAAGGCATTCAATTATGGGCGGTACTTGTCTGGTTCTACCAATTCCAGTGGTTGGGTGGTGGCTAACCCATGGGCTAGATGGAGTTAGGCTCGAATCAATAGAGTTTAATAATAAAATTGATTAATAGGAATACGCTTAGAACTCGAGTAGTTAAATAAAAGCCTGAAGACTTCTCAAATGAATAGATCAAACGACTGTGCCTGATTCAATTAGGAAAAAAGCGTTGATTCCTTCAAGTTAAGTCTATAATAAATTTTCCTTCTATCTGGTTTAATCAGATGAAGGTTAGTTTAGTCTCTTGACCCCGTTAGAAAATTTGTTAGAAATTCAAAAAGGTGGAATCGTCCCCGTTTTTTGGGTAAGTGAAATTTTCCCGGTTTCGGTTTCGGAAAGACCACCAGATTAGTCTCGTGTCCGGACATTCGAGGGCAAGGCCCCGAGTGGGAAACCCTGCCCTGCGCAAGAGGAAGCTACTTCCGCTTGCTGCTACCAACCGGGAATCCGCCGGTGCGCAGAGGGGGAAGTGGGATCTCACACTATGGGATGTAAGGGGAAAAAGAAAATATCAACTGGGTCAGTTAGAATTATATCCCCCCATAGGATTCCCATTATTATGGTTCGGTCTACATCCCTTTTCGTGTTCTAACGAATTAGGGTTAGGTATCCTAAACTGAGGTCTTCGGTTAGGTTAATTTCGTATTGAAGAAGAGAGAGGGTTAGTGTAGATAAAAACAATGTTAGAGTCTTAGGAGGGTCCTGAGGAGTTACTGGCAAATGAACCTATCTCTGAGGCACGTTCAATGAGTTGGCATAATTTATCCAGTTGATCAGTTCTTTGAGATATTTGTTAGAGGGCAAGCTGGCATTCTAGTTCCTAAATCTTGGAATCTTCGGTGGTAAGTAAGGTGGAGATGGTTGCTTCCCATGCACCTCGAGCAGAGGCGGCTAGATTTTCATATCTTCTTGCAGCTTCCTTTGTTGCAATCCTGGAAGTGGTGGCTTGAACATTAGCCTCTTCAATCTGCTTTAGCCTCTCCTCTGCCAAGCTTTGGCTGCTAGTTAATTGCTAGTGTACATGTCAAGCACCTATTGATGGTGGATAACCAGCATCTGATCTATCTCGATCGACTTTGCAATGATCACCTCATTGAGGGCTTTCAATTTCTCAGCATGTACTTTGTTCAGTTGTTCTCTTTCTGTTTGGAGGCTTACCACTTTCTATTCTACTTTAGCAATGGCTTCATTGAGTGCATTGAGATGCCTTGTATATCCTTCTTCCTTAGCTTGGATCGTGGGCATGGGCTTCCTTTAGTTGATGTGTATGTTCTTCTTCTTTCTCCTTGGTATGTGCCACTTCCTTTTGAAGTGTGCCTTGGCTTGCTCTAATTTGGCCTTGAGCTCCTCATTTTCTTTGGTGGTGCGGACTATAGTATTGTTGATTAGCCTGTTATTGCCCTCCAAGGTTTGGAGCCTTGCCTCCTATCCTTTGTCTACCTTTAAACTCTTTAGGATCACTTATGTGTGTGTGGCATCCGCCACTATTTGCTCTTTAAGTGCCTTCACCTGGTTAGTGGAATTCAGGGCCTGTTTTGTTGCCAGAGTTTGGCATTCCTGTCATGCAACATGTGAGCAATAAGCAAATGACATCTCCATACCCTTTGCTCTTGGGACCAAATAGCTGCACTTGTGGAGGCTGAGCCTTCTGTTTAGTGCTATAGCAGCATGTCGAGGCCTTCCATGGTCTCTTCAAGGAAGAGATCACCATCGAGATTGTGCAAGAAGGAATCTTCTCCTATTGTGTCCTCAGTGTCCATTCGCCTTTGCTTGTTGGAACTTGGAGTCTCATCGGCTCTCTTTCTCTTCTTAGTGTCTTGAGCTTCTTGAGCTGCTTCTGCTTGTGCTGAGATGGCCTCTTCATTCCTCTCACCCACATCTATTTATGGCAATTGTTGTTCCATTGGAGCCTATGTTGCACCAATCTCCGCTGAGGTGGGCTGATTTGAAATTACTGAATCACAGAGTGGGGAGAGGTTTTTAAAGACTAACTAGGTAGGGCTTGAAGGTGGTGACTGTAGTGCTAACTCTAGAATGGCACTTGTTATCAAGATTATATGTTCACTTTCTTTTGCTTCCTATTGCTCCAGAACTTGTTGAAAGGATGCGATATCCTGGGCTATCTCTTCTTCCAGACGCTACGTCTATGATTCAACCTGTTGGAGGCTAACTTGCATCTTTTTAATTTTCTTTGACTTCTTACCACCATTCATCTCTTTAAGTAGCTCCTTATTCTCCTTTAGGACCGCTTGTCCCCTACTGCAACTCTTTTGGAATGAGGGTAGACGACTCCATGGATTCCTCAGCCTGAGGTACCTCTGCCTTCTAAGTGCCTTGGGGAATGGAAAGATTAGTTGCATGGATGTGAGAACCTCCGGGTTAGGAGATAAGGATTACACACCTTGTATTGGTGTGACTTGAGGTAATTCTCCATTTCTCAATGTATATACCAAGCCCAATCCTCTTGTTTTTCTGACCTTTGCTATGCGATTGAGGGACCCTGTTGTATCTGTCCACTTGCATGAGAATTGACATTGCTCTGCAAGCTTTCTCATCTTCTTCATCCTTTATATTCTCGTACTCTGTCCCATTCTAGTTAAAGGAAACCCTCTTCAGCATGTCCTCCATGGGCATCTGATTGATTGTATGGATATGTGCCAATATGGGGGGGGCAATTGCAGAGCTTCCTGTATCATTTCCTCTGTGAGGACCTGCTCAGTGGAACCATCCGACTTTGTGGCTGTACCTCACTTTGTATTTCTATTATAAGACTTTAGAAATTCCACACATAATTGTGGGTTGATGGTGCAAGGAAGGACCTCTGCCATTTTTCTAAGTCCTATCTTCTCCAGCTTGTTCTTGACATCGATATCTTCTAAGATTTTCAAACACTCTAGGTTGTGATACTGGAACATAATCTTCTCATGAGCTGTCTTCTAAATGTCTTTGTGGATTACAGTACCTTGTACTTTCTATGCATATGACCCAAGGTAAGTGAGTTTGGTGTCGCATGGTGCCCTTTTCCTCTTTTCTACTGGTCACCCTGTGGTACTGGCCTCAGTTACGGCCAGATTCCCCTCAACCTCTTGTTCGAAAGTAGCAAAGGAGGCCATTTGTAACATTTTAAAAGAACATCGGTCATTGTGTGACTAGTAGGAGCTCGTCCGCGATCCTTCCTTCTTCTTCTTCTTCTTCTTCTTCTTCTTCTTCTTTTTGTGTGTATTTATGTGTGTGTGTGTGTGTGTGTGTGTGTGTGTGTTTGTGTACAGTGATGTTTGATGGGAAGAGTGTTGGTGGGGTGACCAATGAATCAATAAGGTGTGTGTATTAGTGTTTGTCGGTAATTAGTCCTAATCCATGAAGTAGCAAGCCATGAAATCCGAGCGTGAAGTAGTTGTGCGTGAAAGATTAATCCATGAGGTGTTAACCTATGAAGGGTTAGCACATGAAGGGTTAAAGCGTGAACTATTCACACGTGAAGTGTAAAGACGTGAGGGGTTAACGATGTGCCTTTTCTTTCATACTACTATGTCATGATGCTACTTGTGGCTGAAAATTGAATGCTCTGTAGAGCTGATCAACACAGCAACTTGGTTGCAAGTATTGTTGCCCACCCTTCTTGTTATCGTTACAGACTAGTGTTCTCCATCAATTGCAAGATTTTCTTGTTTGGCTTCAAGAGATAGGAAGATAGGAACTAAGTTCATCTTGCCGAGTATGACTTTAACCATGTGAGCTTGAAACCTGGTATTATGTAGGGATGTTGTGCTTCCAATAGCTCTTCTCTGTAAGAACCTCAATCTGCATCTAACCCCATAGCCTGTATGTCATCTGTGTCCTTAATGGCTAGTAGCCTGTATAATTCAACCTTTTGTTGTCCGCTTGCACTGTGATTTTCATGCTATTCTTAAACATTATGTATGGAAAACTAGAATCCTTTAGTGTAATGGAAGCACATTGGTCTAACTAGAGGTCTCAATTCAAAACTGAGAGGATTTGTACCAGTTTTACAGTATTTTTTATGTATTACAGCTTTAACATGTGTGCAAACATTAAATCCTTCACCATGTCAACATGCATGTTGCATTTTCAGTATGATAGATGAATCTTATTGATCAATAACCTTGAAAATGCTTGCAGAATAGTAATAGAGCTAAAACTTAACGGCTTTCCTGGATTTGTTGTTGAACTTTGTTGTTGTATGTTGATCTGCACTGCTAAACCTTGTGTCATAAATCTTGAAATCTGTACCAAGATTTTGGAAATCTGTTCAAAACTGTAATGAATCTGCACTCAACACAGCACTCTTAATTTTCTGCACACAACAAATTGTACTCTGCATAAACTCTACAATTTGAATACTCTGCAATGAAATTTTTACAAAACTGCTTTAGCAGCCAAACTTCTTGTAAATCTGCTCCAAGAACTCCAAGATTTTGGAAAATAGGATAGAAATAGAGGCTTAATGGATTAATAATTGGAATTGTAGGCTCTCTAAGTAAGATAATGCAAGAAAATCCCTCAATATTGGTTGTTAAAATCTCTATAAATCCTAATTCAAAAATCAAGATCAAGAAATCAAACAATAAAGTGGATTAGGGTTTTGAAAATAGTGTTTAATGCAAATTCAAAAATGACTACAAAAATTTCTTTGCTAATCTTGTCAAACAAGAAATTAGCAAATCTGAAAACTGTGTGAAAATCAATTCCAAAAATGATTAACACTAATCAAGATTAAGAAAATGCATTTCAAAAAATTAGATTCGGTAATCTGAAAATGATTATCATTAATCGAGATCAAGAAAAAATATCTTGAAAATTGGACAAGCATAATCCAAAAATGATTATCACTAATCACTCCCTAAGCAAGGATCTAATCCAAGAACTCTGATCCTAGGAATCTAAGCCAAGAGCTCTGATACCAATGCATGAGACTAGGGTTGGCCACTCAAAGCATGGAGTGACAACATGGGTGTGGGTCACATCTCATATGGGAGAAGTTCACCATGAGAGCTTGGGCAAGAGCACCAAGAAGACATGAATGTTTATAAAGTGAATATGATCAAAAAGGGTACATTGTCCATGAGCCCTGTGTATGTGCACCCAAACCTACTTCATTACAAGACACAACAAATTTGGGCAATCTAGGCTGGACACACTTGCTCTAAGTGTGGACACAATAAATTTGGGCACTCTAGGGTGGACACACTTTCTCTAAGTGTGGACATGATAAATTTGTATATAAGTCAATTTCCTCTCATAATACAACACACTCTCCCATTAGTCTATTAAGCACTTTCTTTTCAAGCTTATGTATGCTTATTCTAAACCCTCTTAGTAGTGTGAGAAGAGCTCTTCACCATCCCCTCTTCCTTTGAATTTGGTGTGGTGAATAGCTTTACAACCCATGGAAACTCCCCAAGCTTTTGACAATCTTGGAGAGTGAAGTAGAAAACCAAGCTCCCAGGTGGAACTACAAGTTTGGCATTGAGCAAGACCCAATGACATACAAGCAAAATGGTAAGTGGATTCTAACCACTTGTAATTAGAATTTCCATTTGGCATCGATATCAAGGAAAATCCCATGCTTTGGTATTGCTCCCTTCTATTATCTCCTTGATTCTTTTGCACACAAAGAAGGAAATTAGCGTTCTAATTCTTGTTACCATAGCCACAAGCTATGGAGGTGAAGAGGAAAAGAGACAAAGAAGTTGAATATATGCATATAGATTGTGATTTGTTAGAATTGATACATTGGCTTTTGCTTTGCATTTAGAGGCATTAGGAAGTGCATGTATAATGGGAAAACCAAAACAAATATGATTGCATTTGTGTAGAATTTGTTCATGGTTATGCATGAAAGAGTAGAAGAAAAGAGAAGGATTTGCATTAAATTATGTTAATTGATTATCTATAAGTGTGCATTTAGCCTCCATATAGGAATTTTAAAAGTTAGTTTGCATTAATTTTATGAATTTGTGCATTAGAAAGCAAAGAAGTGTTCTTTAGCTTTCTTAACATGCATAAACATAGGGTAAAATTTCTTAATTTGTTCACTTTTAAATGGTTTTTTATTGTTTTTTAGTGCATTAGAGTGTTAGCAAATAGATTTAGGTACCTTCATATAAAAAACTATTAAAATTCACTTAATTCTCACTAAATTCACTAAGCTAATTGGTTTTTTATATTAGAAAAGTAATTAGTGAGAAAAAAGTGAAAAAAAAGAAACATGAATTGAGCTTTTTGCGAGTTAATGGGTTCATTGCACGTTGTTTGATTAGTGTGATCAAAGGAAGTGATATAAGAAATCATTACATTCCTTAAACCCAAACATTTGATCAATTTCATAGATTTGAGCTTCTTTTAGCTCACATTCCCATGTTGCAAGAGGATCATAAATAAATAATTAAAAAATGTAATTAATCTCAATTTTTTGATTAACTCTATTGAAAATGGGGCTATAAATGATGTCAGTTTCAAGAATTCAATGGTGTATTTAATTGTGTAAGATAATCTATCACTTAAGATTAGTGAGAGCCCAAAACATGCATAAAAAAGGAAAAATAGGTGAGAGGATTAATTTTCTATTAATCCTTAATAACTTTTTTCCACAATCCATTAGAGGCCAAGAGCATTAAAGTGAGGAATCCTAGTGGAGCCCAGTGTAAGAGAAAGGTGGACAACATCCAAGGAAGGAGAGGGGTTTGTCATAAGCCTTAAAATAAAGAGGGGTGCTGACTTTTGGCACATGCAATGGGTGAACCTCTCACCTAAGGAATCTAAGAAAATTACACCCCCCAACACTTTATGAGTTGAATCTTTATTTTCCACCTCCCTAGATAATTATCTTCCATCCCCTACTTGTTTTTTCCCTTTTTAATAGTAAGTAAATAAGTTTTTTTTTAAAGAGACCCCTCCCCTTCTTCCCATTTTTATTCTATTCCCAAAAAACCATGAACTACTTTTGAAACTCTTTAAAGAAGAAGTGTTCTATCTTTCTTCATATTTAAAAAAAACACACACACACATCCTCTTTCTCCCTCTCTTTCATCATCCAACCAAAAAAAAGATCTTCTTTCTTTCTTTTTCTCTCTTTTTCTTTTATTTATTTATTTAAAAAAATAAAACAAAAAATCTACCACAATGCCCTACCATATGTTGCCTTGCTACCCTGCCCACCATCCCAGTGCCACCCCACTCGTCACTCACGTGTTGCTGTCGTTGTTTTGCTGCATCATTCGGCCAAGTGAAAGCCACTAAAATAGTAACAAAGCAAAGAAAATCAAAAAAGATATTGGGACGAGAAGAAATTTGAGCTGTTGTATAGTGTGGGGATTAAGGGGTTTCACCTTTTGATGATCCTGAAGATAGTGCTTCAAATCACCCCGTATCTTTATACCATTAGGTCACTTGTGGGTGTGAAATCGACAATCTAAGGAGTGCAAGATTGTGAGAAACACAAATGAATTGTCACATGTGGGTGTGAACGGTGAATCGACACATACATCATCAAGTGAGGAGTCCATGGAGAAAGCAAGAAATGAAAGAGGCCCACCAAGCTAAATACCTCACTACATCTAAGAGTATGATAGATATAAATCGCTTTACAATAGGATTATTCACACATAATCTAGTGCCTCATAAGGAAACACAAGCAGAGATTTATAATCCACCAACGAGTGGTATCGGACCCTCACATTTGCACACAACAATCAATGTAGAAGAGGGGCTCGATAAATCACACGCCCCAATCTAGAGTTGTGTGGTTCACCCATGAACTTGAAACAATCATGATAAGAGAGCCTTCATCGATTCTTGCATAGCTCTATCTACAAGTAGAGTGGCCAAAGAGCTTGATTCAAATTATGAGAATGATGAAGACCTCAAAGCCAGTGAATGGCATGCATGTCTAGACACTAACCATAGAGCTAGAATGGCTGGATATAACATAGGCTTCATTGCCCTCCTCTCTAGCAAATCAATATGCTACTCTAACACTACCAAGAGATGGGAGGAAATTTAGAACTAAACCCTCAAGTAGGGACATATGCACATTCTCACATGCATGAACCTACTTCTTCTACTGCCAATTGAGGTTCTCAAGGAAAGGCATTTGAAGTTCCAATTACCTCTAAAAGGGGCACAATACAACATGGAAGCTAGTGGAGATCAACAACATTTTCAAGTTGGCAAGCCCTCCATGAGAGCAGAAGAAATCAGTCGAATGAGAGCTATTTATTCCATGGTGCATGTGAATAATTTATTGGGATCTCTAGAGTTCCCACAAAAAGTGGTTCGACATCATACACAACTAGAATACGAGGCTCGACAAGCAAGGGAAAGACTAATCCAAGGTATTCCTCTATCAACCGATGCACCTCGAGAATCTGTCATTGTAAGGGGACCGAAGACAATTGTAAGGCATGTCCTAGGAAGAGAAGAAAGAGGGAGCAAGGGATCATACACAAACCACCTTATATAAACCCTTATGTTGACCATGTAAGGCCAATTCCCAGAAACCATACATGCCCTGCAATGATACCAGTAGTGGATCGCGGTGTTCCACCACCATGCTACCATTACACTATGTCACCAGGGGTTGCACCTCCAATAATACTTCACATAGAGATAATTCCTAATGATCTTTTAGGAATGATGAGAGAAGTAGGAAGGGGGTAGCTAATAGTAGTAAGAGATTTGAGAACTAATCAAGTAAAACTAGTTCATATTCCCAAACTAATGACCAAATTCATAGGTGATGGGGGAGCCCATCCAACATTTGGAAACGTTTGAGAAAATTTGTGAGACCTATGGGAATTTTGACAACCTTACCAAGGTTTGTGCCTTCAGTTTAACCTTAGACGTAGAGCTAGCATACGACGAGCTCGCTTTGAATCCGTCTAATTCCAACTAGACCTGGGGGTTTTCAAGCATTTTCTACAAGCTGGTGGAGATGGTTTTTTATTTCATCAAGTCTACAGTGAGATCCAACACTATGCACAGTAAGGGAAGTGCCTCTGTTAATCACTTGATTAATTCTTCATTAAAGCTTCAATCTTGATTTTTGTGGGCTCAAAACATATCTAGACACATTTATCTTCTACTACTATATTGAAGCATTTTGAGATTATATTTGTGCAAGTGGATCAATTGAAGACTCCAAGTGGGGACAGCCTTTTGCACATGAAGAGTGAATTATCTTGGCAAATTGCTTGATTAATTCACCTAATCAAGGTGTTAAGGCATTGGTGGATCTAATCCAACATTGGGAAGGTGCTACACAAGTCTATGTGTTCAAATTAAATTTTTTGTCACAATCACTATCCTGATTAATCCCTCCAAAAAACCAGTGTATTCTCTGCACACAAACTGTGAACTAGTACACCTAGTTTTTTAAGCATCATTAGTGATCAAAACTTGTAATCATCAGATTGAAGTTGTAAAAGGGTAGATACTGCCCTTGAATCTTGAATTGGATCAAGAGGTAAGGCCCCCTTCACATCATCATGATCAATGCACAAGAAATAGCTAAATTTAACAGGGAGCGGTTCCATACATGGCAAAAAAAAGACCATGTATTTGTTCGAGGAAAAATATGTGGGGACTAGTTGAGGGAAGAGATGAATGTCCAGAGGAGCATGGGAAGGATGAGTGGAAGAGAAGAAATGAGAAAGCATTAGGACTCATTGCACTTAGCTTAAATGATGAAATCATTCACCACATTGCAGGGATACAACGAGCTAAAGATGCATGGG
Organism: Cibotium barometz; assembly: GCF_041138505.1. Classification (NCBI taxonomy): domain Eukaryota; kingdom Viridiplantae; phylum Streptophyta; class Polypodiopsida; order Cyatheales; family Cibotiaceae; genus Cibotium; species Cibotium barometz. Next base: position 42,531,291 of record NC_141089.1, on the reverse strand, counting down.
ATGAACTTAACAAATTATTTGGCACTCAAGCAAAAAATTCAAGTTTATACCTGTTTTGGCCTAGAGAGAGAAAACCTTCTAGGGAGAGGTGATTCAGTTATTAAATATTTTTGGATGGAAAAATATCTCATCTCATTAAAATAATTTTCCCTAAAACAGAAGTTCAAAAAGATTTTCAAAAGGTGCATTAGAAATCAAGTATAATCTGTTCAAGAGGCCTTATCCTAGGGGTCCAGATTTTTTTAAAATTTTAAATTAAGATTCTTATGGACCAATAAGATTCATCCAAATGTAGGGAGGAGATAAATGGAAGAATAAAAGGAAAATGCTCAAAATGAGTAAATACTCACATTAGATGAAGAGTTGACTCTAAGGACAAGGTTAATAGTTAAAAAAGAGAGATATTTAGAAGAAATGATACATTTTTGACACCTCAGTATGGGGGAATTTTCCTCATGAAGGAGGCACCTATTTCACATGTGTGGGAGAGTTTTAAACTCCCAAATAATGAGATATTTTTATCTCTCCTCTCTCCTATTTCAACTAGATCCAAAAGGTGAGCTAAACTGACCTAAAAATGGTCAAAAATTGACCAAACTAATCTAGAAAATTTTAGAATCAGTTTGCTTGGTTAGAGGCTCACTTTTTCCTATAAATAGAAGCCTCCCCCTTTGTTGAAGCTTAATAGTGTTTTTGCACTGTTACCCTGCTTCTCCCAAGAGCCAAAAACTATGAATTTGCTCATAATTCATTAGTTTTTGACCTTCCCTCTTCTAAAGATTGGTGGCCACTCTTGTTTCAAACAAGAGTAGATCCCTCAAACCATCAAGCCAAAGGAAAGCTCTCAAATTCTCCTTGTAAGTTGGAGATTCTTCTCTTTTCTATTTCATTTTATGGTTTTTATGATTTTTGTCTTCTCTAAAATGAATATGATGTTATGCCTCATTGAAAAAAGGCATTCCCCTCTCTTCTTTAGTAAATCCAACCATTCTTTATCCTAGATGAATGATTAATGGACAAAATCAAGTTTTTCATAATGTTTCTCTTAAATAAGTAGAAAATGTTTACATTAGAATGATTTAAATACTCTTGGTAAAATTCTAATTAGTTTTAGAGAGTTAAAATTTGAAAAATGGTCAGCCATACAATGGAGGTTATGGAAAAAATTTTGAAATTGTGAAAAATAAGTTTTACTTCTTTTTATTCAAAGAGTAATTCCCATCGTATATGTATTCTTAAAGTGTTATTTTTCATCCTAGGTATAAAAAAATACATACTAAAAATATTTTTATTAAAAAAGTGTTGCTTTCTTTAGAATTAAATTCTATGCATAGAAGGAAGCATATTGAAATTTTTATTTTGATTATAAAAGTGTGATTTTCATCATAAATGATTTTTATGCATAAATGGATGCATAAAAGAAATTCTTTTATATTAAAAGAGTGATTTTCATCATAAATGATTTGTATGCATAAATAGATGCATAAAAGAAAGTTTTTATTTTAAAAGAGTTATTTTTATTGGATTTAGTTTTTATGCATGATGGGAAGATGCATAAGAGAAATTCTTTTATTCTAAAAGTGTAATTCCTAATAAATTGGATTTATGCATAGAAAGATGCATAAAGAAATCTATTTTTATTTCAAAAGAGTTATTCTCATCAATTTTGATTTTATGCATAAATAGATGCATAAAGAATTTTATTTTTTATTCCAAAAGAGTTATTCTCATCAATTTTGATTTTATGCATAAATATATGCATAAAGAATTTTATTTTTATTCCAAAAGAGTTATTCTTATCAATTTTTATTTTATGCATAAATAGATGCATAAAGAATTTTATTTTTATTCCAAAAGAGTTATTCTCATCAATTTTGATTTTATGCATAAATAGATGCATAAAGAATTTTATTTTTATTCCAAAAGAGTTATTCTTATCAATTTTGATTTTATGCATAGAAAGATGCATAAAGAATTTTAATTTTAATTTAAAAGAGTTATTTTCATCAATTCTGATTTTATGCATAAATAGATGCATAAAGAATTTTATTTTTAATTCAAAAGAGTTATTTTCATCAATTTTGATTTTATGCATAAAAGATTTATTTTTATTTCGAAAGTATTATTTTCATTGAAATTTGAATTTATGCCTAAATAGATGCATAAAAGGATTTTTATAAAAGTGTTATTCCTACTAAAGTTGTCTTTATGCCTAATTAGATGCGTATAGAATCTTTATATAAAAAAAATAGAATTCTCTTACATTCTATAAATAGATGTGATGAGATGTGATAGGAATTAGATGGATGTATGGATGATGTGGTTTGATGTGTAAATGATGTGGATTGATGTAGATGGATGAATAGATGATGTGGTTTGATGTGTGAATGATGTAGATCAATGTAGATGGATGTATGGATGATGTGGTTTGATGTGTAAATGATGTGGGTTGATGTAGATGGAGGAATGGATGATGTGGTTTGATGTGTGAATGATGTAGATCAATGTAGATGGATGTATGGATGATGTGGTTTGATGTGTGAATGATGTGGATTGATGTAGATGGATGAATGGATGATGTGGTTTGATGTGTGAATGATGTAAATCAATGTAGATGGATGTATGGATGATGTGGTTTGATGTGTGAACGATGTAGATTAATGTGGATGGATGTATGGATGTGGATGTGGATGTATGAATGTGGATGTGGATGAGGATGTATGGATGTGGATGTGGATGTATGGATGTGGATGTGGATGTGGATGTATGGATGTAGACGTGGATGTGGATGTATGAATGTGGATGTCGATGTGGATGTATGGATGTGAATGTGGATATGGATGTGGATGTGGATGTGTGGATATGGATGTGGATGTGGATGTGGATATGGATATGGATGTGGATGTGGATGTATGGATGTGGATGTGGATGTATGAATGTGGATGTATGAATGTAGATGTGGATGTGGATGTGGATGTATGGATGTAGATGTATGGTTGTGGATGTGGATGTGGATGTATAGATGTGGATGTGGATGTATGAATGTGAATGTGGATGTGGATGTATGAATGTAGATGTGGATGTGGATGGATGTGGATGTGGATGTATGAATGTGGATATGGATGTGGATGTATGGATGTCGATGTGGATGTGGATGTATGGATGTAGATATGGAATGTGGATGTGTATGTAAGAATGTGGATATGGATGTGGATGTACGAATGTGTATGTGTATGTGGAATATCTGACTAAGGAACTTACGGGTTCGGTCAGATTAGTTCAGTTAGTTAAGGATTTTGACTACGTTAGAGAAAAGTTATCCTAGAGGAATCGCCCATGCTTTTCGGATAAGGGAAGTTTTTTCGGGTTCGGTTTTTGGAAGAACCGATGGATTAGTCCTTTGTCCATCCGTGGGCGAGGCCCCAAGTGTGGGACCCTGCCCCGCGCAAGAAGTGCTACTTCCGCTGCTAGCACCCCTGAATTTGTTGAGCGGTGGGGACAGGGATCTTACAATTGTTGGCTTCGTTGTGCTTGGGGTTGCCGAACCCGTGGTTGTGGGACCTTTTGTTGTGGCTTCTTGGGTAGTTGTTGTTGTGGATGAGCACAAGCAGTATGCTTGGGTAGCCAGAGGCAAGTGTTGCCTGCATAGTAGCCTTGTGCTTGTAACAGGTGGTCAAGGACTAGCCAACATTGAAGCTTTGTCTTAGGGTTGGTGTTTGTTGGCTTAGTTGGCTTTTGCACTTGGGTTTTAGAGATGGCCGTCTGGGAATCCATAGTTCTATGTAGCCATCATAAAATCCCTGAGCGGCAAGAAGATTCTTGGGCACCCACCATTGATTATCATGATAAAGATATGAGCTTGTGGTGCTTGCAGTGTGGGTGGTCGAGGTTGTATAGTTGAGGGGCAATGTCGACGATGAGGCTTGATTGTCATTGGTGGATGGTGTCAACAGTGGGGCTGATCGACCGGCTTTGGTGAGACATGGGGTGGGGGAATATGGGAGATTATTGATGATGGAAGACTGTGGCTTTTTTGCCATTAATTTCCATGGTGGCCATTTTTTCACGCCAATTAATTTGGTAGTGAGTGGCATCAATCCACTCTTTTCCAATAATAATCTGGCCTTGGAGCGTGGGGTATATGTGCCACCGTTGGAGACCATTCTCGTCAAGAGTCCAATCCATATTCTTAGCGGACTGAGTTCTGGTGGTAGTTTAGGGTCAATGGAAGACATACCAGTTATTGTGGGGGGTGTGAACCTAGATACATGAGCCTAGCAGCAAAAAAAAAAAACAACAACAACCACAACTTTAAAAAAAACTTGCCTGAAACCATTCTGAGACTTGATCCAAAACCACTAGGGACCTTTGATGCGAACCCAATTTCGACTAATTGTTAGAAATGATAATACATTCAATTACAATGCATCAAACCAAACCTCCTCAAACCCACCAAACCTTCGATCCGAGCAAATGACTAGCACTCAACGTAGTACTCCCCTATTAAGAAGGCTAGACTCCTTCGAATACACCTCAAGCAAGGAGCTTTGGGAGGAAATGAGCCAACACAAACATGAGTGGAGGAACAACAAAATTCTTGAAAATAGAAGCCCATGATCCTTCGAACTATGGATTCACCAACTAGCTATGTATATAGCTCCTTAAATTTTATGAAGGCCACTCAGTTTGCCCCTATTTTTTGGCACAGCTCTAGCAAAGGAGCATGACATTTGCTGTCAATCCCAAGCTAGGTTTACCCCAAGCTGACTATGACCCAACAAGCAGCCTAACAATCATCGCAGTTATGGAAACAAACGTCTCTTTTGCTATACCACCAGGGACAAGTGATCCACAATACACCCAGGAACAAGTGTACACAGCATAAGTAGGATTCTTGCTCTCGATATAAGAGTCCATTCTAGAAGTGCCTTCACCCACATATTAACCAGTTCTTCTCTGTTTAGACAAGAAATATGAATCATAGAGAAGGGTAAATAGCCAATGTCAATAGGGACTACCTTACTACAAAGAGACCCACACGAGCATTCACATAACGTGTTCTTAGTTATAGCAAGCGTGTCGACTCAAGGTAAGGCTGATGGAGGATAAGTGCCATTGGAAACCACGTAGCCCAACCCCATAGGGCAAGAGATCACGTACCCTAAAATAAAGGGTCTCATATCCTTACGTTCTCCCACACCATGTGAATACACAAAAGACATGTTAAGGATGGCGTTTGAAATGGGAAGGGGGGTTGCAACCAATATAACACCTAGAGGCTCAGAGCTGGGAAAAAACAAGCTAATCCACATCTCAAGGATGACGATAAATTTAATGGAACTAGAGATCCATTATTCAGTACCTAGAGAAGTTTGATCAAATTTGTGAGGCCATGGGATGGATTGATGATCCCACCAAGATCTGCTCATTTGGAGTTTGTGTTGAAGGCAAAGCAGGCCAACGGTTTAGATCACTAAACCCCCTAGAAAAGGCTAGCTTGGAAGTCTTGAGACACACTTTCATACTGGAATTCTTGCCTAGTGAAGCCAGATAAAGTCCTAGTCAAGGATATGAGCATGAATGAGTTGGCAGAGAATCTTCTCAACCATTTAGGCTAACAATGGTAGGGACATCCCCAAGGGCAACCTCATAGCCAGCCCCATCCAACACCTCAAGCAGGAAACCCACATCTATTCCCACAGAGAGACATGGTTTAGTGTGCAATCTGTCGCCAAAATCATACAAGCACGAAGTGTATGATACTAAGTCCTAAGACAACAACAATATTGTGCTTATTCCCAGTGCTATGGGAACCATGACACAACTCACTGTTGGTACCAAGGAAACCCAACACCATATCTATGCTCTTAGAACCAAAGAAACCACTAGCCCTACTGCCCATACCAATTACATCTCAACCAGTGCATAATCCACCACCCATTCATCAGAACCCTCTATCAAGAGGGATGTACATGCTATGACCAATGCCATTTCCACCTCTGGTATTACCACCCTAAATGGTTCCTCCTAGAACCACATTTGTATAACAGTACTCGATGACTTTACCAGTAGGCTTCGAGATTCTAGAATAGGAGAGCCATGAGTCATGTGAGTAATATGATTCATATGGATTTCTAGAGCAACCTCCAATTATAGGGTATAACTCTCTATTCGAAGCCATGGTGCAACAAATAACAAGAAGAGATCTCAACAATAATATGGCATATAGAGGCCCCTGATGCAATGTTTCCATTGTAGTTCACGCACGGTGTGTTGACGAGTGTCCTTATAGAACCATCGCACCCCAAATCCAGTGCCAAATTGCAATGTCATTCCATAGAGAGGCACACGTTATAAGTGTGGATTATTCAAACATGCTTTCAAGGATTACTTTCAAGGATTATCCCAATCAAGTGACAATCACCCCAATGGGTAGGAGCATCAACTGCTTCAATGAGCCTTAACTAGTTGTGTGTACAAGGTGGAATTATTCATACAATCCCCCTTAATGCTAGTATAAGGCTCCAAACCAAGTCAAGGCTAGTTGCCAATGCATATCCAAGGCAATGAAGAAGTAGAAAGCTCAAGCTTTGACCTCGAAGCTAGCAGCGCAAGAGCCAGAGGAGCAAGCCCCAAAGGTTGAAGAGCCCTAAAAAAGGCTAATGTACTAGAACCAAAGGTCCAAGAGGAGAAGACCTCAAAGAGCACGCAGAATCGTAATGCATGATCAATTGTCAAGGGAAATAATGTCATGATTGAAAGTGGTTTGGATGATAGCTTTGAAGTTTCCTCCCTCATGGAGATAATGAGTGATCTCTCATTCAAACTAGCTCTTCCCAAAGACAAGAAACCCATTGACTATTAAAACCTTCCAAAGAAACTCAAAGAGTACCCTGACCCTGTCTTGACCATTGACCCTTCCTAAGCAAATCCCTAGCCCCAATCATAGAACCAATAAGGGAACCTTAGTGCCTACCAAAGTCCTTGATCAAGATTTTAAACCATTTTAAAGAGGTTGTGAGAGAATGCTAGACGATGTGGAGGACTTAATGAGAGGCAGAAGTTAGTATTCCATGGGTCATCATAATCACCATAATATTTTCTTCGATGTACTTAATTTCAACCCCATTAGAGGCACCACCTCTTAGGGAAGGATCTGCATATATCCCCTACACATTGGTAGGGTCAAGCCCACCTCCAAGTGAGTGAAAATATCACACGAGGGACATATTAGGCCTCACAGCCTTCTTATCCTCAAAAGTTCAAGTCCCAATAAGTTCTCTTTGTCAAGGAAACTCTCAACTTTGGAGAGACTTATCCAATTAAGCCCACACACTTGAACCTAAACCTAACGAGGATGAGGATGAGTCATGCCATAGTGAGTATTCTCGCTCTGTACCAAGACAAAAGGATATCCAAAAGTTCCCATGAACAAGCTCAAGGGAAATGAAATGAACGTCTTACTACCTATCATTTATAAAGGGACGATGGTCTTCTCACAGTCTTGGATGGAGGTGCCATTAGGCGAATTTTGGACTCAACTTTGGGCCTTTTTCCTCTAGAGACAGAAAGGATTTGGACCAATAGGAAGAGAGCCACCGTACGGAACTTTTGATGATTAGACGTTTTTCATATATTCTTTATATGAATATATTATTATTAAAGAAATACGAAATGCATTTGACCACACTTTATAATGTCATTTCTTTAATATATATCAAAATTAGAGTGTTGTCAATTCATTTAATAAATCTCAGCTCATTTAATGAATAGTTTTCAATCTAAAAATTTTCCTCATTCAGCTCATTTAATAAAAGTACTTTTTTCCTCTAAAAATTTGAAATGTTCTCTTCGAAGTTCCTAGCACATTTAATGAATGGATTTCCCTCTAAAAATTTCGCACGTTTTGGAGGTTATCTCTTCTTCAATCTCATCTTCTTACATTTGCTTTTATTTTTCTATTTGCTTCAATGGAAACCACACGTCCTAGGCGTCTCGGCTCCTCTACTAGAGGTATTATAGTATACAATAGCTTTGATGTGGATAATCAAAGGTGGATTCCTACCACAATCTCTATTGGTAGTTGGATTATGTTGCAGACGAGGAAGTGAAAAAATACAAAGAATGAGTTCATCAACACTTACAAAGGCAGAGTTCAAGATTTCAAACTCTCTGACATAGGTAGGAGCATTAAGGAAGTCCTTATACAACATGCCTACATGTACTTAGAACTGCGTCTACAACGTTTGCCTAATGGCATCCCACTCCATAGACCAAACTGTAAGTTATTGTTTTTTTGAAAGATTTTTACATTATGTTTATGTAATGTGTTTCATTTCTATACTTATGCTTCTCTTGTATTCGTCTGTAATAGATATATATCCTTCAAACTAGCAGACTATAGATAGTTTATTTTAGCCTTTCATTATATGAGATGGAATTATGTGTCAATGAAAAACTTGTAGCAATTGATCAAGACTTGGAGGATGACATTGAAAATCCATTGATGTTATTAGAGGTATGGTTTGAACATGAGCTCTTGACAGTACTCAATATAAGGGCAAATCTCACTGCGTCAAGTGAGAATAGACTTGGCAAATGAGGATGACCTACAAGTGCCTGATGATTATGTGTTCAAGTGCAACGACCATAAGGTATGTTATTTAATCTAACCTCAAAAAAGTACTCATCTCAAAACTATGTCATAATCATTATTACTTATATACATTACTTTGATTTTTGAAAATAGGTACCAAGGAGAAACGAAAGGACCATTCAATGTAAAGACATTACAAGGAAGCAAGTTTTTATGGTGCAAACGACCATCACATAGAGATAAATCATTAAAAAACGGAGATAAATGTATTTTTGACAGCATATAGCTACATCAAGCATGACAACATTTTTTATTTCTCAGAGCAATAGAAACTAAGACAAATATTCTACATTTTCTTATTGGATGTTTAAAACATTGATAGCATGTTCTTTTTTTTCTACGAAGCGTGCTCTTGGGTGTGGGAATATTCTTGTTGTTGGGGTAGTGAAGCTTGTCGTTGAGGGAGTGCTTGCTCTTCGGGACGCTTTTGGGGTGGTTGCTCTTCTGGATGCTCTTGGGGTGGTTGCTCTTGGGGACGGGAAGCTTGCTCTTCTGGAACAGAAGCTTGCTGTCATTGCGGGGTTGAAGCTTGACTTTGCGCTTGTGGGGCAGTGGTGCAGTTTGTTGTTGTCAGGATCTCGAAGCTTCCAAATCAACGTCATCAGATCCATTAGATTCTAGAAGCTCGACAATCAACCTGTCGACTTGTGTTCGGGGGTACTGCCATGGCAGTGATCCTGGTCGTGGTGGAGGGGGCACAAACGCAACAGGGATATTAGACGGCGTGCTATGAATGTTGATAATAATACGCTCGATTGTCTCTTCCCTGAACAGCCCTAAATCCACATCGGAGTATTCTGATAATCGTGGATTCTACAAAAAGCAAAAAAAAATAGACATGTGCCATCAAAGAATGAGGAAGGAAAGTAAGATATCATTTTTTTTAAAGAGCATGCCTACATTTTTTGCGGGGGCAATGAGAGAACTAAGTGTAGCAGCAACTTTGCGTTTTAGCACACCCTCCAACCGTAACTATGGACATCCTGTTGCTGCGGGACTCTGCATCTCACAATCCTTGTGTGTTCTAGCAGTGGGTCCTGGATTATGGCCTCGAGACCAGTTATTAGCTTTCTAATTGATCTGCACGAAACATTACTATTGTCAATACTGAAAGTTCTCTCCCTACTCTCTCTCTCTCTCTCTCTCTCTCTCTCTCTCTCTCTCTCTCTCTCCAACTCGTTTTACGATATATGAATAATGATTGTGTGGACTTACAGTCTCACGATGACATGGAATCCTTCACTTGAATTGGCCAAGTAACAAGTCTTGGATTCCATATCGTAAAGGATCAAACTCCAGTGTGAACGACAACATGCAATTAGGAGTATGAGAAGTAACATAAAAAATATACATTAAATTTAGGTCACAATACTAAGACTATAAATGAGATTGCATGTCACTTACTCTTCATTGTATGCCATTAGAATTATTTGAGCTACATCGAAATTTATCAGACTAAACCATGGACGTACATCAACCATTGAAGTATGTTGTGCAGTAAGAACCGAGGAAAGGAGGGAATCTACAATATATACACGATTTTGAACATCAAATGGGAGATTTGATATAATCAGGCTGCACAAGAAAATTACATTATATCAATTACTTTGGACAAGCAAACCACTTTACAATCAAGATGATGACAAGGATGTAGCAAACCTTAGAACTGCTATCATAATTCTATCATTGACCTCCCTTAATGAAAAGATGCAGGGGAGAAGAGAGCTTGAGCTCTTGCAAGCACACACACACTAACAAAACCCTAAAAGAGAACACACAAGGTGAGAGGCTGAAAATCTTCTTCTACTTTACTCAACACTCAACACACTATATACAAAGATAAGAGTACACACAATATGAAAGGTACTCAACCAAATACATACTAGGGTTCTCTACAATGTGAACCCAACTAAATGAGCTAGCGCTATAACTATGCCAGTCTTTAGATGCCAGTCTTTAGAATGGCTATCACACAGCCTGTCATCCCACTGGCTGCATATCACCCATGATCTCACCAACCATGTCAGTGGTGTAAGTGTGGGGCCTATCCCCCAGGCAGGTCATCAGTGTCCACCGCCTCACTAGATGAGCTCGATATCTCAACACTCCCCCTTGAGCTCAACTCCATCTCATGTACACCAAGTAAAGCCCTGAATCTGCGGAGCTTCTCTGTACCCAATGCTTTGGTGAAGATGTCAGCGACCTGATCCTGTGCGCTGACATAAGCAAGGTCAACGTCTCCTGCCAAAACCTTCTCTCTGACAAAATGATAGTGGACCTCTATATGCTTCGTGCGAGCATGAAAAACTGGGTTCCTGGCCAACTGTATACTGCTAATGTTGTCACAGAAAATGACAACATTTGGGTCTATCCACTGATAGACCCAAATCTGCAATTAGCTTTCTCAACCAAGCTACCTCACATGCTGCCATAGCAGCACCTCTATACTCGGCCTCTGTACTGGATAGAGCAACCATAGGCTGCTTCTTGCTGCTCCAAGTCATAGCAGCACTCCCCAAAGAAAACATGAAGCCACTAGTAGATCTCCTATCTGAGATACTACCAGCCCAAACAGCATCTGTGTACCCATGTACACATATCTCTGTCCCAGTTTCATAAAATAGTCCACAATGCAAAGTAGACCTCACATACCTCAGTATGCGTCTCAATGCATCTAAATCTGGCTTCCGAGGAACCCACATAAACTGACTCACCAACCCAACAGCATAGCTCAAATCTGGCCTGGTGATCATCATGTAGATCAAGCTTCCTACTATGTGCCTATACATAGTAGGATCCTCCAAAATCTCTCCTGAATCTACACTCAACTTGACATTCTGATCCAATGGCACTGAGATAGGCTTACAGCTTGTCGTACCATACTTGGACAACATGTCCAAGCCAATACCATATGGTCACCTAATCACCTCAATGCCCAAGAAATATCTGAGGTCCCCCAGATCCTTCATCTCAAACTTCTGTCTAAGCAAGATCTTTACATCAAAGATCTCTGCATCATGGTCCCCCATAATGATCAAGTCATCTACATAGATGACAACAAGCACAACCCTCTATCACTGTGTCTCACATATAGCGAGAAATCTGCATTGGCTACATGAAAGCCAATAGTGACAAGATATTCAAAAATCTTATCCGACCATGCTCTTGGTGCTTGTTTTAAGCCATACAAGGCTTTTTTCAACCTGCAATTATGCTCGGGGTGACTCACATCCTCATAACCAGGTGGCTGCAACATATACACCTCTTCCTGCAAATTCCCATGCAAGAATGCATTCTTTACATCCATCTGATGTAATGACCATTGCTTTGACGCAACCATTGCTATCACAACTCTCACTGCTGTTGCCATCTTGGCAACTGGGCTGAAAGTTTCCTCATAATCAATGCCATATGTCTGCGCATATTCTTTGGCTACCAATCTAGCCTTGTACCTGCTTATGCTTCCATCACTGTTATGTTTTACTTTGTACACCCACTTGCATCCAATGGCTTTCTTGCCTTCAGGCAATTGCACTAAATCCCAAGTCTCATTTCCATATAGTGCATCCATCTCCTCATCCATAGCTTTCTCCCAACACACATTTCCAACAGCCTCATCAATGCATGTGGGCTCTACAACCTGCACAACCTTTGCCATGTATGCATAGTGATGTGCCACATAACCATCATAGGTAAACCTCTGCACAGGATTCTTCACTCTCCCACATCTTCGCAGCTTTGCATCACAGCTTTGCATTCATGGCTTCCATAGCCTTCTTTACACCAGGTGTTCTCATAGATGGTACCCCAAGTTCCTCATCAAGGCTCATCTCTAAGCCACTAGACTCTCCATCAACATGAGAATGCCCTGCAGAAATGTCAGGCATACTAAGGGGCTCAACCACTTTCTCTTTGCTGCCTGTGATGTACTAATCACATTTGCAGGACTAGTATTATGATGCAGCCTGCCACTCCATGGTCTATCAACTGAACCACTAGATGAGGACTCTCTTGGTCCACTCAAAGACTGTGATTGCTGACTTGCATTCTGTGCAACCACATTTCCACTCACATCAGTCCCAACAGCTTCTTTTTCAGCAGCATACTAGTTGCTCATCTCATCAAAAACAACATCCCTGCTTACCCTCAACTCACGTGTAGCAGGGTTATAACACCTGTATCCCTTTTGCTCACATCAAGGGAATATCATAAACACACATTTTTCAGCTTTTGGATCCAGCTTAGTTCTCAGCTCATCTGGCACATGCACATTTGCAATGCATCCAAAGACTTTCAGATGAGACAAATCAGGTTTTCTACCAGTAAACCTCTCCTCTGGAGTTACATCATGTATGGCTGTAGTTGGAGTTATGTTCATGATGTAAACTGCTATAGAAATAGCCTCAGCAGTCCAATAGCTATGCGGCATATTCTTCTCTTCCATCAATGCTCGCGAAATCTCAGCAATGTGCCTGTTTTTTCGTTCGATAATACTCCATTTTGCTGCGGAGTGTATCTGCATGTAAACTGTCTCTGAATACCATTCTTCTTCAAAAAATTCGAGTACTCATTGGAGACGTACTCTCCCCCTCCATCTGACCTTAGGCACTTTACATATTTCCCTTTTTGCTTTTCAACCATAACTCTGAAATTCTGAAAATGAGTGAACACCTCACCCTTCTCCTTTATGAATTATACCCACACTTTCCTTGTGTGGTCATCAATAAATGTCACATAGTACCTGCAGCCTCCCATAGACATGGTCTTCGTAGGATCCCATAAATTCTGAAAATGAGTGAACACCTCACCCTTCTCCTTCATGAATTATACCCACACTTTCCTTGTGTGGTCATCAATAAATGTCACATAGTACCTGCAGCCTCCCATAGACATGGTCTTCGTAGGATCCCATACATCTGAATGCACAACATCAAGTGCATTTCTGCTCACATTTCTGTTACGTGAAAATGCATGCTTTGTTTGCTTTCCAAATTGGCATGCTTCACATATTGCTTCACATATTTTCTGCATATCTTCAACTTTAAACTTTGGCAGCCCTGTCACAATTCCTTTAGTCTGCATAGACTTCATTCTCTACACATTCACATGTCCAATTCTTTTATGCCAAATGTTTGTGTCTGCAACAATTCCTGAACCATTTGCCAAACATCGCAGCACTCACTTCAGGCATGTATTTCAATGTAAACATTCTGCCCACTCTGTTGCCTTTTGCAACCAACCTACACGTCTTTAAAATCTTCAACATAACAACCATCAGGATTAAACTGAACCTGTAAACCCTGCTCAATCATCTGGCCAACTGAAACCAGATTCTTTGTTATGTTCAGAACATGATGTACATTTGCAAGGTACTTCACTTTGCCATCCTGCATAGACAATGGCACATCTCCAACATGGGCAATTGGATGAGCAGTGTCATCCCCTGTTTCTACAAAACTTGGTCTTTCAAGGTTTTTCATCTCCTCAAACCACTCCCCATGACTTGTCATGTGGTACGAAGCACCTGAATCAACGTACCATACATCATCTTTATGCGCTGCTTCAACATTTTCAGACATGGCATTAACGACATGCTGCATAACAAACAACCTTTCATTATCCTCATTGTTTCTCGAGGATGCATAGCTGTTTTGCTGCAATTTCCCATTTTGCATGTCAGCCTGCTTCTTATAACAATCTGCCTGCACATGTCCAGGCTTACCACAATAAATGCATCCACGTGTATCATTATACTGCCTTTGCCAATTTCCATGACCTCTTTGACTCCCCCTACCTCTGAATTGGCCTCTTCCACCTGCGTGTTGTTGTTGTTGTTGTGAATTCTGGGACTGTTGTTGTTGCTGCTATTGTTGGCCATAATTCTGATTAACTGTTCGGCCACCTCCTTGGCCGACCTCCTTGACCGCGTCCACGGCCTCCTCTACCTTGTCCTCTTCCTGAACTTGTGTAGAAGGCCTATTGCTTTGAACTATTTTTGTTTTGTGAAGACTGTTGGTCTTCACCCAAACTCTTCTCTTCTATAATCAGCATAGACACCAAATCTGTGAAATTGGGAATGTTTTCCCGAGTCTGAATAGACGTCTTGAATGCCTTGTATTGTGGCCCAAGACCACGTAGACAGACTTCCACCTTGTCATCATCATCTACTGAAACGCCAATAGATGCAAGGGATTCCACAATACCCTTGATCTTCAATGCATAGTCACAGACATACTCTTTTTCTCCACAGTATGAAATTCATTCTTCATCTGTATCTTTCGTGCCTTGGTATTCGTTTCATAGAGTTTTACCAAGGTGTCCCACGCCTCCTTGGGGGACTTGGCATCCTGAATGTGCCCAATCATGGTATACATAACTTTTCTGGCTCCTTGGTTTCAATCCTTGAACTCTTTCACATCTACAGTAGTCGGATTGATCTCCGATATCTCCGGTGCCTCTTTATGCTCACCTTCTATATAGTCCCAATAACCCTTTTCCATCAGGAAATTTGTCAGCCTGAGCCTCCAAGCATGGAAGTTGTTCTTATCAAGCTTCTCAACAACAATTTGGTTTATGCCATCATTTGGCATCTTGCCAGACACACAAATTTACCAGAAATAGCACTCTGGTTTGTCCTGCACAAACTGCTGTATTTTCTGCAAGCGGTACTGTACTACACTCAAATGTCACAACTAGTGACCTCAATGTGCATACATACACCCAATGGCAACTGTTGACCTCCTTGCAGCACACACAATGTCTGCACAACCAATCTGTCTTCTTGCAGTTCTTAAAATAGAGTTCTGTAGAGAATCGATGACTTATGGAGTGCTCGAAATCGCCTGCCTTCTGAAAAACGGAGGTCGTAACGCACCCGCAACGCATTTTCGGCCTGAAAAATCGGTCCGATAGAATAGTATAGTTGCCCTATAGCTTTACTCCCGTGGAGAAAGCTCCTCAATCAAAGATCGTTTGCCGGTGCCTCCCGTAGAGCTCCCGACAAGGGTGTAGTCACCAACACAAATAGGGAAGAGTAGTTGAAGCTCTTACCCTCGTACCGCTTCCTGTGCTTCTCTTACTTGCAGCTCAGCCCTTAGCATGAACCAGGCTCTGATACTATGAAAAGATGTAAGGGAGAAGAGAGCTTGAGCTCTTGCAAGTACACACACACTCACAAAACCCTAAAAGAGAACACACAAGGTGAGAGGCTGAAAATCTTCTTCTACTTCACTCAACACTCAACACACCATATACAAAGATAAGAGTACACACAATATGTAGGGGAGAAGAGAGCTTGAGCTCTTACAAGCACACACACACTCACAAAATCCTAAAAGAGAACACACAAGGTGAGAGGCTGAAAATCTTCTATTTCACTCAACACTCAACACACCATATACAAAGATAAGAGTACACACAATATGAAAGGTACTCAACCAAATACATACTAGGGTTCTCTATAGTGTGAACCCAACTAAATGAGCTGGCGCTATAACTATGCCAGTCTTTAGAATAGCTGTCACACATCCTATCATCCCACTGGCCGCATATCACCCATGATCTCACCAACCATGCCAGTGGTGTAAGTGTGGGGCCTATCCCCCAGGCGGGTCATCAATGTCCACCGCCTCACTAAATGAGCTCTATATCTCAACACTTAAAACATTGGATAAAACAACAATCTCCTCCTTATCGAAGGGGAAAAATTGTGTGGTGCCTCACACTGAAAGTCTAACGTGAAATGAGGAGACAAAATAACTCAAAGATTTAAAATTTGACTTATGCATTTTCCGAATAGCCTCTTTCTTCATCCGCAATTCTTGGAGCTCCTGCATCCTGGCTTGGTCTCTAATCCTTTGTGTGTTGAGCCTTGTGTCACGATAATGACTAGGCTCTGTCACTTCTGTGATCTTAACTTTTTTCGTCAAAGGAGGAATTTCCAAAATTCCTTTTATTCTTTATCACTAAGTAGGACAGGTTCCAACATACTATCATATCTGAACTTGAGCAAACGAAGCGAGTTCATGTCTTTTGGCATCACAGTGATTCTGTGTGCATGCGCGGCAAGCACATAGCTATCCTGAAAAAATTTGACAAGCCAGTCTTCTGCAGCCTCTTGCAAACATCCTAGGAAAGAGGCCTACCAACACATATTAATGCCAAAATCCTCGCATATCGACCTGACTATGTGCTGGAATGGTAACTTTGGAACCACGCAATGCATATGTTTCTCCACCTTCCTTAGTTTAAGGACACATCTATGTTGCTTGTATCTGCATCTCCTCATTGAGCATAGTGTAGATATTTTCTTTCTCGAGATAACTTTTTTTAACCTATTTTAGGATCATTTGTAGATGAGAGCCTTGCGGTCTTCTTCGTACGCGCTATCTGAAAATAGTCATAATGTTACATGATAAGTTTTCTCAATAAATATATAGGACAATAAAATAGCAACAAATCACTACAACGCGATATGGGCACATCAGATACAATCACAATACAATCCTCGCATTGTAGTGATTTATCACATATAGCCCTTCCAAAACACAAAATAAGACAAAAACTAATGAAAAAGATAACTTGGATAACAAAATAGCTTCAAATCACTACAACGCCATATGGGTACATCTGACAAAATCTACATCAACTCCTCGCATTGTAGTGATTTCTCACACAGACCCTTTCATTTGACAAAATAACACATAAACAATACACCCAACAATACCTAGGACGATAAAATAGCTTCAAATCACTACAATGCGATATAGGTACATCAGACCTAATCGTCATACCCTCCTCGCGTTGTAGTTATTTCTCACACCACAGAGCGTTTCATTTCACAAAGTAGGTCATGAAAATAAGTGATAGATAACATACACGACTCAAAACAATGTATAGGACAAGAAAGTATGTCCAAATCACTATAATGCGATATGGCTACATCATAAAAAATCGTAATTCATTCTTCGCGTCATAGTGATTTGTCAGATATTGCCTTTCGTTTGACCCAATATCTCATGAATGTAGGTAAAACATGACATATATGATTGAATATAACATTTAGGGCCAGTAGTGATTGCTTGATAACTCACCAAAGAATCACGTAAGGAAAATGTTGAATTACTTGATTGCATGTATTCTCTTCTTAATGCCACCACCTCCTAGCTTCATTTGATCAAAATCCCTTAGTTTTTTTTTGTCATCTGCGGAGACCTAATGAGGTCTGCTTATGTCTTAATTCATACATTTGTTTTTCAAGCCCTAAAATGGTTTCCTTATTGCTTAATAACTTCTGCACACATTGCTCCATGGTTTTCTTCAAATGAATGTTCTCCTTCTCAAACAAATCTCTTTCTAATTTAAGAGCATTGCTTGTTGCTTCCAAATGATGTGTATATCCTAGAAGCCCATTATAGCCATCAGCAGAGATGTCATATTCCTAAATGGGGGTGTGGAGTTTGTAAAAGGGTCTTTTGGATATAACCTCCCATCAATCCATAAATCTATGTTTTTCTTCCCTTGCATCCTCAACATTTCTTTAGAAGCAGTACACAAAGTATTAGGTTTATTTCTCTTACTTAGAGGTTCATATTCACGTTCAAGCTCGATGTGCAGGTTGTAGATGTCTCTTTTCTGTATATTCCTCACTGCTCTCTTGATCCCTCTGCCATCCTCTTGATTCTCTTTGTATTCCTCCTTGCTCTTGATCAGTAGCAAAATCTAAATGGAAAGAGAAAGGTGCCAAAATAGTAAAAAGAAGTAGAGTCAAACTAATTTGTGAGAAAAACCTTAGTTCAAATTTCGAGCTATTTGTGGATGATCCTTGGTTCAAATTTTGAGAGATATTCTATTTCGATTTGTACATAGAGATTTTGAGATATAAGCTATTAAAGTTGGAGAATTGACCAATTCATTGTTCACGTAGTACATAAATGTACATAAAAATGATAGAATATTGCTAGTTCTCGAAGTCTTCAATCCATTCATGTCTAGCAAATACCCACATGAGCAAGTATGAAATACCCCACATGAGCTAACAAAGCAAGGTGTACCCACCTCATATAAAAGGGGTGCCACTTTTAAGCAATCAAATCAGGCAAGCTCTCAAGTCTTTCTATGAGTACAAGTCTCAAACTTGTAACCTAACTGAACTTGAGTCTAAAGCTTAATCAGTTCAATTTCTCATCATTATGAGTGCACTTAGGATTCAACCACCTTAGCTTACTCCATGCTAATCACTTAGATTAGTGTCTCATTTAGGAAGTTATTTGTAGGAATCCATGTTTTCTAACTTGGTATTAGAGCTAAGGTAAGACTCTTTGTTAGCTAAGCCACATCCTTCACCACTTTCCCTCAGCTCATTCTGAGTCCATTAGCTTTAATCATCTCATTAATCTCACTTAATACCAACCTTATCCATAATCTCAAGAAGAGGTTGAACTTGTATCTCTATTGGTTCTACCATATCACCCCATCATTGCTCGAGCCATTTTGGGGGAAGCTTCCTCACTTTAAGGCATCCACACACACCAGAGCATACTCACCAATTTTCCTAATCACCCGAAATCTATGCCAAAATTCAAGATGTTGCTCAGCTCTACCCTCCCTATGTGGTGAAAATCAAGCCAAGCCCTTCTAGGACTAGCTAGCTCATACTACAAGGATTCTACAGCTTGAATCTTAAGCTCCTTCATTGACTAGGCAAGTCAAAATCTGCTAAAAACCATGTGATAATTACAAGCCAGATCCGTGATTTTTGGGTAATAATTGAGCTGATTTTTGGGCTTAATCCTCTTCATCTCTTTAAGGCTATTCTCCCTACATCATTTCCCCCTTCAAACTTTCACCATTCATGCTCAATTTGATCCTCTAACTTTTAGCCCTGCTAATCACCTCATCAATCACTTAATCAATATCATTAACAATCAATTAACGATAGTCACAACAAAAATTAAGCCTATAACTCATCAATTAGGGTTGTTTTAGTTTTAGAGAATCATCATTTACATCCTAAATCACTCTTAACTTATTGCATTGCATGATTTTCATGTTCTTCAACTCATTTGTATTGCCAAATTGTAAGAGGAAATGACAGTCCCTAAGCTAAAGCTAGGTAAGGCCACCTCAAATGGGAAACACAACAAGTTACAGTGAGAGGTTCACACTTGGTCTATACAAATGAAGTACCTCTTAATACATAAAAAGTTGTCAAAGATCATTAAAGAAATGCATAAATCACTATCCTAAGTATGCTAAAAGCACAAGTGCATGAGGTGACCGCATTGCAAACCACAACATCCACACATCAAAGGCACTTAAAGAAGTAAAACTCATTCACTAAGCATCAATCCACAAGAGTCAAAGAGCATCAAGTCCACATTAACAGAGCTATCAAAGAGCCAGAAGTGAAGCCAAGGAGCAAAGACCAAGAGCCAAAAGCAGCCAACAAGAGAAATGATGAGACAAAGAGCTAGGATGACAAGGATGAAGCTACACGAAGAAGCGTGAAGGTAATCACACAAGGTCTTCATCAAGCAAAGAAGAGGAGACCACAAGCACCTCACTTATCTAAGCAAGCAATCAATAAAACCTCACTACCCAAGCCTATTAAAAAGGGATCACTATATGAGTAGACACCCATCTCATCTCATTTCTATTGTTTTCACCACACCTTACCACCTTAAGTAGCTATGTTGACACTAAGGGAGGTGATGACATATTATAGCTAAACTTTACCACCCGACAGTAGCAAATCAAGCACCCAAGGAGGTTTTAGAGTTATAACCACCTTGAAGTTACCTAAGAATATGGCACCAAGGGGGGGTGTTGAGAAATATGGTGCCATGGAGCACAAGGATGGTAGGAAGGATGGTAGGAAGCGAGTGTCAATCTATCAAACAACCACATGATTAAGTATGAAATGTTCCACATGAGCTGACAAAGCCAAGTTGTACCCACTTCATATTAAACAGGTCACTTTCAAGAAATCAAATCAAGCAAGCTCTCAAGTCTTTCTATAAGTACAAGTCTCAATCTTGTGACCTAACTAAACTTGATTCTAAAGCTTAATAAATTAGATTTCTCATCATTATAAGTGCACTTAGGCTTCACCCACCGTAGCTTAGCCTACATTAAGATTAGTGTCTCATTAGGATGTTATTTGTAGGAGAGGTCTAGATCCATGTTTTCTAACAATTTTTAGAGAAGAGGGTCATACACCATGATCCTCGAAAGGCCTTATATGAGAGACACAAGGCTAGTTCATGATTGGGAAACCAATAATATTTATATATGCAAGGGTAGCCATCCCTTGAAGATAAACCTCAAAACAAGGAAGACTCGTCCCATGGGTCAAGGCATTCTTACAAGTGAGTCTGACAAACTACTTGGATTTCTTCAGTTGTCGTGAAGCTCACATCACATTGATTGACATCTTTAAAGCTTGTAACAAGATGTTAGATGATGGTGAACACGAGGACCAAGAAAATGAACCCCTCTCGAAGCTTACCAACTCCGAGGATTGGATTCATATTCTTGCAACCATGGACATTCTTTCACAGGATCTTGGTTCAAGGTTTTCACAATTTGATGGTGCCGAAATCACATCCATGTTCATACTCGACACATTCGAGATAGAACCAACGGTGGAACTAGCTTGCCTTAAGTTAGAATTTCCCCAAAAAAACCACCTAGTCGCATGGCCCATCTTGGTTGTTGACACTAGCGCAATGTGTTATTGTGGCCCCCATTACGCCACCCACAATTCGCACCATGTACATCAACCACCATCACTATAGTAAATAATTTCCAATCTATCACTGTCAGTTGTTTTGATGTAGAGTTTCTAATTAGATCTAAACTTGTGTCATGCAAGTTTTATGTGACCCTTACAGGTATACTGAAGGAGAGTATCATCGAGAGAGAGAGAGAGAGGATGGATCGTGGCCACGAATTGTATCATGACCAAGCAAAAAAGGATCGCAAAACAGCCAAGCTCCCCTTCAAAATGGTTATCTTACCCCCCCTGGTGGTTAAGGGCACCCAAACTTATCAACATCTAAAGCCTTTTCCTCCACTTAAAACACCACCTTAAGTAACCTCTAGCACTACACAACATTATCGCCTCGTCTGTGTGTGCCACACCCTTAAACCATTATAGAGATCCAAATCCTCACCAACAAAGATGAAGACCACCTCCCAAACCTCAACCTTAGCAACCCTTCAGGGAGGGCACCAGGTAAGAATGGGTACCCTAGCTAGCCAAGGAAAGAATGATGCCCAAGAAAAGACCTAGTAGCCACCTTTTGGCCCGAAACCCAACCATGAGACAAGGTCTACCAAGCAAAAATCCCAAGAAACATTGTTCTATCCAAACCTTGAGCCTCATTATATCCCTCTCAAGCTGCTAGAAGCCCAAGGCTTCTACGAAGGGAACCCATCTATCTGGGTCCCAAAACTGCCACCATTTGCACAACCCCAAAAGCCAAAAAGATCCAAGCAACGGCCCCACAACCTAGTACCATCTCAGAATTTGATGCTTCATTAGACACCCCGATAAAATCGCTAGAAGTATAAGGATTCTACAAAGGAAACCCCCACAGCTGGGTGCCGAGACCAAGAAACCCATGCTTGGACCCTTCCAAATGCACTTCCAAGTGGGTCTTGAGACCCCAAAGCCATGCCTCCGACGCCGATTCCAAAGCTTAAACAGGAATGGAGAGTAGTGTCTTCCATCTCAATTTTGTCGACACCACCTTCAACAAAAGTCAGAAGAGCTCGTGGACTCCAAGCTACAAGAGGCAACACCTTGCCCACCTTGCCCATGTGCAATGGCCCTACCCATCCTTGTTTCCTTTGAAGAAGAGCCACCCACATGCCAAATGTCAATGTCTACAATCACACATGTACCATGTGCAAACATTGCTACCTTCTTTTTAGACATGTTTACATCTATTGTAAACATTCTACCAAATCAATTGCCCTTTGTAACCACATGACACTGGTTATTAAAATATTTATAAAAGCTATGAGGGTTAAACCGGTTAAACCTCACTTGCAGACCCTGCTCGACCATTTATCTAAAAGACACCATGTTCTTTGTAATGTTTAGAACACAAAGAACATACTTCATTTTTCCATCCTACATACATAATGGTGCCTTACCAACATACACAGTAGGATGCACGGTGTTAGTAGCTGTTTCCACATGCCTTAGTTTTTCCATTTTCTACATATCTCTAAACAACTCTCCATGATTGGTGGCCATGTGGTTTAAAGTACTCAAATATATATACCGTACATCTCTAGGGTTCCTTGCATCTACAATCATGGAAGTAAGTATATGATGGTGCATCACAAGAAGCTGCTCACTTCTATCTTCGACTTGCTTGCTTAAAGATGCATAGGTCCCTTGTTATAGCTTCTTGCTTTTAATGTCATTCTGCTATTTCTAGTCTGGTTTCTTTGCCATCCACCTCAACCTCTTTGGCTCCCCTTACCTCTAGAGTGGCCTCATCCTCATGTTTGTACATTAGATTCCTATTGTTTTGTTGCCCATGATTTTTGTTTCCAAAATGGCTTGCACCTCAACCTCTAGATAATTATCTACCTCTACCTATGCTTGTGTCTATGTAGAAGGCCTGCTCCTTTTTATATTTCAAGAAGATGATTTACTCCCAACATTCATCTCCTCAGTAGTGGTGGGTAAGAAGATGATATACTCTCGACATTCATCAAAAGCCCTTTAACTTTCAATGAGAATCACTAATACTCATCTTATTTCTTTGCACATTATGCAACTCTTGCTTTAACTAAATATTTATTGCATTGGTACTTGTGTTATACAACTTAACCAAGGTATCCCATGCATCCTTAGGTGTCACTACATCTTGCATATGAGCAATCATAGCATCCAACATGCTAAAGGGTATCCACAAGCCCTTTATATTTCAATGAGAAATCATTGATACTCATATTATTCCTTTGCACATTATACAGCTCTTACTTTAACTACATCTTTCTTACCTTGGTACTTGTGCTATATAGCTTAACCAAGATATCCCATGCATCCTTAGGTGTCAGTGCATCTTGTATATGACCAATCATATAGATAACCAATACATCACTTTGATATCTCTCTCATGCCACAACTTAAAAGCCTATGCCCGTTGAGGAGTGACATTATCTTCCAGAAGCTCCAACTCCTTCTCTTCTCACCATAAATAAACTCCCAATATCCTTTTCCCATAAGGAAGTTTCTTATTCTGAACTTCTATGCCATGCTTGAAAGTTGTTCTTGTCCAACTTCTCACTCACAATCTAGGATAGACTGTCAGACATGGTCTCCATTGGACCATTTGCCTCTTCTTTGACTATCTTTACCATCACAATAAGAACCTTACAGCAGGTGCAACGCACAATGAGCAACCTAATCTCTAGTACCACCATGAGATCTAGGCATCATATCTTACTGCACAAAATAATTCTAAACCACCATTGGCTATTATGAATCAAATGTAAATGGTATTAGTGCATGAATTTGCAAAAGCAAAGTCACATGGCCCTCTTTCTTTATACAGACGCAAACAGCTCACAATCCCAAAGATGAGGCATCGCATCAAGCATTTTTACACTCACATTACACCACATGTACTTGGACACGCTTCCAACCATATGTATCGGAATCCTGCACATAGGAATACTAATACATGGTGAAAAATTCATAAATTATAGTTCAAGATGGAAGGGCTAGTTCCTTCAAGAAGTTCTATTTTTTATGCCTAAAAACTCTTCTTGAAATTTACGAAAAAGTCTTAAATAAAATTTATTATACAAATAATGAAATGAAATGAATATGTTACCTTAAGAGTTACAGTAGTCATCGTAGAGTAAAAGCCTTGTTCATCATCAAATTTTAGTACTTTTTTTTTATTGCAGAATAATTTGTAAGACGATAATCTAAAAACTACAAAAGTGAAAACATATATGATTTTGGAGTGGCTGAAGTTGCTTTTGAATGGTAGGGGGTAGAGGATTCATGATGAAAGATGTGAAAAGATAAAGGTTGCACATTTTTAAATGTAGAAATGAAAATTTACTGAAATAATAATACTTAGCTCATCTGATGTGTGATCGAGCAATAAAGTGTCGCTGATGTGCTTGAATGAAATCCTTGATTTAATCTGTAAAAAGCAAATCTTGACAAAACTACGAGACATTGTTGATTTTATATAGTTTTAATGTTGAGCCTTGGATAATGCCTTGTAGATATTCTCTTGATTGAATTTTCTCAAATTCGCTCTTCCTTGTAATCCTTGGTGTTGAATTCGCTTGAAGCTTGTGCTTGAGTAGTATCGCCCTTTTTGGAAGTTTGCATTAAGGTAAAGCTTTGTAAAAGCTTTACCTTAAGATTTAAGGAAACACTTTAAAGATTAAAGATTTGAGTTCAAAAGCTTTAATAAGGCTTTTAATAAAACAAATCCTAGTTTATAAAGCTTTAAACTAAGCTTACTGCCAGCGCCACTTGGCAGCATTCAGTGCATCACAAAGAAGAAGAGAAGAAAATAAATGGCAGGCCGACACGACAACGCTAGATGCAATAAATTTTTAAGTATTTTAAATATATAAAGCTTTAAAGAGGGATGTAAATCTTGTAATAATATAAAATTTCTAGCTTATAAAAGTTAAGACATAATATTTTTAATGCTTAAATAGTAATAAGCTTTTAAAAACTTATGGCAACAATAAGCTTTAAAAGCGCATAAAGATTAATGGTTTAAGCTTAGAAGATATTTTTCTTCACAGCTAAACCCCACCCAGTGGGGCTGTGAGAGAGGAAAGAAAAAAAATCGTTGCAGTCGAATTTCGCAGAATCGCTTGGGAGGGTTCACTCATAAATATGTAAGCGTAGCACGTGGGTTCAATGGAAGGGATTTTAAAAATCCTTTTATTACATATTTTTTACACACATATAAGGGTACTATTTAAAGGGGGTATTCACAGGTTTAATAGAAAAAGGGTATGTTTTATTCATGAAAAATTCATAGATAAGGGATTTTTAAAATAGGCCTTGAACACACGTGATACAGAGGGTTTACTTATAGTGAACCCCCCGAGCAGAATCGCCACCCACCAGCGTCCAATTTTACCAATAGCCGCGCCTGTTGCTAATACTTGGAAGTAATTGATAACTTAATTAAAATAATTTCTCCAATCAACTGAAGGAAAAGAGAACTACTGCCTATTAATTGAAGAAGAAAGGAGAGAAAAATCTTGAGCCTTTGAATATGGATTTTGAGTAGGCACAATACTTAACAATTCTGAGATTAGGCCCTTGATCTCCTCAATGTACTGATTCCATCTATATTGATGGATTATGGAGAGGATTAAGATTCAAGAAAGTGGTTTTGGGAAGAAGAAGGGTGGTTTTTGGCTTCACAGAAGTGGTATTGGAGGAAAAGGTGACCATCTCTCTATGCCCTTGATCCCAATCTTCATCCAATGGCTTAGAAATTTCCCATAAACCATTCAAGCTTTGTCCAAGAGTTCTTGAGCTTTTGCCTTCTTGATCCTCAGGATTTTCGTAAACTCCTTCCTATTCTTCAATTGCAAGTACCCATAGCTCTGATAGCACGGGATCTCATGCACTTCTTGAAGAATTTAACCAAAACTCACATATACATCAAGGATTAAAACACGAACTTGAATTAAATTGACAAAATTGAAGCATAACATAAAATAAAAACATGAGATGGAGTAGAACATCACCATCAACACACTATTAGGTGCAATCTCCCCCCTCATGCATGTAGCTCCCAGTTCCACAACATGAGTATTTTGAGAATTATAT
Source organism: Cibotium barometz (assembly GCF_041138505.1). Taxonomy (NCBI): domain Eukaryota; kingdom Viridiplantae; phylum Streptophyta; class Polypodiopsida; order Cyatheales; family Cibotiaceae; genus Cibotium; species Cibotium barometz. The sequence goes on along the minus strand of NC_141089.1, from coordinate 42,504,787 downwards.
TCAATATATAGCCCAAGGAGCTATTAATAGTTGTGTATACAAATTTGGGCTTGCTTTTCCACTTTTATAAAAATAACTCGAGCACTAGAGCTTGTTTACGCACTAATTGTAAATAACCATAACTCTTTTTACATATATGCTAATAATATAGCAACGTCATGCACGAGCATGCATAAATAATTTGTACAATATTTTGGCACGTGGCCAATAAAAATAACTCATAAAATAACCTTGTGCACATTCGCACATTTCATTTATTAAGCTGGATTTTGCACACAGTTAATCAAGCATATTTTTCTACGATTATTGTGCATCAAAAATATAATAAAATATATGCTTGTAACATCATCAGGGTAGCATTTTGATTAAATCCACTATTAATATGCATGATTTGATTATCTAAAGATTAAACTTATTGGATCTTAAATCTTAAGGTTTACATTAGTGGACTCTTTCCTTCCATCATTTCATATCATCACTAGGCCATTGTCCTCAGCTATCTGCCAAAATCCATTTTTGACCTCACATTCCTCACATTATTGCATCCATGGGATCTAGCTTGTAGTAAAAGCCTTTCCTCGATTCCAAACACATTGGGATCTACTTTAGTTTCCTTTCACTACATCAACTCAAGCAGTTTACTCATTTAGAAAACTAGACTATGGAATATCGAGAGAGAGAGAGAGAGAGAGAGAGAGAGAGAGAGAGAGAGAGAGAGAGATGTACACACATACACACCGACCCACCCACCCACACCCACACACACCTGCAAGATGTGAGAGACACAAGGCACTCTTATGAGAGATTACTCTTACCTCAATGGATTTGCGATAGAGGGGCTAGCCATTCCAACAAAATTCCAAGTGGAGCCCTACATGAAAGGATTAATCTAGTAACACTTGAGAGAGAGAGAGAGAGAGAGAGAGAGAGAGAGAGAGAGAGAGAGAGAGAGAGAGAGAGAGAGAGGATCACTTTTATAAAATGTTTATAAACAAGTAATGCTAATACATTCAACAACCTTATTGTCAAATTATGAATCTCAAGATTTATAGAGGAGTCACTGAAACGAAGACACAAGCTAAGATTTACTCCTATAAAAAAAAACAAAAAATGTCAAGAAATCGAGCAACCTTATTGAAACCAAATACCACTTTTGAAATAGTAAATTTTTTAATTTTTTTCCTGAAAACAACACAAACAAAAGGGGGCATAAATTTTTTAGAAACATATTTAGAAACATCAATATGCAATGAAGGACTTGTTAGGAGTCGTTGAAGTCTTTTTCAAAGCAAGAGTGAGCTATGAGCTGCATTTATTTTTGCAAGTGGGGTCCATTGTTTTGTAGGAAGGTGTATTGGGACTTTAACCCTCTTACTTGCGGGTGTGTAGTGCAGTGGCAAAATGGGTTGGCTTGCTCCTCAAGGGCATGAGCTTAAACCTTGTTGCACTACACCTGCCAAGGTGTGTGCTTGAATGGCATAATTTAGGACAAAAAAATATCGCAAAAAAAAAGAACTTTCTTGAAGAAGAATAAAGTTTTTAATTTGCCCTTCAATATATAGGCTAATGTAAATATTACCTCTCAATGATATTTTATAGTTTTTCTAACTAATATAAATTCAATTATTTTTAAAGATTTGAATAAGAACTAACCATAGATTTTCAAAATAGAACCAATAAATTTTTTTTGAGTAAAACTTGAAGTATGTATTAAAAAAGGAGTAAGAGGAGCTTATTTAGAAAAGCTCCTAGTGGTTATGTTGTAGGGATGATGAAGTTAAGCTTTTTCATTTTCAAACATAAATCATTATATATATATATATATATAGAATATGATATATAAAAATATTTTTTAATCAATCATACAAGTGCCCTTTCTGTACATCTGAAGGTATGATTCATAGCCCTGTAAATGTGAAGGTCTTCTTCATACCCCTTTTCAATGTGAAGGGCTTAACATGCTCTTCTTCTAGCAAGGTTACATTTTTCACCCCTTTCTATGGTTGGCTCTAGAAGGGCTTACCAAGCTTCAAAAATAAACACTCATTGCGTATGGCTAAGGAAAGCAATGCAGAATTAAAGCACCCTAGGAGAGGGAGAGGGAGAGGGAAAGTTGGTCTATGCACTTTGGCAAGGGCTCTAGAGGACTGGACTCAGTGACCAGTCACCGAATCGCCGACGTGAAACATTAACCTTTTCTGTATGCATATGAATGTCATTCTCACATCACAGAAAAAGAAGGGGATTCGGGGGGTGGGTGGCGCTTCAATAATTCCACCCCCACCCAAAGAAAAAATGGCGGCAATTTTTCTTTTCTCGTACTAGCAAATATTCGAGAATTTATTTCTCTCGTGGTAAGGTGGCCAAACAAAACGCACCAGTGAGACCAGACTACATACATCGGGGTCCAGGGCTGGTGACCGTGGGGTTGTTCCAGACCGGTTTTTTTCTCCTACCTAGCTTACTGTGTATCTCTGCTAGATACGTATATCATACATTGTATGCAGTATACACACACACACACACACACACTCTCTCTCTCTCTCTCTCTCCCTCTGTATAGCTTGAGAGTATGTCTACTAAATACGTATATCATACACAGTATGCAGTATATATACAATAAGAGTCAATAAAAGCAGATCTCTAGAATACTATACACACACACACTCTCTCTCCCCCCCTCTGTATAGCTTGAGAGTATGTGTGTACTCTGTACATACGGCCTTGTGTACGAATTACCTTACTGCACAGTAGAGTAGACATGAGCTGGGTAGTCGGAAGCGTAGAACACAAAGGGCCCATCCTCATTAAAAGCTTTATTCAATGGGAGAGAGCAAAAAGCAAGCCTGCGGCCAGCCCATAAAAGCAAAGGAAAAAAAAGCAGCATCTTATTATGCCTAAGTTCGGTAGCAAGTCATCCATCTCCCAAAGTTAGGACCCAAACAGTAAAATGCTAAGCTGAAAAAATGTGCGCTGAGCTTCACTGTTTTCTTTAATTTATTACTATTTCTTTCCTCTCTCTTTTTTCAGTCGGTCCATTGCACTGATAGCACCCCTTCCTACCTGGATTTTCTGATTAAATAAATAATTGCTTTCCTAACAGTATGCAAGCAGTTAGCTGCTATTTCTTCTTCTTGTTTGTTGTCGTTCGAATATTTTGTGGTTTTTAAAAAAATAAAGTTCCAGAACAATATATGGAGGAGCTTTACCTCTTCACCCACCCCCACTAGGTACCAAGAGTTACCGACACTGCTCTCCATTCCAACTCTCGCGCTTCATTTCTTCTGTATGTATTTTATGTTTATTCTTTTGCCAGAGAAGGCGAGATCACCAGCTCCTTCTCCTTCTTCACCTAGTGTATATTGTTAGAAGCTCACTGTTACTTCTCTCTCTCTCTCTCACACACACACACACCCACCCGCCCCCACACACGCAGTCTCTCTCTCTCTCTCTCTCTCTCTCTCTCTCTCTGTCTGTCTCTCTCTCTCTCTCTCAATTTCTCATGTGTTGCCTTAGTGTCAAAAGAAGTCTTAAAGTAGTCGTGTACCCTTTGTGGGGGGTTGTTTAAATCAAGTCTTAGTGTTTCTTCTAGAGGAGGGGCCCTTGTTTGCGGTGGAAAGAGACTTATTCTGCTTTTCTTGTGAAGTGGACATAGCAGCAGCTTGTGTGTGAGAAGGAGAGAGATAGAGAGAGACCCTGTGTTAAAAAAATGGATTCTCAGTCTGATGACAATGACTCTCAAACAGCGTTGCATTATTTGAAGGAGGAGGCGGTGAGAAGAAAAGGAAAGCAGGTATGCCAATTAGGTACCTACTGCTTCTCTTACAAGGTTCTAATAAGTGGGCAATGCAGTGGAAGTAAGAACCCCCTACCTATCAAGAGGTTTCTTTGAGCATCCCTCCTTGGGTTCTCATTCTGTCAAATACGTCTTTATTAGGGCCAATCTCAGCTCCACTTGGGCTCTTAGTGCTTTCATTAAGACGTAATGCCTGTGATTAAGGCCTACCACAGCTCCAGGCTCAGTAACTGGTTTATTGAGGCACTTGCATTGCATTTGCAGAGGTGGAGTAGTACATTTATCTAGTGTTAACTTGGCACAGGGCGGTGGTACTATTAGGACTCCTGCATTCAAAGCAGGAGGAGGTTTAGCCTTATTTATCCAATTTAATCCACCCTCAAACTTCAGAGAGGTCTCCAGTGAGTCACCAAAGCAGCCCAAGTTGGCAAGGTTGTTTGTGATTGAGGTGGTACCATCATAACACGGGGTTGATGGCATACATTTGAATTCAAGGAAGCTTAATCTTAATCCCCCTCAACTAGGTGACTGTCTGTCTCAAGCCAAGGGCTTAGTGAATATTTTGAGCGCCTGGATTCACACCATGGGTCGTACATCAGGCAGCTTGATGGTGTCATCAAAGCTGGAGATAGGCCAGGCAGAGCTGGATAACAGCATGGTGGGGCAGCTGGTGGATATGTGGCTGCAGATCCGGGCGCCCATCATTGCGCCTCTGGTGCAGATGGCCGTCAACATATGTCTCATCATGGTGGTGATGATGTTTGTGGAGAGGGTGTACATGTGCTGCGTCATTGTGCTGGTGAAGCTTCTCCGGAGAAAGCCAGAAAAGCGCTTCAAATGGGAGTCCATCAAGGATGATGTGGAGCTAGCCAACTCTGCCTATCCCATGGTCCTTGTTCAGATTCCCATGTTCAATGAACGAGAGGTGCACTCATTGAGCTTAAGCTAGCATCAGTTTGAATCAACTCATTGAAATGGGATTTGCTAAATCAGCTTTGGTTGTGAATGTTGGTTTTTTTTTTGTTGGATATGCAGGTTTATCAGCTCTCTATTGGGGCAGTCTGTGGCCTTTCATGGCCCTCCGATAGAATCATTGTGCAAGTGCTAGATGATTCTACTGATGTCACCATTAAGGTTCATTTCTTATGTTATGCTTCTTTGCCATTGAGGGGTTGAAGTGGTGTATTTTGGCCCTCAGAATGATTTAGTGGCTTAAACTAGCACACAATTTGTGCTGGTTAATGGCTGGTTAAGCTGGACACAATAATCACACCTTGTAACATGGCGCATAAATTTCATAACAGGACATAAACCAATCAAAAGGGCTCGTTAAATTTGCATTAGAGTGAAGGGCCATGTTTTTAATGGGTTGCAGTACACTAAGGTGTGCAACAAAATGATGTGGATGTGTAGTGCTCAATGCTACAGATGTTGTGATGGCGAATGTGCAGGAGATGGTGCAGATGGAGTGCCAAAGGTGGGCAAGCAAGGGGATCAAGATTAAGTACGAGAGAAGGGACAACAGGAATGGTTACAAGGCAGGGGCAATGAAGGAGGGTATGAGACACTCCTACGTGAAGGATTGCGACTATGTGGCGATCTTCGATGCGGACTTCCAGCCCGACCCGGAGTTCTTGTGGAGGACAGTGCCCTTCCTCATGTACAATCGGGAGCTTGCCCTCGTGCAAGCAAGGTGGAAGTTTGGTAAGTCCTGGTCCTTGTACTCAGGTGGTGTCATATGGATCAATAATCTGACAAGTTCCTGGAGCAACTGCTTCCATTCCACATGCCTTCACAGCTATGAATGATCTACACAATTGGAACTAAGCTCAAATCTTTAAATAATTAAGGACCAACTTATGTACAAGTAAAAAATTCATCCAACACTTGAAAAAGGGTAGAGAATCCAGTGAAATAGGGGAGATCTCTCCCACCCAAGCCCATGGGCGTGGAGTCTCCCCCGTCCACCCCCGTTCCCGCCCATGAAAAGGCAATAAGTGTGAAGGCCCGGCGCTTAGTAGTGGGAAATGTGTGAAGGCCCTTAGTTCATTGTTGTATTTTCCCTTGCCACGCCTCTTTGTTGGCAAGATTTCAAAAGAAGATCATTTATATTTATATGATGAATTAATGGTATGAAATTTAATTTCTCGAACTGTGACAACTTGCAAGTCTACTCTAGAGTCAAGCCTTTTAGTTGGTTGGCACCTTCTGGGCCCACCTTATTACCTGATTGAGGGGACTTGAAAGAATTTCATTCAGCCTAATTTATGAAAACGAAATGGCGGCCTCCTCCCCTTCTTTCTGTAAAGAGATTTGTGGGTGTGTTGTGGACCCCCTAACTAGTACCCTTTGCGTCGTCGTGCGGGTTGCTTTTCTGTACAGGTTAGAGTCAATCACTGAGCAGACGTTCGGTTAGAGTCAATCACTGAGCAGACGTTCGATGCCACGCGATACGTGGCGGGCCCCTACTTTTCTCTTCAGTAATTGAGTGAGTGAAATGCTGACAAGTGGCCCTAGCCTTAAGGTTGCCATCAATGACGCGCATTCATGGATCACTGATCTTTTGAGCTGGCGTTTCAAATATATAATCGTAAGTGTATAATAATAATAATAATAATATTTTTATTATATTAACGGTTACTTAATTCATTAAACCTTAATGTAATCTATTCAAATGACCCGGCCGGTCCCCGCGTGTTGCTGTTTGACCGTGGATGCACCGTTTATTTTAATCATGAATATTCCGAGATCGACCTTTTTTAATCGACGGGAAGATGCCCTGGCACCGATAAGATTGCATTTAAAAAATATATATATATATATATAGATATATAGATTCCTCAAATTCGATGCCGAATATATTATATAAAGTTTTTTTGTTCTGTCAAGCTATTTCTGGTTTTTTCGAAAGTATCTTTGAATCGGTGAAAATTTATTGCGCCCTTGAATTATTTGTGTCGTGGTAATTTGTTATAAAAAAGTTTTTTTTTTTTTGGTGGTGAGCAGTAAATTCGGACGAATGCTTGATGACGAGGATGCAGGAGATGTCCCTGCACTACCACTTTTCGGTGGAGCAAGAAGTGGGGTCTTCCACCCACGCGTTCTTCGGATTTAACGGTACTTTTGATGAGCCGTATTTTATAATTAATCAAACATGAATCAAATCTAATGCAACCGTCCGGCGTGCGTTCACCCGCAGGCACAGCTGGCGTGTGGCGCATTAGTGCCATGAACGAGGCTGGCGGCTGGAATGACAGAACCACCGTAGAAGACATGGATTTGGCTGTGCGAGCTGGCATCAAGGGCTGGAAATTTGTATATCTCAACGACCTCAAGGTATATCGGAACGATCGCCCATGTGAACCCCCGCTTGGCACTGGTTTTTTCCTTGCGCCCATGTGAACCCTCCCGCTTGGCGCACATTTTTCCTTGGTCCATGTGACTCCCAGCTTACGTACCTACCTGCAGGTCAAAAACGAGCTCCCCAGCACCTTCAAGGCCTTCAGATACCAGCAGCACCGTTGGTCTTGTGGGCCCGCCTGCTTGTTCAGGAAAATCCTCCCTGATATCATCAACAATAAGGTGATTACTGTGCTCTAATCACTTACTTAGCTCAAAGTTCAAACACTCATATGTCATCTTTTTGAGCCTTGATCATTTAGACGCCTATATTCTTCACTTTTGTAAATTTCTTTATTAAATCCCATCTCAATGGTAGCTACACCTTTTTTTTTTTTCCTTTTTTCTTGACTAGCCTTAAGCTCAAGATCCTCAGAAGTTAAGCTCAAGATCCTCAATAGTTACTGCACCATCAGTAAGCGCAGGCGGATAAAATAAGCGCAAGTGCTTTTTATCCGCCCGTAGACGATGGTCGTTGAGGAAACACCTTGTGTGGTTTAGAACCCAGGACCTCTTGGTCTTAAGCTTGTGTGGTTTAGAATCGAGTAGAATCGAGGACTTCCTGGTCCTCAGCAAACACCTTCACCATTTGGGCTATCACCTCGTGGTCCTTCCTGGTCCTAAGCAAACACCTTCACCACTTGGGCTATTACCTCGTGGTCCTTCTGCTAATCACTTTTCATATATTTCCTTGAAATTGTGTTCTATTATAAACATTTGTTGAGGTCAAATCTAGCCCATCCATTGAAGGGGAATTAAAATCTTACATTTATTCCACCTCAATTTGATTTTTCTTTTGCAGAAAGTCAAATTTTGGAAGAAATTCCACATTCTCTATGCATTCTTCTTTGTCCGAAAAATTGTAGCCCACATTGTCACCTTCATATTCTACTGCGTGGTGATCCCTACTACTGTGCTCGTCCCTGAGGTCCACTTGCCGAGGTGGGGCGCTATCTACATGCCCTCTGTGATCACCCTGCTCAATGCTGTGTGTACAATCAGGTACCCAAAATGTCTTAATTCCATTTGAAAAACTAGCATAGATTATAGTAACAATTAATCTCGTCGTTTCGGTGCCTTGCAACCATAGCCTTCAACTATGCTAAACGAGTAAGCTTGTGACATGGGATTTCCCATTTGAAGCTCTTTTTTTTGGGTAAAACTTTTGCAGATCTCTGCACTTGCTTGTGTTTTGGATCCTATTTGAGAATGTGATGTCCCTCCACCGCACGAAAGCAACTTTTGTGGGGCTTTTCGACCTACAGAGGGTGAACGAGTGGATTGTGACAGAGAAGCTTGGGAATGCTCTGAAAAGCAGGCTGGGAAAGCTAGGCAGGAGGACAAGGATGAAGTTTGGTGAGAGGTAAGCTTAATGGGAGAACCCATTTCAAATGCTGGCAATGGCGTGGTGTCATATACAAAAGGGGTTCTTGACAAAAGCAACCCTTTCACATGAGAGTTTTTTTTAAAAAAAATAAAAATAAATTATAGTTGGTGCTCTTCCTTGTTTTTGTATGTGTATATACACATGGATTTCCAGTGTTCCCCTTAATTTTGATAGATTTTTTTTATTTTTTTTATTTTTGCTTGCCAGGCTCCATGTGCTCGAGCTTTTGGCGGGCCTCTACATTTTCTTCTGTGCCGTGTATGACTTCAACTTTGGGCACAATCACTTCTACATTTACCTGTTGTTGCAAGCGGCTGCATTTTTCATAATGGGCTTTGGATATATCGGCACCTTTGTTCCAACCTAAGGTTCACGAAGGGTTCCTTTTCGGAATTGGAAAAAACAAAAAATCCCTTCCCTTGGTTAAAAGCAAATTTTTATTTTTTTAACCAACATTTGCCAAGGCCTTTGCTCCAATTTGGATAAGGGGATTTCTTTCCATTCCTGTTTCAGCCTACCCTTGTACCTACCCTTGTACCTACCCGTGTACGTCTAGTTTTTCTTTTTAGTTCAAAAAAAAAAAAGCAGCCAGTGGCAGCCCTCTGTAATCAATTCTTTTTAATAAGATGAGGTGCAACTTCTGTGTGTGTCGGCAGAACCAGGTTTGCAGTGTAATTTTCTCTGGCTGAAATTTAAAAATCCCGATTGGAATTCGATGTTGCATCGAACTTAAAGGTTGAAATTTGTACATTTTAATTATGAATCTCCACATTTGTACGATTTCAATTTCTAGTAATTTTCAAGTCTAAATTTCAACTCAGCCTAAGCAATGCTTTTAATTTTAAAGGTTACAACATAAAAAAAGGTTCTCTCTTTGATTTTTTTTAAAAAAAAGTAGGGATTTTGAATTAGAAAATGAAAAGGGATTGACGATTACATAGCAGATACGGGCTGTGCCCTTTCAAAAAGAACCATACTGATCTAGGGGTTACATGATTACAAGGGCATGCACACATGGGTATACAGAACAGTTGCAAGCTCTCGGGGGCTTGTTGGGGTGTGCAGCGTTCTCATCGTCATCCACCTTATTGTAAATATCGGTGATTTCCAGCAGGTGCTCAGTGAGTATTCTGTCCTTCTCGCGTATATCATGGATGTCATGTTCCAACTCTTCATCCCACCTGACATAGAGGATGCTGTCCGTCTTGTGCAGCATGTCCATGTTGTTGCATGCGTGTTTGCTTTTCTTGAGGAAGTCTCTTCTTTTGTGGAGCTCCTTCTTCCTAGCAGAGTTTGCATTCTTCATCTGTAGAAACAGTTCATGTTGCAGCATTGTTAGTACTGGAGGGGATGATTGAAATAACACGGCATTCTTGGCACACCAAATAAACCATAAAAACTCTGCTCTAATTCAGTTCCAGAGGGGGGTTGAGCATCCAATGGAATCTCCTAAAAGGAGTTGTTTCCACGAGAGGGGTCTCGGGTGGATGCATTCAATGAGTTTGTTGAGGATAGATAGGATAGGGTTATTAAATCTGCATTGGAGAAATAGGTGTGGTAGGGACTCCCCCTCCCTTTTGCACCGTGGGCAAAGGCCAGATCCTTTCCCTATTTTGCAAGCTCTCTCCTGTGTCCATAGCCCTGTGCAAGATTAACTGCAAGAGGCATGCCTTTTTGGGTTGGATTAGAGGGGACCACAGACATTTGAACTTGAAGGTCCATTGGCGTCTGTCGAGGAGCACCTCCCACTTGGCATTAAGCTTGACATGCAGCGGGGGGCTAACAATGTCTTTAGGGATGGGGAGCAGGTTTTTTCCCGTCGCCCACACGATCGCCTTCGGGTGGATAGGGGTAAAGATACCAATCTTCCAAGTGATGTCCATATCCCATTCCGCCATTCTCTGCTCAATCAGCCCTATGTCCACTCTATTCAGCTTAAATCGGGTCCTGATTTCCTCCTTGGATGCCCAGTCCTGTTTCCCTTTGTCCCACAAATCCGCCCAGGTTCGGATACCCTTTTTGTGCAGTTTCAGGGCTTGGTGAAGATTTTCTTCAGTAACTCTAGGGATTTCCAGCCAGGGCCACCAGACAGAGTCATTCTGTCTGAGACCTGCATCCCTATGTTGACGGGGGTTAGGGCGGAGCTTACCTTTAAACCTGTTCCACGCTTTCCATAAGGACAGCGTTAGTGCACTGCCCACTGCTCTGATCGGATGAGGGTTGAAGAAGATAGTTACCGTAGGAAGATTGGTCCATTTTGCCTTTCCTAGTAGTTTGAATTTGTGCAGATGTCTTGTGATAAGCTTCGCGCAATCTTGCTCTGGGGAGAAGAATCCTCTGATGATCCATTTACTGGCCAGCCTGTCAGCCAGTTCAGAGATGTCATGAATTCCAAGGCCCCCTTTCTCTTTTGCCAGAGTGCAGTATGACCATTGAACTTTGGGGATTTTCTTTCCCATGGGATGTCCCGACCAGAGAAAGGTGCTGCAAATCTGTTGAAGAGACTTGAGTGCCTGATCTGGGGGTCTCCAGCATGCCAAGAAGAAAAGGGTAGCCGGGATAATATAGTGATTGATTGCAAGGATTCTTCCAGCGAACGATAGGATGGTGTTCTCCCATCTGTTGAGTTTGGCGGACAGCTTGGACATTACCCATTCCCACCTCTGGTGCATTGAGACCTTGAACCCCATCGGTATACCTAGTAATCTGAAGATCTCCCCATCTTGGATGAGTTAACATCCTTGCTTCACAATCCACTCGGGGGTGGGGAGCCCCTTGGACTTGATACCCGTTTTTTGGTGATTGATCAGAGATCCTGGCGTTGTGCAGAAGAGTTGCAGGCAGAGCCAAAGCTCTTTTAAAGAAGCCTCCTTATTGGCCACCAGGGCATTGGTATCATCGGCGAAGAGCTGTAGACACATCTGTCTGTGGGAGTTGGGGAGTTGTATCCCTTCCATTCTCTTTAGTCTGATTCTATCTTCAACAAGCCAGGACAGCCCGTCTGTGGCTATAGCGTATAGAAGGGGGGCTAATGGGCAGCCTTGTCTGATCGATCTGTTGAGACAAAGGGGCCTTGACAGTTCACCATTGATTGACACTTTTGCCCGGGCATTCCCAAAGAGCGTTAGGATCTGTCTGATAAAATTCTCTTTGAACCCAATGCATTGGAGGGTCAGCTTGACGTAATCCCATTCTAGACGATCGTAAGCTTTGTCAAAGTCGATTTTAATGAAGCAGTAGTCCCGCTCTGATTCCTCTGCAAATTCTATGCCCTCCCATAGGTTGATTATGGCATCAAGGATGTAACGCCCTTTTATGAAACCCTTCTGTTCCCGTCTCACCCAGTTATGCAGGTGTTTGGTGAGCCTAAGAGCCAGCGCTTTTGCAAATACCTTGTAAGCTGTATTAAGCATTGTTATCGGTCTCCAGTTGCCTAGCTCCTCTTTGTCCCCCCTTTTGTGAATAAGTTTCACTACTCCTGTATTAATAGTTAGGGGCAGAGCTTGGAAACGCAGGGCTTCATCCCAAATGAGCTTGAGCGGGGTTAGAAGGCTTGATTTAAAGATCTTGAAGAATTCAGCTGTGGAAGGCCATCTAGCCCCGGACTTTTGTGATTCTTCAATGTGTCAATGGCTTTGCTCAGTTCATCAGTAGAGAGGACAGCCTCCAGGCTGTCAGCCAGATGCAACGGGACCGATGGTTTCCAAATTCTTTTAATTTCTTGTTGAGCCTGCCATTTGGCTGGGGAGACACTCCCAGGGGGGCTGAATATTTGGCTAAAGTATTGATGGGCTATCTCCAGATTTTCCTGCTCGGATATTGCAATAGAGCCATTCGGTTTTCTCAGAGGGGGAATAAAGTCCTACGCGTTCTTCTTCTTAAGCAGCTTGAACATTTCTTTCACGGGTCTATCCACTTTATTCACCCACCAGCTTCTGAAGAACAGTTTAAGGTGCTCTCCTTCAATCAGTTCTTCTTTGTGGAGGGCGTGTCTGAGTTGCAGTACCTGTTCCCTCTGGCTCGGGGAGGGGTTTACACACTCTTCCAGCACTTTCAACTTGTCATACGTGTGTTCTCTTCTCTTCCTCTTGATAATGGAGACTTCCTTCCTGGTGTCTATTAGCATTCTTTGAGTTTGCTTGACAGCTGCCGACCATGCTCTAGCGGGGGGGGGGGGGGGTTCCCCTTGAAAGCTTCCTCCCAGATATGTTTGATTTGGGTCTGCACGTAGGGTAGGTCAAATAGCTTTGGGTCGGTATGGAACCAACTACTTCTAATCTTGTTATCCTTGTCATCTAGCAGCACAACCAGAGGGTAGTGGTCCGACAGACAAGTAGAGCTATCCACATTCGCTTTGCACCTCAGGAACCTATTTCCTACTTCGGAGGAAATATAGCATCTATCTAATCTAGCTTTTCTAGTAAGTGAGCCTTTTCCATAGTTTTGCCATGTAAATTTGCCTTGTTCACCAATATCTAGCAGAGAGTGAATGGCCTTCAGCTGCGACCATTGCTCCTTCTCCTGGCCTTTAATGGTTTGTCCTATGCCTTTGAATCTATCCTCCACCTGTTCTACCATATTAAAGTCTCCGATTATTACGCATGGACCTTCCACTCTCTGCAGGGATTGCCAAATGTTCGCCCGGTTCGCTGCATTGCCTGCAGCATAGATGGCAATGACATTAATGGGATTGGGTCCCCCCAATTTAACCCCTAGCCAGTGGGTGTTGCAGGGCTCAGAGATGATCTGTAAGATGTCCTTCTTCATTTTCTCCGCTATGCCCAAGGCTGAGCCCCCAGATCCTGTAGGATGGGATGTAGTAATCCAGAAACGGCTTGAGTCAATGCTTTTTAGCCTCTGCATGAGAGTCGCCTCTTGGGCTTTAATTTCTTGCAGACATATTATGTCTGCATCTTGATGCATACTGTGCAGCCATCTTTTCACCGCTAGGGCTTTTAGAGGGTCGGTGAGTCCCTTTACATTCAGAGAAACTATTTTCATTTCTTACCAGTTTTGGTAGAGCGCCTCTCTAACTGAGGAGTACCCGCCGGGGATTTTGCCACCTGATCTCTGCTCCTCTTGTTATCTTTTTGACATTCCATCGGCGCCGGGTTAGAGGAGATGAGATGATTCTCTTCATCTACTATTTTCCCTTTGCCTTTATCCTTGGTCGGGGTCGAATCCTTGGCATCCATTGAGTCAACTTCCTTCTCCAGCCTGTTTATGTCGAAGCTAGGTTGGGCTTGATGGAAGGAGGACGCAGATGATTCGGCCGTCTCAGCGACCTCCGACTCAGGGAAATTAAGCAGTGGTACGAATCTGTTCCCTTTCCTTCCTTGCATTTTTTTGGGGGGATCTCCACGTTTCTTGTTCTTGGCAGCGACAGGGATGAACTCTTCCTTTTCTTGGAGGGGGCCCATCCCACTTTTGGCTGCGGTCTGGATGGGCACAGATTGCTTCTGTGGGTGTTTGGCTGGGCAGACCTTGATGGCATGACCTTGAAGACCACAGTGGAAGCATGCGTTCGGAAGGTGTTTGTACACCACAGCCTGAATTAGGGTAATCCCGTCATCTCTGTATATCTCAATGTTGGCTGGGAACGGCCCCTCCAAGTCCATCTCCACCAGGATTTGGGGGTGCCATCTTGGATTAAAGTCCTGTTGAGGTCGTCTACCCAGGATTTTCCCAAGGGGTTCAGCTACCTTGTGGAGGAAGGGGTAGTATTGCATGGGGAGGTGAGGGAACTCTACCCACACAGGGTAAAGGGTCGGTTTTGGCCCTTCCAGTTGAGAAGCTTGGGGACCATCTGGAAAGGCACAGGGGGTTGTTATGGATGAGCCATTGGCCCGCCCCCAGAACTTTTAGGGCCATCTCTGGGGTCTTGAGGAGGAAGAGATAATAATTGTTGGGGAGGACCTGTGCAGTGGAGATTTCTACCCCCAATGGGCCCCAGGACTGTCTTACCCAAGACTTTAGGGTTTCCAGGGGAGGGCGGGGGCCGAACAATAGACCCACCACCGCCCGGGCAGAGTATTCCTGCTCTAACTTCTTAAGGCCATCAGAGTGAAGAAAAAGCTTGATATTGGCATAAGAGTTACCTTGATGATCTCCGAGTGGAGTAGTTCCAGCCATTGGAGTGCCATCTGGTGATTGTAGAGCGGGAGGGGATTGCATGGCACCTCCGCGGGGATGGACTTGGTGATTTGCCTCATCTCGGTGTGATGCTTCTGCAGTATGAGATGGGGAGATCTGCGTGGCCGCATGTCGCTCCAAGCAGGCCACTCTTTCTCTGAGAAAATTGCGCTCTGCTTCCGCGTCCGCCAATGCATGATGAAGAAAAGCGGGATCTTGAAGCAGAGGAGTCGGTTGGGCGGTATGATGGAAAAGAGGGGGCATGTCCTGCGCCACCGGGACCAACGCCTGCGAATCCAGGTCCATGATCTCACGCGACGTGGACTCCTTGGGGACGGCATCCAGAGCCTGACGCCACTGGTCCAAGACCTGATTTGGCCCTGTCAAATCCTGTCGCTCGGTGTGTTGCTGCAACATGTCGGTTCTTTCCTTGACGAGCGACGAAGCGGCGGCTCTGTAACCTGCTCATATTTGATCATACCAAGCACTGTATCTTGTTTCTCAATCAATCTCTGGAGGAGAAGGCTGAATCTCAACCGGAATCTTGCCTCTTCTCTCCTTACTTTGCCTTATCAGCTGAGCAGTTCTGGCTATGGTGACCTCTGCAAAAACCCTAGCCCCTTCTTCTGAGAAGGAGTATGGCTTCAGTCGGCCCAAAATGCACAAGGAAATCCTAGCTGGGACTGTCCACCACTACGAGAAGCGCGTTTTCCTGTGCTACAAGGATCCCCAAAGCTGGCCTCCGTAGATCGCATCCATCCTATCTCTTCTTTTTGAATTACTCCTACTCACTCAAAGTTCTTCTATCTTAGTATCTTCTCTTTGATTTTTGATCCTCTTTGAGTGAAAGGTTCTCTCCTTGATTTTTTATCCTCTTTGAGTTTTGTGTGAAAGGTTTTTAATTTTTGTGAGCAAAAGTCTAAAAGGTAACCTGTACATATGACCTCAAAGTAGATAGCCATCGATTGAAGCTGTGGTTTTGTTGAGCCTGTTGAACTATTTGATTGTAAATCGAACTTGATGTTCTTTTTTAGAATGTGTTGAGCATATCTTCCATCAAAGCTACCTAGACTTTCTCTTCTCCATCTCCTTATCTTTCATCAAAGCAAGCTAGATTTGGCTGTTAATTTTGTTTGCACCTAGACCTTCTCTTCTCCATTTCCTTATCTTTCATCAAAGCAAGCTAGATTTGGCTGTTAATTTTGTTTGCACTTAACAACTCACCTACACCTATCCTTCCACTCAAGAACTACCTAAAAACCCACTTGCACCTATCCTTCCACTTAGGATCCATGCATCTGCTCTGAAGATGATCTCATCTAGCTATGTTTAGTCACCCTTGGTACCTTAAATATTACTACACCTATCCGTGTAGCTTCCTACATAGCTAGGAAGACACCTCTTCACTTCTGACCTCAAAGATATCTTTATAGCTCTTTGCATCATTGTAGCCTTCTACCCCCATACCTTGCTTCCATATCTTACTCCCATATGTAGGTAGACACCTTAAATTTACAAGAATGATGAGTAGTGGAGAAGAAAGCAACGTTTACAATTTAAGTTCTATTTCATTATGTACTTGATAAGAGGAACGCTCGGTTTCTCAACACCTATAAAATATACAAGAATCTTCTATATGTAGAGAGAGGAGAAGAAGAAAAAGAAAGAGAGTAAGAAAAGTATATCAACATCTACAAATTTACTTAAGTATTACAATAAGTCCATGAGCAACTATATCTTGAAAAAAATAAGGCCATGAGTAACTATATCATAAAAAAGACAAACTAGCTATCTAGATAAACAACAGTGTAATTGATGGAGTTATAGTTGCAACATGTGGATTGATCACACTACATATCTCAAGTACATTATCCTATTTAGAAGAGAGGAGGCATTATATAGGCATTGCATCTATGACCACATATCTTTGCTTAAGATTCACTACTTGTGGAGGAGTATCTTTGTCTTTGAAGGATCTCTCAAATTTACAGCTACAATGTGGAAAGTTGCCTTGGCCCACTGGGCCCTAGGGGTTTGGCTCAATGTATGTGGCATGGGGGAGGGAAAGTGGCTTTGGTGCCACCAACGTATGTCACATAGTTTGTGTGGTATAACTATTCTATTGTGATAGCCCTCATGTTCCACCACTTGGTGCCTCTATCTTGGGTTGAAAGAAAAGAAATGGGATGTTTGTGTTGGTGTAGCTCCACCATGTAGAGTTCTAAGTTATGTTGGTCTCAAAACTCAACAACCCTAGACAACGAGCCAAATCCATCTTTGAATAGGTAGCAAAATCTCTCATAGAGCATTGGATATATATTTTGGAATTTCCCTTGTATCTCATAGTGCACCGGACATGTTTTTGGAATTGAAGGTGGATCAAAGCTAATCAAGTCCATAATCAAGGAGTTAGAGAATAATAAAAGCTTTTAAAAAAAGGGAAGATATTCTCAAAGACACGCTATTCTATACTTGAATTCTCACACAAGAAAAGATGATGATGCCATAGTACAACATATATACCCATGACGACTATAACTCAACGTCATGGATTACATCACACATTTGGCTTCATCCCTTACATCACTCAATCTTACATGTCCTAGTCACATTCTATCCAACTCACCTCAACATTCTATCACACCTCACACAATCTCAAACCATTCAAATAATCTTGGTACACACACACACACACACACACAAACACACACGCACATGCTCACACTTGCCGCCGCAAGAAAAATTTCAATGCCCTTCCATAAGCAACAATAGGACACATACGGTCCTCCTAATCTAAACAACAATGAACTCTCAAGCCACCTTCCCATACCAGTGATGCTTGCCACTCTAATGACTTGTTGAACTCCTGTCACACTCATTCATGGTGCACCTGCCACCACCCAACAAAATAGTGTAACACATGCCACTCCTTTTCATTTGCCTCAACATGGACACATGTTTTACCCACATATTGTTCCATTATATTTCTAATGTTCCACACACACACACAAACACAAACACACACGCACGCACGCACGCACGCACACACACACGCATGCACATATTGTTCCATTATATTTCTAATGTTCCACACACACACAAACACAAACACACATGCACGCACGCATGCACGCACACACACGCACGCACGCATGCACGCACGCATGCACACACACACACACGTGCGCACACATACGCACGCACATTGCTCCTATTAGAGATTTTTTAATAGCCTCCCATAAGCAATGATAGGACACAAACGTGGTCCCTCTCATGATCTAAAAGGCAATGATAGGATACACACGGTCCTCTTATGATCTAAAAGGCTATGATAGGACACACATGGTCCCTCTCAATACCCTCCCATAAGCAATCATAGGAAATACACAGTCCCTCTCATGATCTAGCACTCTCATGCTACCCTCGCATAATAATGAACACTTGCCTCTCTAATTACTCATTAGTAAACTTTTGTCACTCATCACGGCGGTGACCACCTCCCACCCAACAAAATAGAGAACACATGCCACTCCTCACATTGTTGAGATATCAAGCTCATCCAGTGAGGCGGTGGACACTGATGACCCACCTGGGGGATAGGCCCCACACTTACACCACTGGCATGGTTGGTGAGATCATGGGTGATATGCGGCCAGTGGGATGATAGGCTGTGTGACAGCCATTCTAGAGACTGGCATAGTTATAGCGCCAGCTCATTTAGTTGGGTTCACACTATAGAGAACCCGTGTATGTATTGGTTGAGTACCTTTCATATTATGTGTACTCTTATCTTGTATATGGTGTGTTGAGTGTTGAGTGAAGAAGAAGAAGATTTTCAGCCTCTCACCTTGTGTGTTCTCTATTAGGGTTATGTGAGTGTGTGTGTGCTTGCAAGAGCTCAAGCTCTCTTCCCCCTTGCATCTTTTCATGGCATCAGAGCCTGGTTCGTGCTAAGGGCTGAGCTGCAAGCAAGAGAACCACAGGAAGCGGTACGAGGGTAAGAGCTTCAACTACTCTTCCCTATTTGTGTTGGTGACTACACCCTTGTCGGGAGCTCTACAGGAGGCACCGGCAAACGATCTCTGATTGAGGAGCTTTCTTTGCAGGAGTAAAGCTATAGGGTAACTTTGCTGTCCTATCGGAGCTGTCCTATCGGACAACAATTTCTGGGCCGAAAACGCGTTTCGGGCGCGTCTGGACCTCCGTTTTTCAGAAAGCAGGCGAATTCGAGCACTGTGGGTAAGTCATCGATTCTCTGCAGAACTCTGTTTTAAGAACTGCAGGAAGACAGATTGGCTGTGCAGACACAGTGTGTGCTGCAAAGAGGTCAACAGTTGCCATTGGGTGTATGTATGCATATTGAAGTCACTGGTTGTGACATTTGAGAGTACTACAGTACCGCTGCAGAAAAGACAACAGTTTGTGCAGGACAAACCAGAGTGCTGTTTCTGGTAAAATTGTGTGTCTGGCAAGATGTCAAATGATGGCATAACCCAGATTGTGGCAGAGAAGCTTGATAAGAACAACTTCCATGCTTGGAGGTTCAGGTTGACGAATTTCCTGATGGGAAAGGGCTATTGGGACTACATAGAAGGTGAGCATGAAGAGGCACCAGAGATACTGGACATAAATCCGACTGCTGCAGATGTGAAAGAGTTTAAAGATTGGAACCAAGGAGCCAGAAAGGTTATGTATTGGCTCTCCATCAGTATACAGGACACCATGATTGGGCACATTCAGGATGCCAAGTCCCCCAAGGAGGCGTGGGATACCTTGGTAAAACTCTATGAAACAAATACCAAGGCACGTAAGATACAGTTGAAGAATGAACTTCATACTGTGGAGAAAAAGAGCATGTCTGTGAATGACTATGCATTGAAGATAAAGGGTATTGTGGTGTGTCAGTAGATGATGATGATAAGGTGGAAGTCTGTCTACGTGGTCTCGGGCCAAAATACAAGGCATTCAAGACGTCTATTCAGACTCGGGAAAACATTCCCAACTTTACAGATTTGGTGTCTATGCTGATTATAGAAGAGAAGAGCTTGGGTGAAGACCAATAGTCTTCACAAAACAAAAACAGTTCAGAGCAACATGCCTTCTACACAAGTTCAGGTAGAGGACGAGGTAGAGGAGGCCGTGGACGCGGTCAAGGAGGTGGCCGAACAGGTAATCAGAATTATGGCCAGTAGCAGCAACAACAACAGTCCAAGAATACACAACAATAACAACAACACGCAGGTGGAAGAGGCAAATTCAGAGGCAGGGGGAGTCAAAGAGGCCGTGGAAATTGGCAAAGGCAGTATAATGATACACGTGAATGCTATTATTGTGGTAAGCCTGGACATGTGCAGGCAGAATGTTATAAGAAGCAGGCTGGACATGCAAAATGGGAAAGTGCAGCAAAACAACTATGCATCCTCAAGCAGAAATAATGAGGACAATGAAAGGTTGTTTGTTATGTAGCATGTCGTGAATGCCATGTCTGAAAATGTTGAAGCAACACAAAAAGATGATGTATGGTATGTGGATTCAGGTGCTTCGAACCACATGACAAGTCATGGGGAGTGGTTCAAGGAGATGAAAAACCCGGAAAGACCAGGTTTTGTGGAAACAGGGGATGACACTGCTCATCCAATTGCGCATGTTGGAGATGTGCCATTGTCTATGCAGGATGGCAAAGTGAAGTACCTTGCAGATGTACTTCACGTTCCGAACATAACAAAGAATCTGGTTTCAGTTGGCCAGATGATTGAGCAGGGTTTGCAGGTTCGGTTTAACCCTGATGGTTGTTATGTTGAAGACTTTAAAGACAAGTGCAGGTTGGTTGCAAAAGGCAACAGAGTGGGCAGAATGTTTACATTGAATGTAGACATGCTTGAAATGAGTGCTGCGATGTTTGCAAATGGTTTAGGAATTGTTGCAGACACAAACATTTGGCATAAAAGAATTGGACATGTGAATGTGCAGCGAATGAAGTCTATGCAGACTAAAGGAATTGTGACAGGGCTGCCAAAGTTTAAAGTGGAAGGTATGCAGAGAATATGTGAAGCATGCCAATTTGGAAAGCAAACAAAGCATGTATTTCCACGTAAAAGATATGTGAGCAGAAATGCACTAGATGTTGTGCATTCAGATGTATGGGGCCCTACGAAGACCATGTCTATGGGAGGTTGCAGGTATTATGTGACATTCATTGATGACCACACAAGGAAAGTGTGGGTATATTTCATGAAGGAGAAGAGTGAGGTGTTCACTCACTTTCAGAATTTCAGAGTTTTGGTTGAAAAGCAAACAGGGAAATATGTAAAGTGCCTAAGGCCAGATGGAGGGGGAGAGTACTTCTCCAATGAGCTCTTTGAATTTTTGAAGAAGAATGGTATTCGGAGACAGTTTACATGCAGATACACTCTGCAGCAAAATGGAGTTGCTGAGTGGAAAAACAGGCACATTGCTGAGTTGCGCGAGCATTGATGGAAGAGAAGAATATGCCGCATAGCTATTGGGCTGAGGCTGTTTCTACAGCAGTATACATCATGAACAGGACTCCAACTGCAGCCATACATGATGTAACTCCAGAGGAGAGGTTTACTGGCAGAAAACCAGATTTGTCTCATCTGAAAGTCTTTGGATGCATTGCATATGTGCATGTGCCAATGAGCTGAGAACTAAGCTAGATCCGAAAGCTGAAAAATGTGTGTTTATTGGATATTCCCTTGAGCAAAAGGGATGCAGGTGTTATAACCCTACTACACGTGATTTGAGGGTAAGCAGGGATGTTGTCTTTGATAAGATGAGCAGCTGGTATGCTGCTGAAAAAGAAGCTGTTGGGGCTTATGTGAGTGGAAGTGTGGTTGCACAGAATGCAAGTCAGCAATCACAGTCTTTGAGTGGACCAGGAGAGTCCTCATCTAGTGGGTCTGTTGATAGACCATGGAGTGGCAGGCTGCGTCATAATACCAGTCCTGCAAATGTGATTAGTACATCATGTAAAGGAAAAGAGAAAGTGGTTGAGCCCCTTGGTATGCCTGACATTTTTGCAGGGCATTCTCATGTTGATGGAGAGTCTAGTGGCTCAGATATGAGCCTTGATGAGGAGCTTGGGATCCCAGCTATGAGAACACCTGGTGTAAAGAAGGCTATGGAAGCTATGAATGAAAAGCTGCGAAGATCTGGGAGAGTGAAAAATCTTGTGCAGAGATTTACCTATGATGGTTATGTGGCACATCACTATGCATATATGGCAAAGGTTGTGCAAGTTGTTGAGCCCACATGCATTGATGAGGCTATTGGAAATGTGTGTTGGGAGAAAGCTATGGATGAGGAGATGAATGCACTATATGGAAATGAAACTTGGGACTTAGTGCAATTGCCTGAAGGCAAGAAAGCCATTGGATGCAAGTGGGTGTACAAAGTAAAACATAACAGTGATGGAAGCATAAACAGGTATAAGGCTAGGTTGGTAGCCAAAGGATATGCGCAGACATATGGCATTGATTATGAGGAAACTTTCAGCCCAGTTGCCAAGATGGCAACAGTGAGAGTTGTGATAGCAGTGGCTGCCTCAAAGCAATGGTCTTTACATCAGATGGATGTAAAGAATGCATTCTTGCATGGGGATTTGCAAGAAGAGGTGTATATGTTGCAGCCACCTGGTTATGAGGATGTGAGTCACCCCGAGCATGTTTGCAGGTTGAAGAAAGCCTTGTATGGCTTAAAGCAATCACCAAGAGCATGGTCTGACAAGATTTCTGAATATC
This sequence comes from Cibotium barometz, assembly GCF_041138505.1. Classification (NCBI taxonomy): domain Eukaryota; kingdom Viridiplantae; phylum Streptophyta; class Polypodiopsida; order Cyatheales; family Cibotiaceae; genus Cibotium; species Cibotium barometz. The sequence continues at coordinate 42,482,313 of NC_141089.1, read as the reverse complement.
TTGTCACTATTGGCTTTCATGTAGCCAATGCAGATTTCTCGCTGTATGTGAGACATGGTGATAGAGGGGTTGTGCTTGTTGTCATCTATGTAGATGACTTGATCATTACGGGGGACCATGATGCAGAGATCTTTGATGTAAAGATCTTGCTTAGACAGAAGTTTGAGATGAAGGATCTGGGGGCACCTCAGATATTTCTTGGGCATTGAGGTGATTAGGTCACCACATGGTATTGGATTACTGCAGAGACAGTATGGCTTGGACATGTTGTCAAGTATGGTATGACAGGATGTAAGCCTATCTCAGTGCCATTGGATCAGAATGGCAAGTTGAGTGCAGATTCAGGAGAGATTTTGGAGGATCCTACTATGTATAGGCGCATAGTAGGAAGTTTGATATACATGACGATCACCAGGCCAGATTTGAGCTATGCTGTTGGGTTGGTGAGTCAGTTTATGCAGCTTCCACGGAAATCGCATTTGGATGCATTGAGACGCATACTGAGGTATGTGAGGTCTACTTTGCATTGTGGACTATTTTATGAGACTGGGACAGAGATATGTGTGTACATGGGTACACAGATGCTGATTGGGCTGGTAGTATCTCAGATAGAAGATCTACCAGTGGCTTCATGTTTTCTTTGGGGAGTGCTACTGTGACTTGGAGCAGCAAGAAGCAGCCTATGGTTGCTCTATCCAGTACAGAGGCCGAGTAGTACAGAGGAGCTGCTATGGCAGCATGTGAGGTAGCTTGGTTGAGGAAGCTACTTGGAGATTTGGGTCTATCAGTGGATAGACAAGTTGTCATTTTTTGTGACAACATTAGCAGTATACAGTTGGCTAGGAACCCAGTTTTTCATGCTCGCACGAAGCATATAGAAGTCCACTACCATTTCGTCAGAGAGAAGGTCTTGTGGCAGGAGACCTTGACCTTGTTTATGTCAGCACAGAGGATCCGGTAGCTGACATCTTCACCAAAGCATTGGGTACAGAGAAGCTCCGCAGATTCAGGGCTTCGCTTGGTGTACATGAGATGGAGTTGATCTCGAGGGGGAGTGTTGAGATATCGAGCTCATCCAGTGAGGCGGTGGACACTGATGACCCGCCTGGGGGATAGGCCCCACACTTACACCACTGGCATGGTTGGTGAGATCATGGGTGATATGCGGCCACTGGGATGACAGGCTACTCTTTATGTTTCAATGTCGTCATACATTTGTGGTCATGGACTTCCTATGCCAACCTAGGCTTTGGATCATGTATATGTATGCACGGACTCACAAACATTAAATATTGATCTAAGAGCATGGAAGGCACACCCCATGGAAGGGCAATTGTTCGGTAACGACTCGGTCACAACGGAACAAACCACATCCCTACTACAGATATGCCAGCCCACATAGGGGGAAACCAAGGATGAGGAGGATGAGGAGATGTATGCATCACTACCTGCCCTGGATTTTTGTGAGAATTGGATGCATGTGTTGGCCACAATTGAAGCGCCAGCTCATTTAGTTGGGTTCACACTATAGAGAACCCGTGTATGTATTGGTTGAGTACCTTTCATATTATGTGTACTCTTATCTTGTATATGGTGTGTTGAGTGAAGAAGAAGAAGATTTTCAGCCTCTCACCTTGTGTGTTCTCTATTAGGGTTATGTGAGTGTGTGTGTGCTTGCAAGAACTCAAGCTCTCTTCCCCCTTGCATCTTTTCACACATGCCACTTTTATCAATGTGCTTCAACATGGACACGTTCATAACTTGATGAACTCGTGCCACTCATTGCAATCAGTACTTAACAAAATAGTGCACATGCCACTCCTATCAATGTGCCTCAACATGGTCACACGACACACCACATCTCATATATTCATTACTCTCTCTCTCTCTCTGGGTGCAGGTAAGCCTCATATGTGTTTTGTGTGTGTGTGTGTGTGTGTGTGTGTGTGCATATATCTTCTCTACTCTTTCCTAAACTCTTTCACTATCTCTTGTAGGTAAGCCTCATATGTGTGTGTGTGTGTGTGTGTGTGTGTGTGTGCGTGTGTGTATCTTCTCTACTCTTTCCCAAACTCTTTGACTATCTATTGTGAACCCGGTCTTCTTGGGCATACAAATTTGTTTCTTGGGGGTTGCGAGCGACGACTAGCCGTATGAGTGACTACTCTATTGACGTGGGATGGTAAGGCCCAAGGTAACTCATTGGATCTACTTGTTCCATCTAGCAGAGCTAGCACAAAATTGGAAGGGGAGTACTAACACAAAAATTTTACTTACCTTACTCTTATACTTTCACTCTCATTCTCATTTGTTATATACTTTAACTAATAACTAGTTTGCCTTTTTTGGAGTCTTTTGGCACAAATATTCAATGTCCAGGGAAGTCTGGGATCTAAGTTGTGAGACTTGCTTCAACTAGGGTGTACTAAGAATATGGAAGATATGGGTGCAAAAAGTGTGAGTGTGCGAGGTGCCGTAAGTCCATAATCAAGGCTTGATGTGCAACGTGCAAGGTGGGCATGGTGCACGAGGTACAAGTGCAAATTTGAGAATGGTGAATCCACCCAAGTTTGTGGAGATGCAAGGCAAGCCACTCCACTCTCTTTCCTCTTTCTTCCTTGTGTCTACTCCTTCTCCAAGATCCACAAGAAGGCAAGATGCAATGGAGATTTCTCTACCATTGGACTCTCACAAGACTTTCCACAACACCACTCTTTAGCTCCACACTCCCTCTTACTATCTCTTGTTCCTCTCAAAAAGTTCATCTCTCTCTTCTCTTCCAAGCTCCACTTTCTTCACATGCTCAAGTTTTACTCCACCCTGGTACGCTCAAGCTAGTACCTTCACTCAAGAAAACCCTATGCAAGCTTCCTACACTACACATAAACTTGAAACCTCAAGTAAACCCACAAACTCACCCAAAAATCAACATGACTAGAGCTAGAGCACTCACAAGTAGTACCATGGAATAAGAATTAGCAAGAGAGAAGTACCACAAGGAGGATAAGAGAGTTCTTAAAGTTATAATGAGTAATGAGTGCAGAGATTTTTAATTTATATACAACTTAAGTTATAGGCGTTCACACTTACCCACTAGTCATAACTCTATTATTCACTAGTGTAGTCTATTGAGTGTAGAGATTTTGACTTATATACAACTTAAGTTATAGGCATTCACACTTACCCCCAGTCATAACTTGATTATTCACGAGTGTTGTCTCTAACGCCTTATTTTCTATACTCCTAATTCTAACAAATATAGCATAGGCACATCCTTGGCCATACCCTAGTGCCATCACGTGCGTCAAATAGTACAATTACATGTTTTAATGGAGCTCCAAGAGCCAAAAATGGCTTTTGGTCATGCTTTTGGCATTGGAAACCCATCTTTGGTCAATGTAGACCATCCCTAATCAACATATTTGACCTTAATAATAGCATTTTATACTATGTGTGGTGTAAGAAAGAGGTGAAGAGAGAGAAGAGAAAGATGCACTCATCACATGGAGTACCACATGTGCACTCAAGGGGAGTACCACCATGGAAGCTTTGGCATGAGAGCTCCAAGAACATGTAAAAGTCATATGTCAAAAAGGTACAATATCCATGTTCCCCCTACCTTTTATCCCCCAATGCCCTATTAACCCATATATGTAAATTTCCCTAAGCCCAAAGTGCCTAGGCTCATTCCCCATGCGAATGTGCACCTAAATCTCTATATTACAAACCATCCATTCCCACAATGATTTCGTCCTTGAAATCAAAGTGTGGTTCACTACAAGGGATTGGGCTCATACCCGCGCTCTTAGCCGCTAAAAATGACTTGTGAAAAAAAGTAGCGGGCCCGTGTATCAGCGCGTGTATAATCGCGGCCAGAGACATGCGTGTAAAACCGCGTGTACAGTACCCCTCAGACGCGCGTATACACGGGTGTGTAGCCGCGTTTTTTTTTGCAGACGCGTTAATACACGCTTCTTATTATATTAGACGCGGTTATACACGGGTGGATAGCCGCATCCTGTTCAGTTCCAATGTCCCAGACGCGTTTTTACTTGCGTCTATACACGCGTTTCTTTTATGTAGATGCGCTTATACACGCGTTATTGCCAGTTTATACGCGTTTATACACGCATAATTTCCAGAGTATCCGCGCAGATACACGCAACTTTTAGCAGTTTTGACGCGTTTATACACGCGAACAGAGAGCAAAAAAAAAATCCAGAGAGTGCTATTTGGTGCCTGAATACTGTTCCAGCATTCCAGCACCCAATAGCACTCTCTGGTTTAGGGTTTTTGGTGCATTAGACCATCCCATTAGACCATCCACGAAGAACATATGCACGAGGGAGATTAAGACAAGAACGACATGAATGCATACATTGTCATTACACGATTCAAGACAGCCATGAATGTAATACTATCGATCAATCAATTCAATATTACTATCAAAATTTCATACATGTATACAAGGGAGTCCATATCTCGAAGTAGCCCATGGCTTGAGTTTACAAAAAAATATATACAATCACATCCTAAATATGGAATGTGATACTACAAATCTGAGTACTACTCAGACCCAGATGATGACTCGGTGCTCCCCCCATGCTCAGATGAGCTCGCATCGGTCGGAATGTCCGAGGAGTAGTGCTCACGTCCACCCTCTGCAGCGGCGGCCGGTGGATCATCAGCAGCTTGTGCCTGTTCAAGTAATATATAGTATATAAGTATATATATATATATATATGCAATTCAATAAACCAAAACCATTCGTTACGAATTTTCAAGTACCTGTCGACCGTATGGTCTCATGGCCAACTCAAACTGCGCGTCCGTAATACGTCCCTCGGCTCTGAAGATGGCCCACGTGTCACGTCTGCTATGCCGGCGAGCATACGCAGTATCGTGGGTTGTGGGCTTCCTCCCCGTAACCCGTCGCTGTATCATAATCAACACAATTTGTAAGATTAAAACAATTCATAGAATCAATGAATTAAGTAAACAATCAAATAAAGTGACAGGATACTTACGAACTCTGCCTCCCATGACTCGACGCCGCCAGATCCGAAATGCGAAGATCCAACGGTCTCCATCTGGATCCGTCGTGCCTCCACATAATCAACACAATTTGTAAGATTAAAACAATTCATAGAATCAATGAATTAAGTAAACAATCAAATAAAGTGACAGGATACTTACGAACTCTGCCTCCCATGACTCGACGCCGCCAGATCCGAAATGCGAAGATCCAACGGTCTCCATCTGGATCCGTCGTGCCTCCACATGCTGCCTGCTCTTCACGCCACCCTCTACTCGTTTCTTTGCCTCCTTCCACTCGCGTTTGTGCGCAGTGGCAGGTTTCTCGGCAGGATAGCCACCCGCAGCTACATTTAGCCGGTCATCGTACGCGAGTTTTTTAAGGTGAGATCTTTTATTACTTAAGATCTCCCTTATTCGCGTCCTTCCCCATACATCCGAGAATGTAGCATGTGGGGGATTGGGGTACCGACTGTGTACAGCCTCTATCACCATTGGGGAAGGCGGGCTATTTTTAGTTTAAATATGCCGCCGCGTTTATGTTCGCGTTTATGAACGCAGGTATATTCGCGTGTACATGATTTTAGCTGCGTTTATACACGCGTTTTGCAGAAATTAGCCGCATGAATACACGCGTTTTTTAGGAAGTACCCGCGTTTATACACGCAAGTTTTAGGAGATAGCCGCGTGAATACACGCGATTTTGTGCTTTCATTAAAAATATATAATGAGTTTGTGTTTTCTGGTTTGTACACAGGATGTCATCAACCTCTTCAAGCAGTTCTGGGGAAGATGAGACAATGCGTCATCGTAATCGCGATGTGTGGTTGGGACAACGGATCAAATGTATGTGTAATCGATGTCAAGGATGCATTGTACGAGCACGTCGAATTACCTTGAATCACATCTCCATGTATGGAGAATGGAATCAAACAGGTTTAGAGGTGAGTAGATGTAAATTGATGGTATTCAAATGACTCATGGTATCCAAATTAAATTAATAGAGTTGTAACATATAATTTGATAAATTGAAGCAGGATGCAGTACCACACCCTAACATGGTACCCTACGCGCGACGAGAGCACGTAAAGCGTCGACGAGATGATGCTGGAGCTTCGGGATCTATTGTCAGAGATGAGGGGGAAAGGGACGACAATAGCCCTGCACCCCACGAAGTTGTGGAAGAGGAGGTGCTTGATGATATGGTGCGGAATCTTTTTAAGGATGATCCCAAAGGTATGGACGACGATGATATGGAACAAGAGCATCTTTATAAAGCTTCATCGACACCGGTGTTTGAAGGGTGCACATTCTCAGTTTTACGTGCTTCCCTTGAACTACTTAATATACAAACAGTTTATGGATGGAGCAATGCAAGTCTTGACGCATTGTTGAAGTAAGCATTCTAACTTATAAATTTGAATTAGTGGTTTAAGGTTTAGGATTTAAGACTAATTATAATTGATGATATTGGATGCAGGCTATTGTCAAACATGCTTCCAAAGGAAAATAGACTGCCCACCTCAAGAGACATAGCGAGGCGCTATGTGACATCTCTTGGAGGACTGGATTATGATAAAATACATGCATGCGTCAATGATTGCATTCTCTTTCGTGGGACGCATAAGGAGGCTCTGACATGTCCCACTTGTGGTGAAGCAAGGTACAGAACAGATATGAAGAGTTTTGATGTACCTCGTAAAGTCTTGCGACACTTTCCTATAATTCCTCGCATCAAACACATGTTCAAGTGCAAATCCATAGCAGAGCTCATGTCATGGCATTCCTCACATCGATCGGATGATGGCATGTGGAGAATTCCCGCAGACACTCCTGCTTGGAAGCATATTGAAGATGAGTGGCCCAGCTTTAAAACAGAGCCCAGAAACTTGAGACTTGGCCTGGGTATGGATGGAGTGAATCCATTTGGTTTCAAAAGCACCACATACAGCGTGTGGCCAGTTGTGCTAGTGAATTATAACCTTCCACCATCAATGGCGATCAAGAAGGGACATCTTATGTTATCCCTTCTAATTCCAGGGAAACATAAAGTCAAGCATATGGATGTTTATCTTGAACCACTGATTGATGAGTTGGAGGAACTATGGAGAGGTGTTGCGGTGGTGGACATTAGTAGGCCTCCCTCCTCTCGACACTTCGACTTAAAAGCAGTGTTGATGTGGACAATGCATGACTTTCCAGGATACAGTGATTGTTCTGGTAAGAATTCTAATTACCTCCCTACTCTATTACTATTGGCTATATATATTAATTAGACGGTTTGACTTTATTATTCTAACTTTTATTTATATTTTAACAGGTTTGAAAACATCGGGTAAACATGCATGTCCTGTTTGTGGCCCTTCGTTAGTACATGAGTATGCTGATGGTTTGTGTAAGACTATATTCGATAATCATCATCGATTTCTCCCCTCAGATCATCCTAAATATGTTGCTAGTAAGAGTAACATTCCTCCACAAACACTTCGTGCAAAAGATTGGAAGCGTATTTGGGAGTCTACAACTATTCTTCCTCCAGATGGCATGAACAGGTATAGTGATGTTTTTTCAATCTTGTTTTGTGTAGTCTCTAATTGGATTAAAGGTCACATAGAGCAATCCCTTGTGCAGGTACTCCATTTTTTTTCGGCTGCCATATTGGACCCATCTTAAGATCAACCATCTTCTTGATCCCATGCACATCTTCAAGAATGTGGGATCTGGTATTTGGGAACATATTACTGGTAAACGAGACAATGTTAGCGTACGTGAGGACTTGCGGGTCGCAGGACGTATGCGTCAAGCTTGGCCACGAGAGGTGGGTGGGCACGTTCGTCTTCCGCCTGCACCATGGATTATATCAAAGAAAGAGGAGAAGCAGGTAAAGCAGGCCATCACCACTTTGCGTACTCCCACTGGATGCATGAGATCATTGAAGGGAGCCTTTACAACCACTAAGAAAAGAGGCGTTGAGCAACTATATGGGTTGAAGTCCCACGATTGGCACAAGATGCTTCAAGTAAGTGTTTTCCAAGTCTTGTACGTACGTTGAAATTAAATTTTGTAATGCCATAAACCATAAATGTGCTCTTATGTGCGCAGTTCATACTACCTACTAGCATCGACCATTGTGCGAATAAGAGTTTGAAAAAATGTATTTATAAGATGGGCGAGCTTGTGAGGTATGTAAAACCCATGCTCAGATCACCCTTCATTATACCTTGCAAAATGAACGTGCATGAGGTATAACGTACTATTTATTTATTTTTCAGATATGTTAGTTCCAAAGCAATTGATCCAGCCACGTTGGATGATGCGCGTGTTATGGCAGTGGAGGTGGTTTGTTTGGTAGAGGAGACTTTTCCGCGAACCATTCTCACAAGTCAACTACATCTCATTGTGCATTTAGTGGACGAAATTGCTTTATGTGGTACTGTGCATGCACGTTGGATGTTCTTCCTAGAGCGCTTCATGAAGACCTTAAAAGACTTTGTGAGGCAAAGTGCAAGGCCTGAAGGAAGCATGGCCGAGGGTTGGTTGATACAAGAGTCTCTTGTATATATTTCAGAATTTCTTGGTCAGGTGGACAGCTCTTTGCCACGACTATGGAGCAATGAAGAGGACTTGAGGATGACCTCTATTGTGCCTCAAGGAAAAGGACAGAGTAAAGTAATTGACAGAACATTGATTGATGATCTCAATTTCACTTGTATCCTTAATAGTGATGTGATGAGCAGATGGGTTACAAGATATGAGGATGCAAAGACAAAAAGGCAAGCAGAAAGAGCTCTCTTTCGGAGGCAACATGGCTCTCGGAAGGCGTACCCTAAGCATCTAGCAACACTTCCGAATGATATCCATGTTGATTGGTTGCATGAGGAAATGGAGAGAGCAGAGAGCGACGAGGGGCTGCATATCACGGCGGAAGAATGGGAGTATGCACGAGGATGCATGTCAAAGGTACATAGAACTAATGTTTTGCATTACTTGTAAGTGATTTGCTTTTAATATTTATTCACATTGCTTACACAAATATTGCTTCTATTTTGGTCCAGTGCACTATGTTCAATGCTATATGGTGTGAAGGCAAGCATTTTCGAACACAAAGAATTGATGAAAAGAGAAATACACAAGATTGCGGTGTCATTAGTAGCTTTGAGGGAGCTAATGGAAAAATGGATGATTATTGTGGCATAATCCAAGACATATTTAGGCTTGACTTTCGTCGCTTCTTTGTGTATGTTTTGGATGTCAAATGGCAAATGAACGTGGTGGAAAAAGGGCCTGATGCAACGATAAAACGCCATGCAAGTGGATATGTAACTATTGACTCTACAAAGTTCTGGCAAACAAAGAAAGATAGGCTCGTATTGCCACAACAATGTGAGCAGGTATGCATTTTTTTACTAATGTGTTTCATGTACATATATATCTAAGCTCGCGTACCCCTTGACTTTTGATATGCTAATTAATTACTGTACTGTGTGTATTTGAGTAGGTTATCTATCTACCAATGGTGCATGACATCAAATGGTGGTACGTCATCCCTATTGCACCACGTTCCAAAGTGATGTATAATACATTCACTGATATGGAGCATATGGAGGATGTAACAAGCCGCAATGAAGATGACGTCGAACATGCCATTGAAGATGTTGTGATCGATGATCAAGAAATAAGAGATGATCGTGATAATGAGGATGAGCATGCCATTTCTCATGATCATGAGAATGACCCTACCATTGAGGATGATGGTGATGTTGATGAGGATGATCAGGACATCGATACCATTATCAATGGAGTACAGAATATCGATAGTGGAATAAATTTAATCGTAGCCTTACCAATTGATCAAATGGATATTGATGTTGATCGTTTGACAAGGATGGATCTTATTGAAGATGAGATCAAACCCTAACCAATCCGTCACTGTATGTTCTAAATTGATGACATTTCTATCATCTCATATGCATGATTTATTTTTGAATATATTTCATTGTTGTAAATGCATGTAGTGGGATTGTGTAATGATGTATACTGTAATGTACTATGAGATGGTTTAAGGAAAATAGTTTTTAATTTTGTTAAGGAATTCAGTTTTTTTTCAGTTTTTCTCTGCCATGCGTGTATTAATCCGTGTACAGTAGCGTGTATTTTTCCGTGTATAATAGCGAGTATTATCCCGTAAATATTATCGTGTATTTATGCGTGTATTACTGCGTGTATATAAACGCGTTTATACACGCGTTGATAAATGCAAATATACACGCGAACTTAAATGCTAAAATACACGCGTCCGATTCTATTCAAATACAAGCGCGACCATACACGCGTTCGTAATTTATCGCGTATATGAAACGCGTGTATGGCAGCATTGTCTTGTAGTGGTTGTACACACAATGTATACAAAGGCTATATGCACAAAGTCGATATCAATCACGTGACCTTATAGATGCATGTAGCTCACATGAGTCGTAAATCATAATGGGTAGCTACCAATCCATGACCCCCATATAATAATCTATGTCACCTCCTGGATCAAATGGGAAATTTCATAGACGGACTCCCAAGCTGAAAAGCATAAGACCTCCTAGATCAAAAATGTGGTGTAGCCATGCATCCTCAATCATCACCCAATCTCCTAGATCAAGTGGGAACCCCAAGAGCATATGCACATGCGCATGACCACATGTCTCGAAACAAGGGCCGTGCCACGATCCACGATCCACATGATCGCCTAAGTGTAAGATTGTGAGCTCTATGAGACCACTTCATGTGTGGATGCCTTATCGGAGTCTAGTGTTGATGAGGATCATGCTTATGATGGTCTTGAGGATTGTACCTTGGATATGTGGGCAGATTACACATGTGATGGTGGTTATGCACATGAGGATTTGACATGTATTGATCAGAGTGTCGTGCATGACAATGATGCCTTACACACACCTATTGGAGATGCTTCTTGTTTCCGTGATGTGTATGGCGACTCTCCTTGTACATGGGACATTGATAGGTGCTATGCTCATTGCATAGAGGATGACATAGAGAGAGTCGTATCTTTGGAGGGTTTTTCAGATTATCATTGTACTACCATCCATCATGAGGACATGGATGCCTATGATGATGCATGTGATGGTAGTATTGATGATGGAGATACCCACTATGATGATGCATGCTCTATGCTTGATGGTGGAGCATGTGATGGTAGTTTCGACGATGGAGATACCCACTATGATGATGTTTTCTCTATTCTTGATGGTGGAGATTTCCATATGCTTGGTACACATGTTACTTATGAGTTGGGGATTTTCTTTTATAGGTTTGAAAAAGTCAACCCTCTATTGACCAGAGTTGACTTCTCAAAAAAGTCACCCTCTAGGGTTTGACGAAGTCCACGACCTTCGATTTGAATGCTTGATAGCTTGATGAGTAGTCCCAAGTGTAAGGAACAAGATTCTAAGCTTGATTTCAAATAAACAATTAGGGGTTTTCCAAAAAAAACAATCAAAGAGGGATTTGGTGAAAATTTGTCATGATCTTGGTATATCCAAAGCACCAAACCTCACTCCCCAAGCATTTGCACATCCAATACACTACGTTTGTCCAATTGCACTCATAATTTATCCTCAATTTGTAAAACTTTTGCCATAATCTTGGGGCATTTGCAACAAAATCTCAATCTCTACTCAGCTCAAAATGCAATAAACCATATTATCCAAGCCATTGCCACCATGAACTTTGTCACCATCTCTATCAATTCCCATATCCATTGTCATGCATTTAATCTTAATCTTTGTCCAATAAAATATGGTGTTGAAGAAGATGACGTTGGAGAAGAGCTTTATGCTTGTGCTGATCTGCTGGCCAAGCCTTCTCACCCCCTTACCAAAGTTTGAAATCCGATGGCAAGGGTTGAGGACAAGTCTTCATGCCGTGTAATTAATCCCTCTTTGTACTGCTTTTCCAAGGCAATCATGGCACAAAGAGTTCATGACACACTCTCCCTTGGCCTCTCCTCCACCAATGCCAAGGGTACCCTCACACATCACTAGTGACTAAAAATGAAAAGTGTAGTACAATGTGATGTGGAGAGTGATTGAATCTCAAATAGATGGTTAAGATCACTTACAAATTGATTTTAAGCATGACTCATGCTCTTACAAATGTTCATATACTCAAGCATGTACTCATGATCATCTATGAATCTCCCAATGATCTCATTACATCCAAAATAGCATCCAAAAGCAATTAGAGTCAATGAGGTAGGCTAATAATGGATCGGGACACTTTTTTACTACTTAGGAGATTTTTTTTCCCTCAAGCGTATTTTATACACTCTTATGAGTGTGTAAGTGACCTTATTAAGTCACTTCACTTTTATTTCACTCATTCTCATCAATTTATTTGTGCTTGGCTTTGTTGAGAACTCAGTTCTGCCCATGCTTTTATGTAAAAATTGTAAAATATATGCTCATAGGATATCTTTGATACACTCCTACCTTTGTACAATGCCGAGCAGCCATATGTGGAGCAAATGAATGCTCAAATAGATGTTGGAAATCAAACCATACTGGTTGAATATCAGCTTGAATTTTAGCCCATAGATTAGCCTATTGATGAGGCAATTATGGATGATGTAGTGGATAAGGAAAGAGTGTGCCAAAATGATTAGTGTTGTAAACATTACGGGATAACAAATTAGCTACTCCTTTACCTAGCGAGACACGTGCATGTTCTCATCATGTATCTTCTTGTTTTGTGGATCATGCTCTTATTGCCAGTATATGCAATGAAGAGGAACATATTTCCTTTAAGGAAGCACAAGAAAATGATAATTAGATGCATGCCATGTAGGATGAGTACGACTCAATCCTCAAAAATGATACTTGGTATTTAATAGATTTTCCTTATGGTAAAAAGGCCATTAGTACAAAGTGGGATTATAAGCTAAAGCATAAAGCTAATAGTAACATTGATCACTATAAGGCAAGGCATTTTGCAAAGGGTTATGCTCAAGAAAAGGGCCACATCTCGTATGACTACAATTAGGTGTATTATTGCATTGGTAGCGCATCATGGTTGGACGATGAGACCTTTTGACCCACATCTGGAATGTACATCACGTAGGGATATCAAGATTGCCTTCTTAAATGGTGACTTTCATGAGGAGGTTAATGTATCTCAACCTTATGGTTTTGTTGAAAAGGGACATGAATATAAAGTATGGAGGTTAAGAAAAGCTTTATATGGTCTTAAGTAGAATCCCAAAGCATGGTATGAGAAGATAAATACATACTTGCTTATAAATGGTTTTTGAAACAATCCAAGTGAGATTACCCTCTATATAAAGAGGAGTAAAGATTGTTTTTAAAGTGTGCGGGTTAAGAAAAGCTTTATATGGCCCCAGAGCATGGTATAAGAAGATAAATGCATACTTAGCTATAAATGGTTTTTGCAATAGTCCAACTGGGAGTTTCCTCTATGTAAAGAGGAGTAAAGATTATTTTTTGGTCATCGATTAATACGTTGATGACACGTTGCTCATAGGCCCTAATGAGGAAAAGATTTCAGCCTTCAAGTATGAATTATATGTGTCATTTGAGATGACATATTATATGTGCCTTAAAGGATGAATTATATGTGCATTTGAGATGATAGATTTAGGCTCATTGCATTATTATTTGGGCATACAATTTATGTAGTGTGATGATGGTATTGTGATGTTGGAGTCAAAGCACATACATAGGCCTGTTACAATAAATGTAGAGACGTGCTATTGTTAGCCTCAGGATATATGTGAACCATTTGATGCATCACTTTATTAGTAGATTGTTGGGTGCCTCATCTATCCATGTAATACAAAGCCAGACATTTCGAGTTTGGGGTCTCCTAGTTGAGAAGGTTTATGCACAGTCATGAAAGTAAGCATTGGTAGGCTTCCAAGCGAGTATTCAAATACTTACAAGGCACTTAGTCCCTTGCCTTATTCTATGCTATGATGTTCAGCTACATGCTTTTAGTGATTCCATTGGGTTGGGTGTTCTAAGATGCAAGTGTCCACTATTGGCTTTTGCTTTCACCTTAGTGATTCATGTATATCATGGCTCAGCGAGAGAAGCAGCCAGCAGTGGTCACTTTGAGCTATGAAGTTGAGTACAAAGAGGGGAGAGAGAGGGAAGATTTTAAAGCAATTGTGGAGTGTGTATGACTCAGACATCTTTTGCTAAATCTTGGTGTTGGGAAGAGCAATCCTCCACCTCCATCTTTTGCTAGATCTTGGTGTTGGGAAGAGCAATCCTCCACCTCCATCTTCACTTTTCACTTATATACATGGCCATAAGTGTTCACACTCACTTAAACTGTGACTGGCCGGGCACTTTAGGCTCATAAGAGGCCTAATGCTATTACAATGACTACTCTCATAATATATCCATGAAGTACATCACTTGGGACTTTATCCTAACTTACTACCACATGCTCTTGAAGTGGAAATTGCCATAAGTATTCCATAGAATCATTAGGGGCTCCCATCCAAGTTGTAGATTTGGACACCGTTGCTTCATATCTTGAATGTATGACCTTTTGGTGTATCTACCTTGACTTCTTGATATAAGATAATGGTAATAGCTCTTGTTAACCCTAGGAATGGGTTAACACCATTCTACATTTATCATTTACTTAACGTAATAAGATAATCTAAAAAGGTAAAAGATATAATGAAAATAATTTTTGGCGCAATGAAAAAATCATCGTATATACCTATATCAAAATTATTTATATACAACATGAAGTTGGCTATAGACTCAATCTACTCATATAAATCTACATCTTTCGCAAGAATAATTATCCTGTCAGGGGGGTATATAATCCCTAAACAATATATAAAATCTATGCCAACAAAGAATGTAATCCGAAGTAAGGATAGAGCACATCACTGGCTCACGATGATAACTCCGAGCCGCATGATTGTCATCATGATTGTAACATTCTCCTAGAACCTAGAAGTCAAGCTACAATAGACATCCACTCACCCTTGCTCGCTATAATACCAATAGCATCGGTCCTCCTAAATAAAGAATTAGTCAATACATAGGCGGCTTAAGGTAGGTCAAGACTCTTGTCCTCGGATGAGTAGATGCTCAAAAGAGTCTGCAACATGACCCAGCTCCTCAATGACCTAAGGTACCCTAGTACTCTGAATGATGAGAATCTGTTGAGCCACTCGAAAAAAGAAGAAATGTCAAGTTTCCATTTATTTTTCTAATGAGTTTCTAATCTAGCCAGCTAAAACAATCATATCAACTAAATCTATGTGCTACTCTTTACTTTGCTCTATCTAAAGAACAATGATACCATCTGTGTGAGGACCCCTACCCCTTATATATTATATAATATGCTTCCTGAGGCATGGCAATGACGTATCCGTTACCGGGTAGGGAGCCCCACTTGGGGGCATCATACACATTGACTTAGTGTATGGCTAACTATGAGCATACATCCCACCAAGAAATGCATGTGACTCCTCCTGTGGGGTCCCTTTATGATTCTCACGAGTAAGATGATTGGTGGCTTTGAACAATGTGTACAACACTCTCCAATGTCTTACTCCTCGATGATGAAAATAGACTCTAATTCATACAAAATTTTTAAAAATCAAGGAGATTTTCAAGAACATCAAGAAATGCAAGAAAATTAAGAAAGTGCATTTTGAAAACAGTGAAAATCCCTAATCTAAGAATGATTAACACTTATAATGATTAAAAAATACATTATGAAAAAATTAAATTAACAGTAATCTAAAAATAATTATCACTAATCATGATCAAGAAAATGCATTTTGAAAACTAGATTAAGAATAATCTAAAAATGATTAATCTTCTTAATCACTCCGTAAATAAGGATCTACCCTGATACCAATTGAAATGGAGTGATCTAAGCTAAGAACCCTGATACCAAATGGAGTGATTATAAAGATGAGATTTGGAACAATTGCCATGGATTAATATCAAATTAAGGAGATAATCTTATACAAATGACCATGATGCCTAAGTGATTTAACCTTTCACTAAATTATAGTACAGAGTATTGTTTTGGCAGATCCACAATGTAGAATAGAGCAGTTTATAAATTATGCCAAGTTTATTGTGCTGCAATCAAATTTTGATATAAAACAACAACAATAAGTGAATCTTGATCAAAATCTCTCTAATCTTATCACTTTCTTGTAAAGAAGTTTGTAAAGATTACAAACCTATTAGAATAGTACAAATCTACACAGATTATTGTAAATCTTGATGTACTGCACAAGTAAAGGCAGCAAGAAAAGTGTTGAGAAAACACTGTTGCAAGGCACACATTGTGGATTACAGTATATTAGTACATTTTTCATTAAGATCATGTATAGCATTCTGTTCTATATAGATCTAGGCATCAATGTTATGCAGAGATGAATAATTGATGCAAAAGTGTGCAAAGCTTGATAATTTCAAGTGTAGAAAGTTAGAAGGCTAGTTTGCTAACAACGGTGTTTGCAAGTATGGCCCTGTTAGGAATTAAACCTAGTCCACTAGAGTGAGCCAGAGTGCACCATACACCACAGGGTTTCCTAACCTGTAAACACATGATATAAATGTAGTTCATATGGTTTAAGTGTTATGATTTACCCAGTGCAAGACTTTTGCAAGTCATTTTAGAGTTTCAAGCTATTTTGGGATACTATTTTACCACTAGACAAAGTGAAGATAGGGTCAGTGACTTGAGATCAACTAATATGATCCTACTAATGTGATTCATTAGCCTTTGATCCTACAAACAACATCAACACTTAAAGGAAAGCTTAACATTCATTAGAGTTGTTCAAGGCTTCATCATTGCTTTGAGGAAGGCTCACTCCCTTAGGAGCAGCGCTCTACTCTGATTTTTCTTTTGATTTTCTATGTAGTGAAAGATTCTCTACAACCTCCATAGCTACAGAGGGACACACTTGGTAGATCACTGGTCAAGCTTCATCGCATGGTGTAGCCTTGGCAGCGTACAACTGGACTCACTCAACTGCAAGCAAGTGCAAACCATTTGCAAGAAGCGAAGAAAGATCTTCTTGCTGCTTCACTCAACTACAAGCAAACCAAAGCGTCTTAGAGAGAAAGATGCACGCATTGCTTATTGCTTAGCTCTAACTGCGCAGGTTAGTGCAGCTTATCACTCAGCTCTAAACATGTAGGTCAGGGCAGTAAGTTCATTGTCCACTTGTGTGTACCTTCACACATTTGATCCCTATATATCTTTTTGACCTTTCCACACTCTTTGTTTTGGGGGAGTATTTCACATGTTTGATTTGATGTTCTCACATGCGACATGCGTATCATGGGTTTTATTTACACTCCTTGAGCTTCTTCATACGCAATGTGTGTTTTGTACATTGTTAGCCTTGATTCACGCACACTTTGGCATTGCTAGCTTTTTATCGCACTATTTGTGTTTTTATAGCTTTGATCACATGCGTTAGCACATTTTGGTCTTGTTTCTCACATTTGGGGGATTTTGTGAGTTTGTTTACACACCTTAGGCCTTATTGGTGGTTGTTCACACATCCTATACACTTTGTGTTTGAGAGGTGTGTTCATATCCGTTGGTTGCTACCAGCATGCATCGGAAGTTGCCGAGATGCATAGCAAGCTACCGGCATGCATAGGACTCCTCTAACAACTAAGGCTCCACCATCTTCACCCCCAACAACCAAGCCACCTAAAGCAGCATCATCAAGTGCATACACTTTGGGTAGTGTTCACATGCAACTATGGGTTGTTCCTATTACTTTTATCCTTCATTTGATCGCCATGGTGCGAATTCAAATCGTCATCAACATCATTTTGACAACATTTCTGATTGTGATCGTAGGGGAGTTGCTCATGCACTATGATCATGGGTCTATGATTGCTATTATGATTTGCCTTCTCGTGTCATGTATTGCATATCTTTTGCTACATTCACACATGCCTTTGGCATTTCAAGGCTTAGACTTCTATAGCTTCACTCGTTGACTTCTTGCTATCAATGAGAAAGCATATTCATATCAATATTGGATGTTTGAGCTTCATAGTTTGATGCCTAGTCATTTTCGGCATTTGTTTGATGAGCAAGAGATATATGCCAGATGGTCTAGGTGGTCCACACACGGTGGTTTCATCACTTCATTGCTTAACTACATCAGCACGAATGGTTTGGTATTGTTCGTGTGGAACGGTTCTTCTTTTGGTGACTTGATTAAGTATCCCACACTCTCGGGTCATTCATGATTATGTTCCTGATGTGGACATGGACTACACCGATACAGATACGAATGTATGGTGATGTGTAAGATTCCTCCCCAGCCCCTCAAGATGTCTAGTTTCTTCCCCTGTAATCAATCCCCTTTTCAGAATAATAAAAGATCTTGTTTCTACCCATTTTGGCCTAGAGAGAGAAAATATTCTAGAGAGAGATAATTCAGTTTTTAGATATATTTGGATGGAAAAATATCCCTTCTTATTAAAATAAATTCCCCCGAAACAGAAGTTTAAAAAGAAATTCCTAAGGTGCATTAGAAATAAATTATAATGTGCATAAAAGACCTTAGCCTAAGGGTCCCTGTTTTTAGAAAATTTTGGATTAAGGTCCAAACAAATGTTTGACAGGCCAATGAGATTAATTCAAATGTAGGGAGGAGATAAATTGAAGAATAAAAGAAAAACCCCCCAAAAATGAGTAAATGCTCACAAAAGATGATGAAGAGTGGACTAAGGACCAAAGAAAAGAATTAAAAATCTGAATTTTGACACCTCAGTGTAATGGAATTTTTTTATTATAAAAGTGTTATTCTTATTAAATTTGAATTCTATGCATAGAAAGATGCATAAAGGGAATTTTTTTATTTTAAAAGTGTTATTCTTATTAAATTTGATTTCTATGCATAGAAAGACGCATAAGGATTTGTTTAATTATAAAAGTGTTATTCTTATTAAATTTGATTTCTATGCATAGAAAGATGCATAAAGGAATTTTTTTATTATAAAAGTGTTATTCTTATTAAATTTGATTTCTATGCATAGAAAGATGCATAATGGAAATTTTTAATCATAAAAGTGTTATTCTTATAAAAATTAAATTTTATGCATAAATAGATGCATAAAGAAATTCTTTTTATTTTAAGTGTTATTCCTATTAAATTGATTTTATGCATAAATAGATGTATGAAAGGATTTTTTTAAATAAAAGTGTTATTCCCATTGAAGTTGATTTTTATGCATAAATAGATGCATAAAGAATTTTTATATCAAAATTAGAATTCTCTTAAATTCTATGAGTATTTGATAAATGAATAATTACATACTCTAAGAGAGAAATTTCTATCGTTTTATATTCACACGAATTGTAAAAAGAAAATTCAAGAAATCTATCGAGATCGAAATATTCAGATAAATGATTAATTTATTCCTCATTAGAATTCGTAACTAATTTAGAAATCAGTTAAGTGAATATTCAAAGAAAGAAATTCAGTAAAATAGTAACTGAATTACCAAACCTTTTCGAGAAAGATAGTTCAGGAAAAATCTTATCCGACTCGAACCTTGAATCAGAGACTATGACCAAGACCAAACTCTTTCGTCAGTTTCGAGGAAAGAAGGTGTGACCAGTTTAGAAAAATACACTCAAAACTCATGCCAAATCTGAAACTAAGTTTGAGACCCTTCGAATTGATATGTGGATCAAGGTTATAGAATTCGAGGAATTTTGGTATGAATTCAGAATTCCAATCAAGAAGTTTTGGGAATACTGATTCAAGAAATACTCCTTGTATTCAAAAGAAAATCAAACTGAAAACTTGCTTAGAAACCCTATTTTCTTAAAGGACTATCTTACGCCAGAATGCTGGAGGGAGCATTTGGTATATGTTTTTCTAAGGGAAGTTCGGTTGCAACAGCTTGCGGGGAGTGTTCAAAGGACAGCTCACGCGGCAAAGCCTAGTCTTGACCAGCCTCGATATGGTTGAAAAATGGTACGCTTCTGGTACGATGGGCGAGGGCCGACAAAGCGGTCCTTGAGTGAAGTGCCAGGACACCTAAGGAGGATCCTGGAGGGTTCTGACCATGAGATGCACGGGCTCATGGTGCCTATGACACCCATGCGTATGTCGTGGAAGATATGTATGATGGACGAAAGGATTATTGTAATCTGTTTTACTGGATCTTGTTTTGCTAATCAGTTGGTCTCAACGGAGAGTCCAGAGTGACTGTTCTTTGAGAAACAAGGGACTGGATGGAATTTTTCAGTTATGACATCTATAACCAATAACTGTTTATCAATGGATTATTTTATATGTTACAGTTTTAAAGAGGAGTGTGCGTGTATCTGTATTCGAAAGCAAAAGTTAAGAAAGGCATTCAATTATGGGTGGGTGAATAATTGTCTGGTTCTACCGATTCCAGTGGTTGGTGGCCATGGGCTGGCCATGGGCCGGATGGGCTGGAATCAGTAGAGTTTTAATAATTAAATTGAAATAATAGGAATACGCTTAGAATTCAAGTAGCTAAATAAAAACCTGAAGAATTTCTCAAATGAGTAGATCAATGGTTGTGCCGCCTGACTTCGGTTAGGAAAAAAGCGTTGATTTCCTGAAATGATTAGATCAACGACTGTGCCTGATTTCGGTTAGGAAAAAAGTGTTGATTTCTTCAAACTAAGTCAGTGATAGCTTTCCTTCTATCTGGTTTAATAAGGTGAAGGATAGTTTAGTCTCTCGACCCCGTTAGAAAATTCGTTAAGAAAATAAAAAAGGTGGAATCGTCCCCGTTTTCCGGGCAAGGGAAATTTTCTCGGTTTCGGTTTCGAAATGACCACCAGATTAGTCTCATGTCCAGACATTCGAGGGCGAGACCCCGAGTGGGAAACCCTGCCGCCCCGCGCAAGAGGAAGCTACTTCCGCTGCTAGCAACCGGGAATCCGGTGCGCGGAGGGGGCAGAGGGGTCTCACATGATGATTATATTGTATACCATTCAGATGCACTTGGGACATCTCTTGGTCTTGATCTACATGGACCATTCGACATTCCAGCTCGGAATTTTGCTTCCATTTGGTGGATACCCTGGATGTCAGTTCCATGTTTTAGCCCCACGAGGATGGGCTTATGAGCTATCATAACATGATTCGTATATGCTTGATTTTTTCATGACCACCCTTTGATTTTGAGGATGAAATCATTATAGGAGGGGATGGTTTGTAATGAAGCAACAACTTTAGATTAAGTCTAGGACCATGGTCATGGGCTCAAGTATAAAAGGGGGCTCATGGACCACTATTGTATCTTTTGGACATCTTATGATATTTGGTCATTTTGAGTCTTAGAGCCTCATGGCTTTCATACCTTGGCTTGTGGAAGGCTATTTCCATCCTTTGGTGAAAAGCTAAATCATTTAGGCATCATAGTCACTCGTATGAGGTTATTATCTTGTATTAATCCATGGTGATTGTCCCAAACTTCTCAACTTTATGATCATTCCATTTCAACTCCTCTCAATTAACTTCTTAGAATTTTTTTTCTCAAATTTTTCCATTTCCCTAAACTTTTTAAAACAAAATTTAGGTTTTTTTTCGAAAGCACATGCTTATTCGGGTCGTGTTTGCCACCCACCCACTTCCTAGTGGTGTATCCAATTTCTACCTTCAACCAAATCTGTAGGCATAACCTAGATCCCATACAATCCTGTGGGTCTAGGCTACTCCCCTACCACCATTAGGCCTATGGAGCTAGTGTGAACTCACACACCCATAATTGATATTCCTAATTCATTACTCACACATCTAACTGAAGCCATGAAAAGATAGTTCATGCACACACTCCAAGGCAAACATTTCTTTTGACATTTAATCTTAAAGCTTTTATACATTAAAAGCATTGAAAGCATACATACTGAAAATCATACTGTAAACTATTTAAAATCATTCAATAAATAAAAGTAATATCACATGAATCCAAAAATATCTCCTTGCACCATGACTCGGCTCCTCGAACCAGGAAGGTATGCACCATTGAGCCCGGGCACTCCAACTTGTGCTACCATCCGATGAGGACTCCACAAGTCTCACATCCCAGATCAATAGGAGCCGCTTATGATGGCCATATCCTTCCCAATGAATGAGCACTCAAATTTATGTCCACACTAGAGTCTTGTGACTGCCGGGTGCGTAAATCCAACTCAAACTTGTTTGGCATAGTACACATTGGAACCGCCTCTATCCTCACACCAAACATGCCAGGAGCACACCCACATCCATTGAGATGGGTTAAGGTCTTAACGACTGTCTTCACGAGATAGGACTCACCACTTAGATGACACCCACCCGTCAACATATCTTGCGAGGTCACAAGTTCCACTAAGTATATAAATAATTCCACTAAGTATATTATAAAAAGTATCCAAAAAATATCAAACATGATCAATAAATAATGCATTACACATGCATCATGAAATAGGGCAATGTTGGTAATCATAAGGATGTGTGTGTGTGTGTGAGAGAGAGAGAGAGAGAGAGAGAGAGAGAGAGAGAGAGAGAGAGAGCTTAAGTGTGAGAGAGAGATTACGCAACTGGAATGGTACTCATATAATAATGAAGGATCCAAGTACATGCTTTTATAGGCACCAAGGCATTTGTCTTTTGACCCTAAATAAGAGGGTGTTCACACCTAGTGCATTCATACCACAAAGGACACTAGACTCCATACTAACTCCAAAATATCCAACAAACCGCCTTTCGAAGTGATGGTGGAGTTGCATGCATTACCTTTAATAGTCCCATACACCAACGCAAGCAAGGACACAAGACACGTTCCCTCCTTTAGACCCAGAGGCCAGTAAGATTATCTTAGAGAGGCGAGTGAGCATGGCACAAAAGGCTTAGAGGATCAACAAGCATGGCTCATAGACTTAACAAGCATGGACTTGGAGAAAGACTTAAAGTTCAGGTCCTACCTCGGGTGACAAATATAGCCTACATCAGCATACCAAAACAACCCACCCGCCTAAAGTAGGGGCAAAAAAGAGTATGATGGTGAGGAGGCTTCTATAGAAATAAGTCATTAAAAAATCCAAAAGGATAAAAAAATAAATAACATAGATTTTGGGGACTACTTAGGCAGAGAACACTAGACTCAAACATAATGGGAACTAGAAGGCCCAATCATAATCGTCCTCATGAAGAGAAAGATTCTCCATTGTTGATGCTGTGAATGCCTTTTTGTCAAGTGCATGATCTTCTTATGCTTCTTGAATTGCTAGGTTTACATGCTCCTTTTTTTGCTCTTTTACAAGTTTCTTGAAGAACTTTTCTTCTGTGTGACTAAGCATGCGACAGTAATTGCACTTGATTGGCTTCCCCCCTTTCTTGCCTTTCCATTTGATTGCCATGGCATTGTCTAAATCCAATATCTTTGTACCTTGCTCCTGAAGACAACAATCTTCTTCTATTAAAACTGAAACTATGTCATCAAAGGGTAATTTTAGTATTTATGCATAAATAATTAATTAAGAAAAAGAGAAATTTTAGATAAATTTATTTTATGCATAAGAAATTGTTAAATAATAAAAGAGGAATTTCCATGACATTTGGAATTCAATCATTTAAATGCAAAAAGATGAATTTTTGGCATATTTAAAATAATGGATATTTTTATTTAATTTAAAAAAAAGAAATTTTAGATAAATTTATTTTATGATAAAAGAGGAATTCCCATGACATTCGGAATTCAATCGTTTAAATACAAAAAGAGGAATTTTAAGCATATTCAAAAAATGGATATTTGTATTTAATTAAAAGAAAAATTTTATGGTATTTTAAGTAGAGAAAGGTTTAAATTAATTTTGATGATAAAAGAGGAATTTTCACCATAATTCCACCTAGAAACTTAGGATTGATAATTAAATTGATGGAAAGAAAATTCTTAGATATTTTATGTGGATAAATCACCAAATTGATATTTATCCAAAATTGGATTAATGGAAGAAGAGTATTCCCGTATAGAACTATTTCTTAATCTATTATGGTTAGGAAGTAATGAAATTCATAAAGTTAGAAATTTTCTTACGGTCAGAAGTTCAGTAGATGTTCATCTAAAAATCCTTAGGAATTAAAGTTAGAAGTAAACCGAATAATTTTGGTTAAACCACGACTGTGAGAATGGTGGCCAGTAAACTACTTGCCCATCTCTCGAATCTGAATCAAGCAAAAACCTCGTGTGACCAATTCCAAATTTTGACATAAAGAATAGACTACCGTTGAATTAGCGTAGTTTTCCCTTAACCGAAATCACCAAGAATCTAGTTGGAAATTCAGTCAAATGATGGGTAGATTACCCTGATGAGAGATCAATGATGGGTAGATTACCCTGATGAGAGATCAATGATTCTCATTAGGAAAATCTAGATTAAGGGAAAAGGGTTTTGTGGAACCAATCTCGAACTGGGAATTCTACTTGCATAGAACCTCTGTTTTCTTTTAAAGGGCTATTTTACATGCCAGAATACTGGAGGAAGCATTTGGTACGTGTTTAATTAAGGAGAAACTCGTTGTGCAATAGCTAGCGGGGAGTCGTCGAGGGACGTCGCTCGCGGCTTGCTGAGGTCTTGACCAGCCTCGGTATGGTTAAAATGGTGCGCTTCCGGTACGATGGGCGAAGACCGACAAAGCGGTCCCTGAGTGAAGTGCTAGGACACCTAAGTAGGATCCTAGAGGGTTCTGACCAGGTGATGCACGAGTTCACGCGGTTGCTAAGACACCCATGCGTATGTCGAGGAGGATACGGATGAACTGAAAAGAATTACTTTTGTGAACTGCCCAACCACTGAAGTGATGGGATCCAATTAAGAATTTGGTTAGGTTTTGTCCTAGGTACCAGGGAAAAGAGTTCCCAGGCCCCCTAGCCGGATATTCATTCAAACTTAAAACTAGTCACACCACTTACACACCCAATATAAAATTGCCTTTTTCACAGAATCAGCTATCTTAAAAAAATAATCTTTTAATGAAACCAATTGTGTCACTGATTATAATCCTCAAAATCTCCGGTTGAATCTTTATTTCCAATCATTCCTTCACGACCTCATTCACAAGATGGTCAAAATGCTTCTCCAGCATTCTTGACATAAAACAGTCATTTAAAAACAGTTCAAAAATACAGTTTTTATAACGAACTCTCGTCTTTCCACATCAAACCACATTAATTATTTCCACAACCATTTCATAAGTATTCCTATTCTCATCCAATCACATCATTTTTATCTCATTACATCTTTCCTCAATTTATCCTCATCAGATCTCATCCACTCGCATCTACCCACATTAATTAACGAACTCTCGTCTTTCCACATTGCTCCACATCAAACCACATTAATTAATTCCACAACCATTTCATAAGTATTCCTATTCTCATCTAATCACATCATTTTTATCTCATTACATCTTTCCTCAATTTATCCTCATCAGATCTCATCCACTCGCATCTACCCATATCCACATCTCATCACATCACATTCATTCACATTTCATCCATTCAGACCACATCACATTCACTCACATCTCATCCATTCAGACCACATCACCATTCACTCATCACATCACATCTCATCCATTTTACCTCACATCTCATTCATTCACATCTATCCCGATTCACATCCCATTACATCACATTCATTCATATCCATCACATTCACTTTCATTCATATCCATCACATTCATTCTCATCACCATTAAATCACATCACTTCTATCCACATCATATCTCATTCATACACATCCATCCAATCGTTCACATATACGACTACTCGCATTCATTCTCATCACCATTAAATCACATCACTTCTATCCACATCATATCTCATTCATACACATCTCATCTCATTCATCCACATCCATCCAATCTTTCATATATACGACTACTCGCATCTATCCATACATTCATATCTATCACTTCACATCCACATGTATTCATGTCACATCTCATCTCTTTACATCACATCACATTCTTTCACATACAAATCTATATCCATTTTTTACACACATTCACATCCATTCTTGTCATACACATTCTTATCCATTCTTTCACATACTCATTCACATCTATTCCTCACATACACATTCACATTCATTATCATCACATACATTCACTCACATCCCATATCATTCATTTACATTTTGATTCACATGACATGACATCTCATCTATTCATTCATCATCTATTTGATTCACATCTTATCTCATCACATCTATTCACCTCTATTCACATCACATCCATCCATCCATTCGCATCTATCTAATTCACATCACATCTATTCATCCAATCATCATCTATCTAATTCACATCTTATCTCATCACATCTATTCACCTCACATTCTCATCATCTCTATTCACATCACATCCATCCATTCACATCTATTCATCCAATCATCATCTATCTAATTCACATCTTATCTCATCACATCTATTCACCTCACATTCTCATCATCTCTATACATCACATCCATCCATTCATTCATTCCCATCTATCTGATTCACATCACATCTCACATCTATTCACCTCACATCTCGTCACTTCTATTCACCTCACATCTCGTCACTTCTATTCACATCACTTCCATCCATTCATTCGCATCTATCTAATTCACATCACATCCATCCATCCAATCCATCCAATCTATCTAATTCACATCACATCACATCCATCACATCCATCCATCCAATCATCATCTATCTGATTCACATCTTATCTCATCACATCTATTCACCTCACATTCTCATCATCTCTATTCACATCACATCTATCCAATCATCTATCTGATTCACATCTTATCTCATCTATCTGATTCACCTCACATCTCATCACTTCTATTCACATTACTTCCATTCATTCATTCGCATCTATCTAATTCACATCACATCCATCCATCCAATCATCATCTATCTGATTCACATCTTATCTCATCACATCTATTCACCTCACATTCTCATCATCTCTATTCACATCACATCTATCCAATCATCTATCTGATTCACATCTTATCTCATCTATCTGATTCACATCTATTCACCTCATATTCTCATCACCTATATTCACATCACATCTATCCAATCATCTATCTGATTCACATCTTATCTCATCACATCTATTCACCTCATATTCTCATCACTTCTATTCACATCACATCCATCCATCCATTCATTTCCATCTATCTAATTCACATCATATTCATCCATCCATTCGCATCTATCTAATTCATAGAATTTAAACATAGAATTTAAGAGAAATCTAATTTTTGATACAAAGATTCTCTACGCATCTATTTACGCATAATTCAAATTTTAGAAAAATAACATTTTTGAAATAAAATTAAATCCTTTATGCATCTTTCTATGCATAAATTCAATTTTAATGAGAATAACACTTTTGAAATAAAAATAAATCTTTTATGCATCTTCCTAATGCATAAATTCAATTTTAATGAGAATAACACTTTTGAAATAAAAATAAATCTTTTATGCATACCTCTTATGCATAAATTCAGTTTTAATGAAAATAACACTTTTGAAATAAAAATAAATCTTTTATGCATCTTTCTATGCATAAATTCAAATTTAATGAGAATAACTCTTTTGAAATAAAAATAAATTCCTTTATGCATCTTTCTATGCATAAAATCAAAATTAATGAGAATAACTCTTTCGAAATAAAAAAATATTTCTTTATACATCTTTCTATGCATAAAATGAAAATAACACTTTTAGAATACACAAACGGAGGGGATTACTCTTTTTGAATAGCATAAAGATAAAACTTATTTTCACAAAATTTAAGAAAATTTTGCCATAACCTCCTTTGTATGGCTGACCATTTTTTAAATTTTTACATTCAATTTATGATTTGAATTAATCCAATTTGAATTCTAAGATCTCTAATCTACTCCATTTTTTAAAAATCAAGAGAGTAAATAATGAAATGAGTTTAATCAATTAAACTTTCTAGGATTGAGGATGGCTGAATTGTAAAGAAGAGAAGGGAGGTGGCCTTTCCATCAAGGCATAGCATTAGATTTTAATTCAACATTTATAAAGCATAAATTTTAAGAAAACCATAGATTTTAAAATTCACAATAAGTAAGAATTAAGCTTACATAGAGCTTGTAAGCTTTCCTTTGGCTTGAGGGATTTCTACTCCTGTTTGCAGCAAGAGTGGCCACCAAATTCACTTGGAGAGGATTAGGCCAAAAAACAATTGAATTATCAAGAAATTCAATGTTAAATGGCTCAGGACAGAAGCAAAGTAACAGTGCATAAACACCATTAAGCTTTTAGAAAGGGGCAGGCTTCTATTTATAGGAAAAAGTGAGCTTCTAACCAAGCAAGCTAATTCTAGAATTTTCCAGATCAGTTTGGTCACTTTTTGACCATTTTTAGGTCAGTTTCGCTTACTTTTTGGAACTAGACTTGAATTAGGAGAGAGGAGAGATGAAATATCTCATTATTTGAGAGTTTAAAACTCCACCACACATGTGAAGTAGGCGCCTCCTTCAAGAGAGGGATTCCCCACACTGAGGTGTCAAAAATGCATCATTTCCTCTAAATATCTCTTCTTTTGTAACTAATAACCTTGTCCTTAGTCAACTCTTCATCTTATGTGAGTATTTACTCATTTTTGGGAGATTTTCTTTTTATTCTTCAATTTATCTCCTCCCTACATTTGGATTAATCTTATTGGTCCATAGGTGTTGCCATATATATAGGTAGTGATGTGTGTGAACACACTTAGGACCGTCGGGGCATTTTTTTCCTCTTTAGGAGGTTTTTTCCCCCGGCTTGTATATACGCCCATCATTCTAGGGCTAACTTATCTTTTGTACATTGACACAATCTAATACACTGTGTGGTGTGTGCATTCTTGCTTCTTCTTCTCCAAGCTTTGTGTGCTTTCCTGCACCCCTAATTTCAACAATTGGTACCAGAGTAGGCATAGGCTCCCAGGGCTACGCCACTAGCACCCTTCGACTCACGTTCTCTGATTGAGGTGAGCTTTCACCAGCACTTACAGGACCCTATACTCTATAAATTAGCCCGTAGGGTCGTGCGTTCTCAGAAATCGCATCTGAGGTCGTTTCGGGCTTCGTTTTTGCATTTCAAGTTCTGCACAGGTGTTTTCGTCATTTTGTGCAGAAATTTTGACAGTGCAGTTTTCTGCAAAATAGGCATACGTATTCTATTGTGGACCGTGCTACATAGCACGAGTTGTCTTTTGTTCAGTCTTTGCTTATAGGTAGCTTTTGCATTAGTTTCAGTCAGTGGCCATGGCTGATAACAGCAATGATATATTTCGCATGTTGTCTGCTCTGATGACAAATTGGATGGAGATAGCAACTACCCACTTTGGGCATACATGATGCAGCATGTTTTAGTTGCAAAAGGAGTGTGGAACATTGTGCAGGGTATGGATGTACGTCTAGGTTCTGTGGATGTAGGATCTGTTGAGGATGTTGCAGGTTCTAGCAGCTCTACTGTTGCTGTTGTTTTACCCACTGTTGAACAAGCTCGTTTGGGATGGTAAAGATGCGCAGGCTCATGCCTTGATTGCACTTTCTGTCAAACATAAGATCACCCCACATATTCATTCAGCTAAAACAACAAAACAGGCTTGGGATATTCTAGCTAGTTTGTATGCAGGTCGCAACGAGGCAAAAATCTCTTACCTGCGTAAAGAGCTAGAATCGAAGATTATGCAGGAAGATGATGACATGAATGTTTATCTTGCTGAGATTAAAGATCTCAAGGAACACTTGATTTCTGCAGGTGAGATTATTCCTGATCATTCTCTTGTGCAGACTGTTCTTGATGCTTTACCTGAGTCATATCAGACTTTTGCTTCCACGTGGAGACTTGTTACTGTGAGGACAGACCTGATGTTGTCAAGTATGATACTTTAGTCAACAAGCTCTTGCAAGAAGCATAGTCCAGGCAAAACAGGGCTAGGCAGCGTGCAGTTGATCAAGCATTTGTTGTTGCCCAACAGAGAAGAAGTGGTAAAGAAGAAGTGGTAAGGCAGCCCCTTCCACTGTTTCTTCTCCTATTAGTAGGTCTGCAACTTCTTCTCCTTCCACAGGTAGCAACAATCGGTCTGAGAAGGCTCTTGATAAAGGCAAGAAAAAAATGAGGTGCAACTATTGTAAGGCAACTGATCATGTCATTAAGAATTGCCCTAAGCTAAAGACTAAAGAGGCAAAGAAGGAAGAGTCAAATGCAGCCACAATAGCGGATGCTTCTATAAATGCAGATTCTACAATGTTGTGCAGGTTACAGAATGGGCGTTTAGCGTGTATTGCCAGTATGACCCATCTCTACATGATGCATGTTTGGCAGTTTCTGTTGACTCTGATGTATGGTATTTTGATAGTGGTGCTACAAAGCACATTACCTCGCATTGTGATATGTTCACTTGTCTTGAGGCTGTCCCTAATGGGAATACTGTCACATGTGCCAATAATGCTTCTTACCCAGTGAAGGGCATTGGTAAAATTATGCTTACTGCTGCAAATGGCAGCGCTTTCACACTTTCAGATGCTTTGTATGTGCCAGGGATAAAGAAGAATCTATTGTCTGTCTCTGTGCTTGCTAGGCTTGGACTTGTAGTCAAATTTGTGGATGACAGCGATTATTGTATCTGGCACCTTGTTTCGTGGGATGTATAGGCTCAATTCTTATGACAAGTGTGTGGAAGATTCAGCAAATGCAGTTTTTGATGAAAAGGTAGTTTCAGATGTAAAACTATGGCATGCTCATTTTGGTCATCTGAACTTTGCTAGTTTGCTGCGTTTGCAGAAATTTGATATGGTTGCTTCATTGCCCCCTCTTGAGGCACCATTGAAACATATTTGTGAAGGCTGTATTTTGGGCAAAATGCAGCGTTCTGCGTTTCCAAAGGATGGTTCTGTGCGGGCCACTCGCAAATTGCAACTTGTACATAGTGATGTATGTGGGCCTATGCAAACTCCGTCATTTGGTAAACACTTGTACTTCATGACTTTCATTGATGACTTCGTGATTACTCAAGGCATGCATGGGTATATCCATTGAAGCATTGCTACTCCAATGGAGACAGGTTTGAAGTTGAGTCTTCATGATGCTGGAGATCACTTTGATGTCACACTCTATCAGACAGCTGTTGGTTGCCTCATTTATGTATGCATTACGAGGCCATATATTCAGTTTACAGTCTCACAGGTGAGCAGGTTTATGCATAGCCTAGGGTCTCAGCATTGGAAGGCAGTTAAACGCATCTTTCGCTACTTGACTGGCACCATACATCTTGGGTTGTTTTATCCCAAGGGGGGATCGTTGCCGCCAGATTTACATGCTTTTTCGGACTCAGATTGGGCTGGTTGCTATGACACAAGAGTGTTCACAAGTGGTTTTTGTTTCATGATCGGTAGCTCATGCATATCTTGGTTGAGCAAGAAGCAACCTACTGTGGCCACTTCTAGTTGTGAAGCTGAGTACATGGCAGCTTTCACAGCTACGGTTGAGTGTGTGTGGCTTAGACGGCTTATGGCTGACTTGGGTGTTGGACAAGAGCTGCCACCTCTATCTACACTGACAGTCAGAGCGCATTGGCAGTTGCGAGAAACCCAGTTTTTCATGCTCGCACAAAGCACATTGAGGTGCATTATCACTATGTCAGGGAGAGACTCTCAGGACAGATCAGCTTGGCCTATGTGCCAACACAGGACAACCTCGCCGATCTTTTCACAAAGGCGCTTCCTCGTGAGAAGTTTGAAGCTTTTCGCAAAGCTTTGGGCTTGCTCCCCTTTGTGGACTGATCTACTTCGGGCATGGCACTTCCTTATACATGAGTGCAAGCTCTCGTTCACAACATCACTCCCAGGGGGGATTTGTTGTCATATATATAGGCAGTGATGTGTGTGAACACACTTCGGACCGTCGGGGCACTTTTTCCCTCTTTAGAAGGTTTTTTTCCCCCCGGCTTGTATATACGCCCATCATTCTAGGGCTAACTTATCTTTTGTACATTGATAAAATCTAATACATTGTGTGGTGTGTGCATTCTTACTTCTTCTTCTCCAAGCTTTGTGTGCTTTCCTACAACACTAATTCCAACAATTGGAACCTTAATCCAAAATTTTCAAAAAATCTGGACCCTCAGGATAAGGTCCTTTTTACCTATTTTCAATTAATTCCAATTGCACATTGGAAAGTTCTTTTTGAATTTCTGTTTCAGGGGAAATCATTTTAAACACTAGGAGGATTTTTATATCCAAAAATATCTCAATTTTGAATTACCTCTCTCTAGACATTTTCTCTCTCTAGGTCAAAACAGGGTAAAATAGGATCTTTCTTTTATTTCAGAGACGGGAATAATTATAAGATCAAAAGGGGAGGTTCTTACACCTGCGCACCTCAAAAGGGGAGCTCATCTCGCAAAATTAGAGGATAACTCTTTTCCTTAAGATCCAACTGATTCTGGGATTCCTTATAGTCTAGTGAACCCAACAGAATCCTGGGATAAAGATCCCTTATATAGAACTCATCATTAGATAACAATTCACTCAGATCATAACATTCAAATACTTATCACAATAATGGTCCATTAGACTATACTTTCTATGTGAACAGTCCTCCATGGGAATTTTCAATTATACAGATTTTTAATTTGACATCCCTTAACTTGATCCACTGGGTCAAGTGTTAACAGCAGCAATCTGTCTCAGCACAATCCACTAATCTCATAGTGATTTGCTGAAGTCATTAACGTCATTCCAGTTACGAATATCAACACAGGGACTCGTCCCATTCATCCTCATTGAGGTTTTGCTCAGCTTATTACATTTCAATCAAAATTCAGGAATCATTATTTTTTTGAATCAGAATCCAAATCAACTCATCAGTTCTCTCAACCAGAATTTAAAAATCATATCAACCACATTTGAATTCATCATCTGGATAGCATTTATGCTTATAATTTCAAGTCTTAGAGATTTACTCGTATATACTACCAGTAAAGAGCTGGAGTTATACCCTCGGTATATATGCCCTCGGTATATACGGCATCATGTCTAGGCCTCAAGCAAGTTAGAGATTCCATGCAATTGCGGTACTTCTATTTGAAGACCCAATTACTAATTTATGAATTTCAGTCTGAATAACAATTTGTATGAATTTTATCACGCAATTACAATCTTTTACTACTTCTTCATAATTTTTTTTTGACATTTTTGGCTTCTCGGTTAAACCTTATCAGCCAATTCGCTCTGATACCAGCTGTAAAATCCGTGTCCCCACTACACAACAAATTCGGGGGTACTAGCAGTGGAAGTAGCACTTCTTACACGAGGCAGGGTCCCACACTCGGGGCCTCGCCCATGGATATCCGGACAAGAGACTAATCCATCGGTTCTTCCAAAACCGAATCCAGAAAAACTTCCCTTGCTCGAAAAGCACGGACGATTCCTCCAGGATAAATTTTTCTCTAACGTAGTCAAAAGCCTTAACTAACTAAACTGATCTGACCGAACCTGTAATAAGTCCCATAGTTAGTTTAGGAAAAAGATTGCACTTGGATCATAGAGACCAACGCTTTTTTCCTCATTGAGTGGCACAACCGTTGATTCTTTTCCATAGAATAATTTTTGTCCGGGATTTACTTCATCTATCGTACTATAACGGAATTGAGTCTCAATGTAGGGATCCATTAGTCCAGCCTCAGTCCCGTGGGTTAGCTAACCGCCCAACCACTGTAGTGATGGGATCCAATTAAGAATTTGATGAGGTTTTCTCTCGGGTACCAGGGAAAAGAGTTCCCAAGTCCCCTAGCCAAATATTCATGCAAACTTAAAACTAGTCACACCACTTACACACCCAATATGAAATTGCCTTTTTCACAGAATCAGCTATCTTTAAAAAAAATCTTTTAATGAAACCAATTGTGTCACTGATCATAATCCTCAAAATCTCTGGTTGAATCTTTATTTCCAATCATTCCTTCATCGGTGTACCTATGGCATCATCAACCAGAACGCTCACCACCTGTCCACCGAGGGGCGTTTTCGATAGTTCCTAGCTCATAGTAATCGGCAATATATTCACATATCAAAATGGAATCTCCATTGACGATCAGCAAGATCAACCAACGGATCCATATAAAAGAGCCATGGACTCATCCGTTGAGGACCAGCAAGGTTAATCAACCAGATCCAAGCCCAAATTCAGAAAAGAACTCTTACTCCTTGTTCCAATATCTTCCACGACGCACGTGTGGGTATCGTCGGTGACCCAGAGCCCGCGCACCGTATGGTCAGCACCCTCTAGAATCCTTTGCAAGTGACCAAGCGCTTCACTCATAGGCTGCTTCCTTGGTCCCTCATCCACCGTACCGGACAAGCGCTTCACTCATAGGCCGCTTCCTTAGTCCCTCATCCACCATATCGGAAGCTCACCATTTTAATTGAACCGAGGCTGGTCAAGACCTTGGTCGACCTTGCTACGCGAGACGTCCTCCAATGACTCTCCGTCAGCTATTGCAACTTTATCAGATTAGGTCTCCACGACCTCATTCACAAGACGGTCAAAATGCTTCTCCAACATTCTGACATAGAACAGTCATTTAAAAACAGTTCAAAAATACAGTTTCTATAACGAACTCTCGTCTTTCCACATTGCTCCACATCAAACCACATTAATTAATTCCACAACCATTTCATAAGTATTTCTATTCTCATCCAATCACATCATTTTCATCTCATCACATCTTTCCTCAATTTATCCTCATCAAGATCTCATCCACTTGCATCCACCCATATCCACATCTCATCACATCACATTCATTCACATTTCATCCATTCAGACCACATCACATTCACTCACATCTCATCCATTCAGACCACATCACATTCACTCACATCACATCTCATTCATTTCACCTCTTATCTATCCCGATTCACATCCCATTACATCACATTCATTCACATCACATCTCATTCATTTCACCTCTTATCTATCCCGATTCACATCCCATTACATCACATTCATTCATATCCATCACATTCACTTTCATTCATATCCATCACATTCATTCTCATCACCATTAAATCACATCACTTCTATCCACATCATATCTCATTCATACACATCTCATCTCATTCATCCACATCCATCCAATCGTTCACATGTATGACTACTCGCATCTATCCATACATTCATATCTATCACTTCACATCCACATATACTTATGTCACATCTCATCTCTTTACATCACATCACATTCTTTAACATACATCCAATCGTTCACATGTATGACTACTCGCATCTATCCATACATTCATATCTATCACTTCACATCCACATATATTCATGTCACATCTCATTCATCCACATCCATCCAATCGTTCACATGTATGACTACTCGCATCTATCCATACATTCATATCTATCACTTCACATCCACATATATTCATGTCACATCTCATCTCTTTACATCACATCACATTCTTTCACATACACATCTATATCAATTCTTTCACATATCCATTATTTACATACACATTCACATCCATTCTTCTCATACACATCCTTATCCATTCTTTCATTCACCTACTCATTCACATCTATTCCTCACATACACATTCACTCACATCCCATATCATCACATACATTCACATTCATTATCATCACATACATTCACTCACATCCCATATCATTCACATTCATTATCATCACATACATTCACTCACATCCCATATCATTCATTTATATTCTGATTCACATGACATCACATCTCATCTATTCATTCATCATCTATATGATTCACATCTTATCTCATCACATCTATTCACCTCTATTCACATCACATCCATCCATCCATTCGCATCTATTCACATCACATCCATCCATCCATTCGCATCTATCTAATTCACATCACATCTATTTA
The DNA here is from genome assembly GCF_041138505.1 of Cibotium barometz. Classification (NCBI taxonomy): domain Eukaryota; kingdom Viridiplantae; phylum Streptophyta; class Polypodiopsida; order Cyatheales; family Cibotiaceae; genus Cibotium; species Cibotium barometz. The sequence goes on along the minus strand of NC_141089.1, from coordinate 42,446,269 downwards.
TCCAATCATCATCTATCTAATTCACATCTTATCTCATCACATCTATTCACCTCTCACATTCTCTTCATCTCTATTCACATCACATCCATTCATTCATTCATTCCCATCTATCTGATTGACATCACATCTCACATCTATTCACATCTCACATCTCATCACTTCTATTCACATCACTTCCATCCATTCATTCGTATCTATCTAATTCACATCACACCCATCCATCCAATCATCATCTATCTGATTTACATCTTATCTCATCACATCTATTCACCTCACATTCTCATCATCTCTATTCACATCACATCTATTCACCTCACATTCTCATCATCTATTCACCTCACATTCTCATCATCTCTATTCACATCACATCTATCCAATCATCTATCCGATTCATATCTTATCTCATCACATCTATTCACCTCATATTCTCATCACTTCTATTCACATCACATCTATCCAATCATCTATCTGATTCACATCTATTCACCTCATATTCTGATCATCTATCTGATTCACATCTATTCACATCTATTCACCTCATATTTAGATCACTTCTATTCACATCACATCCATCCATCCATTCATTTCTATCTATCTAATTCACATCATATCCATCCATCCATTCGCATCTATCTAATTCATAGAATTTAAGAGAAATCTAATTTTTGATACAAAGATTCTCTATGCATCTATTTATGCATACTTAAAATTTTAGGAAAATAACACTTGAAATAAAATTAAATCCTTTATGCATCTTTTTATGCATAAATTCAATTTTAATGAGAATAACACTTTTGAAATAAAAATAAATCTTTTATGCATCTTCCTATGCATAAATTCAATTTTAATGAGAATAACACTTTTGAAATAAAAAAAATCTTTTATGCATCCTTCCTATGCATAAATTTAATTTTAATGAGAATAACACTTTTGAAATAAAAATAAATCTTTTATGCATCTTTCTATGCATAAACTCAATTAATGTTGAATTAAAATCTGATGCTATGCCTTGATGGAAAGGCCACCTCCCTTCTCTTCTTTACAATTCAGCCCTTCTCAATCCTAGAAAGTTTAATTGATTAAACTCATTTCATTATTTACTCTCTTGATTTTTGGAAAATGGAGTAGATTAGAGATCTTAGAATTCTAATTGGATTAATTCAAATCATAAATTGAATGTAAAAATTTGAAAAATGGTCAGCCATACAAAGGAGGTTATGGCAAAATTTTCTTAAATTTTGTGGAAATAAGTTTTATCTTTATATTATTCAAAAAGAGTAATCCCCTCCACTTGTGTATTCTAAAAGTGTTATTTTCATTTTATGCATAGAAAGATGTATAAAGGAATTTATTTTTATTTCAAAAGAGTTATTCTCATTAATTTTGATTTTATGCATAGAAAGATGCATAAAGGAATCATAAACCAAATCCAGAAAAACTTCCCTTGCCCGGAAAGCACGGGCGATTCCTCCAAGATAAATGTTTCTCTAACGTAGTCAAAAGCCTTAATTAACTGAACTGATCTGACCGAACCCGTAATAAGTCCCATAGTCAGATTAGGAAAAAGATTGCACTTGGATCATAGAGACCAACGCTTTTTTCCTCATTGAGAGGCACAGCCGTCGATTCTTTTCCATAGAACAATTTTTGTCTAGGATTTACTTCATCTATCGTACCATAACAGAATTGAGTCTTAATTTAGGGATCCATCAGTCCAGCCTCAGTCCCGTGGGTTAGCCAACCGCCCAACCACTGTAGTGATGGGATCCAATAATTAAGAATTTGGTTAGGTTTTGTCTCGGGTACCAGGGAAAAGAGCCAGATATTCATGCAAAATTAAAACAAGTCACACCACTTACACACCCAATATGAAATTGCCTTTTTTACAGTATCAGCTATCTAAAAAAAACAATCTTTTAATGAAACCAATTGTGTCACTGATCATAATCCTCAAAATCTCTGGTTGAATCTTTATTTCCAATAATTTCTTCATCGGTGTACCTATGGCATCATCAACCAGAACGCTCACCACCTGTCCACTCAGGGGCCTTTTCGATAGTTCCTAGCTCATAGTAACCGGCAATATATTCACATATCAAAATGGAATCTCCGTTGAAGATCAGCAAGATCAACCAACGGATCCATATAAAAGAGCCATGGACTCATCTGTTGAGGACCAGCAAGGTCAATCAACCAGATCCAAGCCCGAATTCAGAAAACAACTCTTACTCCTTGTTCTAATATCTTCCATGATGCACGTGTGGGTATCGTCGGCGACCCAGAGCCCGTGCACCGTATGTTCAGCACCCTCTAGGATCCTTCGCATGTGACCAAGCGCTTCACTCATAGGCCGCTTCCTTGGTCCCTCATCAATCGTATCGGAAGCTCACCATTTTAATCGAACCAAGGCTGGTCAAGACCTCGGCCTCGGTCGACCTTGCTACGCGAGACGTCCTCCAATGACTCTCCGTCAGCTGTTACAACTTTATCAGATTAGGTCTCCACGACCTCATTCACAAGACGGTCAAAATGCTTCTCCAGCATTCTTGACATAAAACAGTCATTTAAAAACAGTTCAAAAATACAGTTTCTATAACGAACTCTCGTCTTTCCACATTGCTCCACATTGCTCCAAATTAATTAATTCCACAACCATTTCATAAGTATTCCTATTCTCATCCAATCACATCATTTTCATCTCATCACATCTTTCCTCAATTTATCCTCATCAGATCTCATCCACTCGCATCTACCCATATCCACATCTCATCACATCACATTCATTCACATTTTATCCATTCAGACCACATCACATTCACTCACATCTCATCCATTCAGACCACATCACATTCACTCACATCACATCTCATTCATTTTACCTCGCATCTCATTCATTCACGTCTATCCTGATTCACATCCCATTACATAACATTCATTCATATCCATCACATTCACTTTCATTCATATCCATCACTTTCATTCATATCCATCACCATTCATTCTCATCACCATTAAATCACATAACTTCTATCCACATCATATCTCATTCATACACATCTCATCTTATTCATTTACATCCATCCAATCCTTCTTATGTACGACTACTCGCATCTATCCATACATTCATATCTATCACTTCACATCCACATATATTCATGTCACATCTCATCTCTTTATATCACATCACATTCTTTCACATACATATCTATATCCATTCTTTACATACACATTCACATCCATTCTTCTCATAAACATCCTTATCCATTCTTTCACCTACTCATTCACATCTATTCCTCACATACACATTCACATCTATTCCTCACATACACATTCACATTTATTATCATCACATACATTCACTCACATCCCATATCATTCATTTACATTCTGATTCACATGACATCACATCTCATCTATTCACTCACATCACATCTCATTCATTTTACCTCACATCTCATTCATTCACATCTATCCCAATTCACATCCCATCACATCACATTCATTCATATCCATCACATTCACTTTCATTCATATCCATCACATTAATTCTCATCACCATTAAATCACATCACTTCTATCCACATCATATCTCATTCATACACATCTCATCTCATTCATCCACACCCATCCAATCGTTCACATGTATGACTACTCGCATCTATCCATACATTCATATCCATCACTTCACATCCACATATATTCATGTCACATCTCTATTAAGAGACTAAGGTTATGTAGAAGGGGAAGAGGAAGGTGTGAGTGTGAATGGACTTAAGGTCCACTAGCTCATCTATTTAAAGATGAGGCCATGAGGCATTTTGTATGTGAGCAAGGCCTAGTTGTATTCATAAACAACTTAATAAGCAAGAGTTTGTTCTTGTACTTTTTGAGTCTCTCCTCTCCACACACTTGATCTAGCATGAGCACCACGTTTTCTCCACATGGTATCCAGAGCTTAGGTGATTTGAACCACTTGTGGTGTAGAATAGGTAAAAAATATCCATTTTTTACTTATCTTTCTTGTGTGGAGCTCAACCCTCTTCCATTGGGGGCCTTCCAGCAGCCGGTAGAGGCAAAATCTTGTGAAGACGTAAACATGGGAAGTGTTGAGGAGGTGTAGGCGTTCAAATTTGTATAGCCAATTTGACATTCATCGCTTCTCCATCGCGGCATTTCTCCTGTAGCAAATCGGCGCCAGTTTGAGCTACAGCGCTGGTCGTACAAGCATCCGCCGCCTATAGCCGCCGCCTACAGCGCATTATAGTGTGCATAAGCTTAGGGCTATGGTAGCCCATTGAGTGGAGGACCCACAGCTCTGATTTGAGCTCCAACCACGCAGCAACGCGCCAGCAATAAGAAGAAAACCAGTTGCCTCTCTCTTTTCCACTCAAGCTTCCATTAAAGCTTCTTTTTTGGTGTTTTTTCTTGCTCACGTCATCACCTCCTTTGCTCTAATCAATCAAGTGATGAAGTAAATGTTTGTTGTTGAGCTTTCTCTTGATTTTAAAGAAATTCCAACCACATGAGATATTCATAAATCTCATTCCCGTCAAGCTTCAACATCAACATCAACTTTCAAGTTTTCAAAGCTTTCAAAGTGTGCTTTTAAGCACTAATTGTATTGTTTAACACTAATTAAGCTATTAATCCAGCAAAGGGAGGTTATTATAAAGTGTTCTTAAATACTAATAGTGTTATTAAACACTAATGGTGAACTAATCACCAAAATAAGTGTTATTTTACACTAAAAATGTGCTTTTTAGCACTAATTGTGTTTTATACACACTAATGGTGATATTAATCATCAACCAAAGTGTTGCTTAACACTACGGTGTTCTTAACCATCAAAGGAGGAGGTCATTTACATTAATAAGGCTCTTCTTCATCAACATGGAGGCCAGGCACACACCATAAGTGCCACATACAAGTCTTCATCGCCGTTTCTTCCATAAGCAATTGAGGCATAGGCATGAACCAATTGTCTTCATCTCATGAGTCAAAGAGGTTGAAGATCTCTAGTTTTTTTATCAACAAACTCAATACTTGAGTTGTTTAAACTCGAACACATGTACACTAAGTGTTCATTTACAATGTTGTTGTGTATTACCCTTGAGGCTCTTGTTTGTAAGAGGCATAGGCATGCCATAAGCCGTATGCTCTCGTTTCCCAAGCCCAAGGCATGTCATTCCGCTGCATATTCTGCATTTTCATCGTATAAGATGAGTTGTAAGGTTGAGCATAGAATCCCTAAATGCTCTACCTTGTTGGTTGTCATGATTTTAAGCATCTTTTGGCATTACTTTTGTAAGAGGCATTGGCAACATTATGAGCCATGTCCTCTCCTTCTTGAGCCAAAGATGATAAACCTTATTGGTTTGAGTATTTACCTCAACCAATTACTCATTAAGCTTGTAACTTCAAACCCTAAAGGGTATCATTTAACCATGATGCATAAAAGCTATTGTAATTGTGGAGTAGACACTGCCCTTGACCATTGCATAAGGCAAGTGGTAAGACCCTCCCTTTTCCTTTCCCATTTAAATCTACCTCATTACTCATGGAAGAGATATATTATTCAAGGAAGCATAAAGCATGTTGGAGGACCATCTAAAAGCAAACCACTTAAGGCAAGGGTGGCAGCCTTGTCATGATCATTGTGTGAGAATGGTCAAGGTGGAAAGCATGTGGTGGAAGCAATGGCATGTACGTCTAAAGCATGTCATCTACAAGAAGTCAAGCAAACACAAAGAGTGGGGTGCACCATCATTGAGGTGTACATCTTCATCGACAACAAATAAAGACTTAGATGGCATCAATGTAATAGCCTCTAAGGCTCTAGGAACACATTTGTAAATCCTAGATAACCACACCTATATTCCAAGCCTTGTACGTCTAATGTTATAAAGGCATCCTATGTCCAATACCACCTATTTCATTCTTCCATAGTTGGTATTGAGGGGGGGTATTAAGAGACTAAGGTTATGTAGAAGGGGAAGAGGAAGGTGTGAGTGTGAATGGACTTAAGGTCCACTAGCTCATCTATTTAAAGATGAGGCCATGAGGCATTTTGTATGTGAGCAAGGCCTAGTTGTATTCATAAAAAACTTAATAAGCAAGAGTTTGTTCTTGTACTTTTTGAGTCTCTCCTCTCCACACACTTGATCTAGCATGAGCACCACGTTTTCTCAACAATCTCATCTCTTTGGATCACATCACATTCTTTCACATACACATCTATATCCATTCTTTACAGACACATTCACATCCATTCTTCTCATACACATCCTTATCCATTCTTTCACCTACTCACTCACATCTATTCCTCACATACACATTCACATTCATTATCATCATATACATTCACTCACATTCCATATCATTCATTTACATTCTGATTCACATGACATCACATCTCATCTATTCATTCATCATCTATCTGGTTCACATCTTATCTCATCACATCTATTCACATCTATTCACATCGCATCCATCCATCCATTCACATCTATCTAATTCACATCACATCTATTCATCCAATCATCATCTATCTAATTTACATCTTATCTCATCACATCTATTCACCTCACATTCTCATCATCTCTATTCACATCACATCCATCCACTGATTCATTCCCATCTATTTGATTCACATCACATCTCACATCTATTCGCATCTCACATCTCATCACTTCTATTCACATCACTTCCATCCATTGATTTGCATCTATCTAATTCACATCACACCCATCCATCCAATCATCATCTATCTGATTCACATCTTATCTCATCACATCTATTCACCTCACATTCTCATCATCATCTATCTGATTCACATCTTATCTCATCACATCTATTCACCTCACATTCTCATCATCTCTATTCATATCACATCTATCCAATCATCTATCTGATTCACATCTTATCTCATCACATCTATTCACCTCATATTCTCATCACTTCTATTCAATCCCGATTCACATCCCATTACATCACATTCATTCACATCCATCATATTAACTTTCATTCATATCCATCACATTCACTTTCATTCATATCCATCACATTCATTCTCATCACCATTAAATCACATCATATCTCATTCATACACATCTCATCTCATTCATCCTCATCCATCCAATCGTTCACATGTACGACTACTCGCATCTATCCATACATTCATATCTATCACTTCAAATCCACTTATATTCATGTCACATCTCATCTCTTTACATCACATCACATTCTTTCACATACACATCTATATCCATTCTTTACATACACATTCACATCCATTCTTCTCATACACATCCTTATCCATTCTTTCACATACTCATTCACATCTATTCCTCACATACACATTCACATTCATTATCATCACATACATTCACTCACATCCCATATCATTCATTTACATTTTGATTCACATGACATGACATCTCATCTATTCATTCATCATATATCTGATTCACATCTTATCTCATCACATCTATTCACCTCTATTCACATCACATCTATTCACCTCTATTCACATCTATTCACATCACATCCATCCATCCATTCGCATCTATCTAATTCACATCACATCTATTCATCCAATCATCATCTATCTAATTCACATCTTATCTCATCACATCTATTCACCTCACATTCTCATCATCTCTATTCACATCACATCCATCCATTCATTCATTCCCATCTATCTGATTCACATCATTTGAAAACACACACTCAAGATTTTATCATTTTAAGTCTAAGTCTGGAGCCCATGCTACCTAGTGTAGGGTCAGTTAGATAAAATATTAATAATTAAAAAAGGCTTCTATATGCCCCTTTTGGACATAAAAATTAATACAAATATGGGTTTGTGTGTGAACTAAGATTATCACATCTTATCACATCTATTTAAAGACTGTAAGAGAATTCTTATTTTTGATATAAAGATTCTGTACGCATCTATTTATGCATAAGAACAACTTCAATGAAAAATAACACTTTTTTAAAAATCCGTTTATGCATAAAATCAATTTTAAGGAGAATAACTCTTTTGAAATAAAAATAAATTTCTTTATGCATCTTTCTATGCATAAAATAAAAATTGATGAGAATAACTCTTTTGAAATAAAAATAAATTTCTTTATGAATCTTTCTATGCATAAAATCAGACTGATAGGATACCTTCCTTTTGAAGATATAGACGTACATGTGAAAATTTTGAGTACTTTCCAACTTCTATGGGCGAGAATCGCCCTTTACCTTCCTTTTTGAAGGTGGTCAAAAATCTTGAAGGCTATGAGATAATACATGTACTTCTTTTTTGCAGTGTGGCTAACTCTCTCTCTTTTTGGTTGTGTGATTGAGTTCTTCATATCATTGAGTTAACGACTAGTCAAGGTCGAAGGGTGTTGTGTCCCCTCCTATTTTTGCTAACCCACATCCAAAAATGATATGTTGACGTCTATTCACCTCACATCTCATCACTTCCATCCATTCATTTGCACATCTATCTAATTCACATCACACCCATCCATCCAATCATCATCTATCTGATTCACATCTTATCTCATCACATCTATTCACCTCACATTCTCATCATCTCTATTCACATCACATCTATCCAATCATCTATTTGATTCACATCTTATCTCATCACATCTATTCATCTCATATTCTCATCACTTCTATTCACATCACATCTATCCAATCATCTATCTGATTCACATCTTATCTCATCACATCTATTCACCTCATATTCTCATCACTTCTATTCACATCACATCGATCCATCCATTCATTTCCATCTAACTAATTCACATCATATCCATCCATCCATTGGCATCTATATCTAATTCATAGAATTTAAACATAGAATTTTTGATACAAAGATTCTCTACGCATCTATTTATGCATAATTTAAAATTTAGAAAAATAACACTTTTGAAATAAAATTAAATCCTTTATGCATCTTTCTATGCATAAATTTAATTTTAATGAGAATAACACTTTTGAAATAAAAATAAATCTTTTATGCATCTTCCTATGCATAAATTCAATTTTAATGAGAATAACACTTTTGAAATAAAAATAAATCTTTTATGCATCCTTCCTATGCATAAATTCAATTTTAATGAGAATAACACTTTTGAAATAAAAATAAATCTTTTATGCATCTTTCTATGCATAAATTCAAATTTAATGAGAATAACTCTTTTGAAATAAAAATAAATTCCTTTATGCATCTTTTTATGCTTAAAATCAAAATTAATGAGAATAACTCTTTTGAAATAAAAATAAATTCCTTTATACATCTTTCTATGCATAAAATGAAAATAACACTTTTAAAATACACAAATGGAGGGGATTACTCTTTTTGAATAACATAAAGATAAAACTTATTTTCGTAAAATTTAAGAAAATTTTACCATAACCTCCTTTGTATTGCTGACCATTTTTTAAATTTTTACATTCAATTTACGATTTGAATTAATCCAATTTGAATTCTAAGATCTCTAATCTACTCCATTTTTCAAAAAACAAGAGAGTAAATAATGAAAAGAGTTTAATTAAGTAAACTTTCTAGGATTGAGAAGGGCTGAATTGTGAAGAAGAGAAGGGAGGTGGCCTTTCCATCAAGGCATAGCATCAGATTTTAATTCAACATTTATAAAGCATAAAATTTAAGAAAACCATAAATTTAAAAATTCACAATAAGTAAGAATTAAGCTTACATAAAGCTTTAAGCTTTCCTTTGGCTTGAGGGATTGAGGGTTCTACTCTTGTTTACAGCAAGAGTGGCCACCAAATTCACTTGGAGCAGATTAGGCCAAAAAACAATTGAATTATCAAGAAATTCAATGTTAAATGGCTCATGACAGAAGCAGAGTAACAATGCATAAGCACGATTAAGCTTTTACAAAGGGGCAGGCTTCTATTTATAGGAAAAAGTGAGCCTCTAACCAAGCAAACTGATTCTAGTATTTTCCAGGATCAGTTTGGTCTGTTTTTGACCATTTTTAAGTCAGTTTAGCTTACTTTTTGGAACTAGACTTGAATTAGGAGAGAGGAGAGATAAAATATCTCATTATTTGAGAGTTTAAAACTCCACCACACATGTGAAATAGGCGTCTCCTTCATGAGAGGGATTCCCCACACTGAGGTGTCAAAAATGCATCATTTCCTCTAAATATCTCTTCGTTTTTAACTAATAACCTTGTCCTTAGTCAACTCTTCATCTTATGTGAGTATTTACTCATTTTTGGGGGATTTTTTTTAATTCTTCAATTTATCTCCTCCCTACATTTGGATTAATCTTATTGGTCCATAGGAACCTTAATCCAAAATTTTCAGAAAATATGGACCCTCAGGATAAGGTCCTTTTTTACCTATTTTCAATTAATTCCAATTGCACATTGGAAAGTTCTTTTTGAATTTCTATTTCAGGGGAAATCTTTTTAAACACTAGGAGGATTTTTATATCCAAAAATATCTCAATTTTGAATTACCTCCCTTTAGATATTTTCTCTCTCTAAGTCAAAACAGAGTAAAACAGGATCTTTCTTTTATTTCAGAGAGGGGAATAATTATAAGATCAAAAGGTGAGGTTCTTACACTTGCACACCTCAAAAGCTGGAAGGAAGAATCTTACATCCTATCCCACTTAAAAAATGCGAGATGTCCTCATCTCGCAAAACTAGAGGATAACTCTTTTCCTTTTCAGATCCAACTGATTCTGGGGTTCCTTATAGTCTGGTGAACCCAACAGAATCCTGGGATAAAGATCCCTTATATAGAACTCATCATTAGATAACAATTCACTCAGATCATAACATTCAAATCCTTATCACAATAATGGTCCATTAGACCGAACTTTCTATCTGAACAGTCCTCCATGGGAATTTTCAATTATACAGATTTTTAATTTGACATCCCTTAACTTGATCCATTGGGTCAAGTGTTAACAGCAGCAATTTGTGCACAATCCACTAATCTCATAGTGATTTGCTGAAGTCATTAACGTCATTCCAGTTTTACGAATATCAACACAGGGTCTCATCCCATTCATCCTCATTGAGGTTTTGCTCAGCTTATTACATTTCAATCAAAATTCAAGAATCATTATTTTTTCAATCAGAATCCAAATCAACTCATCAGTTCTCTCAACCACCAAAATTTAAAAATTATATCAACCACATTCGAATTCATCATCTGGATAGCATTTATGCTTATAATTTTTAAGTCTTAGATTTACTCGTATATACTGCCAGTAAAGAGTTGGAGTTATACCCTCGATATACACGAGTAGTCATAGTTCTTGGAATTATAAGGTAAATACCATCATGTCTAGGCCTCAAGCAAGTCAGGGATTCCATGCAATTGCGGTACTTCCATTTGAAGACCCAATTACTAATTATGAATTTCAGTTTGAAAAATAATTTGTATGAATTTTATCACGCAATTACAATCTTTTACTACTTCTTCATAAATTTTTTTTGACATTTTTGGCTTCTCGGTTGAACCTCATTAGCCAATTCGCTTTGATACCAGCAGCTGTAAAATCCCTGTCCCCACCGCGCAACGAATTCCGGGGTGCTAGCAGCGAAAGTAGCACTTCTTACACGGGGCAGCATCCCACACTCGGGGCCTCGCCCATGGATATCCAGACAAGAGACTAATCCATAGGTTTAAACGGAATCCAGAAAAACTTCCCTTGCCCGAAAAGCACGGGTGATTCCTCCAAGATAAATTTTTCTCTAACGTAGTCAAAAGCCTTAACTAAGTGAATTGATCTAACCGAACCCGAAATGGAAAAGAATCAACGGGTGTGCCTCTCAATGAGGAAAAAAGTGTTGGTCTCTATGATCCAAGTACAATCTTTTCCCTGATCTGACTATGGGACTTACGAGTTCGGTCAGATCAGTTCAGTTAGTTAAGGCTTTTAACTACGTTAGAGAAAAGTTATCCTGGAGAAATCGCCCATGCTTTCCGGGCAAGGGAAGTTTTTCCGGGTTCGGTTTTGGAAGAACCGATGGATTAGTCTCTTGTCCAGATATCCGTGGGCGAGGCCCCGAGTGGTGTGAGACCCTGCCCCGCGCAAGAAGTGCTACTTCCGCTGCTAGCACCCCTGAATTCGTTGCGCGGTGGGGATTGGGACCTCACATTCTACATCATGTATAGCTTTTGGCTCTGTCGTGTTTATGTCCCCTTTTGGGTTTACTTCTACCAACTCCTTTTCCCTGTCTTTTACTTCGACCTTGGTTTCGACGGTTTGTTGTCCTTTATTTTTCTTGGGTTTAGAAGGTTTTGTTTTCTCTTTTGGGTTATGTTTTAAAGCATGTTCTTCTACCCATGTTGAGGTATTTTCTTTTACACTCTTCTTGACTGTTTGTCATGCCTTGGCTTGTAAGCGTGTAAGCACATTCAAGGGCACCGTGGCCAATTGCCCATTTTGTACACTTAAGATGTTAAGAGTTGTATTTTGTGAGACAAGTTGCATTGAAGCAACTCGTCTTGGGCAATCTTGGAACGTGTGATCAATGCCACACTGTTCACACATTGATCGCAAGGTGTCAGTGACTATGGGCATGGAAGTATTCCAAACTGTGCAGTCTACCACCTTGTGAGGTCCACGACAATAGAAACACTGAAGTGTCTGCTTCCTGAGTAGTTTCAACCCTTTGGATTGTTTCTATTTGGTGCACATGCAATGGAGGTTTTGAGTCCATTGTGGATGAAGCGGGACACTTTTTACTATCATGGTCAAAGATTTTACAATACATGCGATATAGAAAAACAGGTGCCTTGCATGCACAATGAGGATTGGGATGGTCATAGTAGTGATTGCATTCAACACAAGGCATTTCGCTCGTCATTTTTATAGGCATTAAGGATGTCTGGTTTTGAAGGTCTTCATCCTCTCTTCGAGATATTGGCTGTAAGGTTTTAAGCAAGGCTGCATAAAATTCTGGAAATGTCAATTCCAAGATCGATCTTTCTTTTACCATTGCTTCATTTGGTTTAGATGAGGAACATCTTGTAGCATGATCATCTTCTAGCATGTTGTCATCTAAACATATTGCTTCTTTACAACATTGATCGAATGTTTCCGGATTGGATACAATCAAGTTGTGTAAGCTATTATTCTTTAAGCCCATCATGAAACATCTCCTCAATTGAACATCATTTAATTTTTCCCATGACTCACAACGTGAGTCCAAGAGCTTTATCTGAAGGATAAAATCTCTAATGGATTTATGTGGTTGATGCTTAATTGAATAGAGTTCTGTTACTGCACTCCACCGATCACCTTGTCTAAAAAAACTATGTATAAAGGCTGATTTCAAAGTTTTGAACTTGGTCTTGATCACTGGCATCAATGCGATGAACCATCGACTAGCTTTTCCTTCTAAGCATAAGTTCAATGCATGTACCTTAGTGGGGCAGTTGGGATTTCCAAAGGCTTCACATCTCTGTTCAAACCTTTGAATGAATTGAACAGGGTCCATTGTTCCATCATATTTGCCTATAATTTGAAAAATTTATACGACTGTATTTCTGTATGAGTCACTGAGGCCATATGTGAATCACTGAGTCCTTGGGGCACCCCCCTTCCTAGACTAGTCAGTATGTCCAAGGTGTGGGTATCTAGGAAAGAGTTGGTACTTATAGGATTTATGTGAATGTCAGGCAAAGGACCAAAGCTCGAAGTCTTAGGGGGTGTAAAACCTGATGACACATTTGTTATAAGCATGGTCATGGCTCAAAGATGTCAGCCACCATTGGGTTCACTTCTTGTGTAATTGCAAACAATCCCTCTATTGTGGCCATGTTAGAGTGCCTAAATGCTCCTTAATGAGCAATCACAGTTTTTTTTTTGCTTTTTATACTTTCCCACAACCCGTTACAGCCTCAAGAGGCTTGGTGTACTCTTCGTTGGATCAAATGGGTGTTTGTTGCTCTAATTAGCTTAGGCGTATACACACGTGAACCTCTTTAGATATTTTTCCAGAAAAAGTGTATGCTAGGAACTTCCCAGATGGAAGAGGAGGTCCTAAAACCTATTTTCCATCACTGTCACAAGACGAAAAAAAAATATGAATTTTTTTCCTATTTTGCAACACGTTTTTGAGGGTGTTCCAAAAGGAATTTTGAAAAACTTTGTAGTATGAGGGAGTTGTATTATTTTTGGAGTACTACAACTTTGTTTTCTTGAGCCATTCGTGATTTTTCATTTAGACCCTCAAAAAGTAGCCCGAATATGGCTCGTCGTCGTGTTCGTGCTGTTTTTTACGATTTTTTGTGGTTTTTGGGCTGTTTTTTACCTCGATTTCCAAGTCAAATTTTGAGGCTGCTGGTCGAAGGCCAAAATGATCTATTTTGACTTCGGACGACCAAGTCCAAAGTCTAAGAGCTCGATGTCAGCTTTCCGATGAGCCCTGGAGCGCCTCCAAGCAGGAGTGGTTTCTAGAGTTTTTATTTATTTTTATTTTTTTTAACCGTCGCGTGAATTGTTTCACGCCATGAAAAACTCTTCACGTGTGAACCAGACTTCACATGAAATTTTTTAAAAAAAAATTTTCCATCGTCGTGTGAACTATTTCATACCGTGAAAAACTCTTCACGTGAATTAAATTTTGAAATTATTATTTTTTATTTTTTATTTTTTGGTACCGGCGCGTGAACTTGTGTTTCACACCGTGAAAAACTCTTCACACGTGAACCGGACTTCACGTGAAAATTAAATTTTGATTTTTTTTAAATTTTATTTTTTGGCCACGTGAACTTCTGTTTCACGCTGTTAAGAACTCTTCACGCGTGAACCGGACTTCATGTGAGAATTAAATTTTGATTTTTTTTTAAATTTTTTAGTCTAGTGGGAAATACAAATTTTCCTTTTTGGGGGGAATATTTTTTGAATTTAAAATGAAGGGAATATGGGCATTTTCCCAAAAAATGGAATAAAAAAACTCAACCCTTGAATGACACACCTTGCACCCTTCATAAATGACCCCCAAAATGGATAAATTGACAACTCATGAGATGAGCATCTTCTCATTGAATGCTCATTAGCCTTAATGAGTTATGTAAAAAGGTGATTAAGAATTAAGCCAAGATTAATTCTTTCACTAATCTTTCTCTCTTTTACACTGATCAAGGACTCTAATTAACCACTAATCCCTAATTAATTCACACAATTGAGCACATCATTGGATAGAGCAAGAAAAAACTAATCTATTTGCATCAAGAATTTTATAAATTAATCTAAATTAGGAGATTAATTAGACTCTTAATTATAGTCTCCTTTTTAAGGCAAAATTAAGCAAAGAGAGTCAAATTTCTCCAACTGATCAAACAATTGATGTGATTATGTGTTTTGATGCATCTAGATGCTCTCAAAACACTCAAAAACTCCAATTTCGACTACTCATATGATCAATTTAGACCCCAATTAACACATTTTCTAAATTTTTAGTCTCTTTGAACAAGATTAATCACTCTTAATGACAAAAACCAATCCATTAAGAGAAATTAGTCAAATTCAAGAGTTTTTTTTATGGTTTTAAGAATTTTTTTGAGAGATTAAGCTACTCCTAATGCTTGCTAAGACTCTAATCTAAATAATTTCAACAAAAAACTCACAATTAAACTCAAATTAATGATCTTAGATCTATGTTTAAACTAAAGAGAGCTAACATTCAGTAAGAAATGCATTCTCTTGCATTGTTTGATGAAATGGATGCAAACTAAGCCTAATACAAACTATGTGTGTGAGACCCTCATCCCCTCCGCGATGCTCCATCCGAGGGCGCTAGCGGTGGAAGCAGCGTCAATCTCTCGCGCGGGGCAGGGATCCACACTCGGGGCCTCGCCCACGGATATTCGGACAAGAGACTAGCCCGATGGTTCCTCCGAAACCGAGCTCGGAAAAAATTTCCTCGCCCTGAGGCACGGGCGATTCCAGCAGGAAAATCATCTAACCGGAGAATTGATCTAACGAGTCAAAGTCTTAACTATCCAAACTGATCCGACCGAACCTGAAAGTCACATGGTCAGATCAAGGAAGAGACTTGCACGTGGTCCATAGAATCACTGCTTTTTTCCTCCTTTAGCGAGGCACAGTCTCGCTGATTCCCTCCCACCCACAGAACAAGGGTCTTCTAGGACTTAATCTAACTAATGTAACTTAATCGTAACTATTTGTATCGCAGGAATCCACCGATCCAATCCATAGGTTAGCCAACCGCCAGCCAACCGCCCAACCACTGTATTGGTGGGATTCCTTTATAAAAATTTGGTTATGTTTTGCCCTGGTACCGAGGAAAAGAATTCCCAGGCCCCCTTAGCCGGCGCTTCAAGCAAAAGTTAAGGTAGGCATACCACTTACACACCCAATATGAAATTGCCATTATAACAGATTCGGTTGTCTTTAAAACAATCTTTTAATGAAATCATAGTATTATTGATCATAATCCTCCCAAATATTGAGTCCATTGTTTTATAAAATATATCACCCGGACTCTTCGTTGAAGACCAGCTGGTTAACCAATGAGGTCCAATATCAAAATTTAGTTCACAAAAGTAATTCTTTTGAGTTCATCCATATCTTCCTCGACGTACGCATGGGTGTCCTAGTAACCGCGAGCCTGTGCATCACGTGGTCAGAACCCTCTAGGATCCTACTTAGGTGTCCTAGCACTTCACTCAAGGACCGCTTCGTCGGTCCTCACCCATCATACCGGAAGCACACCATTTTAACCATACCGAGGCTGGTCAAGGCCTCAGTAGGCTTTGCTGCGAACGACGTCCCTCGATGACTCCCCGGCCGCCAGCTGTTGCAACGAGTTTCTCCTTAGTTAAATATGTACCAAATGCTTTCTCTAGTATTCTGACGTAAAACAGTCCTTTAAAAGAAAATAGAGGTTCTATGTAAGTAGAATTCCCGGTTCGAGATTGGTTCCACAAAATCCTTTTTTCTTAATCCAGATTTTCTTAGTGAGAATCATTGATCTCTCATTAGGGTAATCTACCCATCATTTGACTGAATTTCCAACTAGAATCTTGGTGATTTTGGTTAAGGGAAAACTACGCTAATTCAACGGTAGTCTATTCTTTGTGTCAAAATTTAGAATTGGTCACAAGGTTTTTGCTTGATTCAGATTAGAGAGATGGGCAAGTAGTTATTGGCCACCATTCTCACAGTCGTGGTTTAACCAAAATTATTCGCTTTACTTCTAACTTTGATTCCTAAGGATTTTCAGATAAACATCTACTGAACTTCTAACTGTAAGAAAAATTTTAACTTTATGAATTTCATTACTTTCTAACCATAATAGATTAAGAAATAGTTCTATATGGAAAAATACTGATAATTTTTAATTTTTCTTAAAAGAATAAAACATTGTAATGAAAATATGATAGAAGATCTATTTTTAAGCTTTAATCTAAACTATGGATTTAAATCATAATTTTAACCATAATCATAAACTTAATTATGATTATCTTACTAGATTAAGCTAATTCCATTATTTTTCTTTTTCCAAATTGATAGGATAATCTATTTCTCATTTAGAATCAATCAAAGTAGTTTTTAACTACTTATAAATAATCTAAAAGAATTAACCATCATTTTGTTAACACAAAATCATAAAAATACCATTTTCTTATTCTCTAGCTAAACAAGCCTAGAGTTTGGTTTTTGAATAAGAAATTATCAAAGAGAAGCATTCTTTTGCTAAAGAATTAGTCATAGAAATGACTATTCTTTTTTAGAGAGAGAGATATACATAAGAAAGCATTCTAAATAAGCATAAAGATTAACTTTTTCTTGATTACACATTAAGATTCTTAGGGAAAGCTTGATTTGAATTTAAAACAACCATTTAGAAAACTTCTCAAGCTTGAGAGGGGTTGAGAAGAGAAGTCATTTGAGAAAATTAACAAAAAACCATAAAATTCATCCTTACCTCAAGGATTAGCTTGCTTCTTTTTCTAGAAGTGAAGCCCCCAACCAATCAATTGGTTTAGCAAGTGGAGAAGAGAGCTCCAAGAGTTGTTGAAGAGAGAGAGAAGCTCCAAGCTCTCCAAAAGTAGAGGAATTTTAAGGGATAATAGAAAATATGATTATTTTAATGTAATACTGGCATGGTATAGCTCATAGGTGAGAATACAAAAGAATGAGGGTCTATTTATAGGTGAGGGAGGCCACTAACCGAGTCCAATTGGGTTCTAGAATTTTCCAGCTTCAGTTTGACTCAATTTGGACAAGATTTAGACCAGTTTGGGCCCCCTTTTGATCCAGTTTGATCTAGGAGAGAGGAGAGATAAAAATATCACAGAGTTTTTGAATTAAGAACCCTTCCACACATGTGAAGGAGGCGCCTACCTCAAAGGTCCCCCTCTCCTTACCAAGGTGTCAAAAATTCATCATTTCTCTAAAATATCTCATTTTTTTAGTAATATCTCTTAATTTTTAACTAATAAACCTTGTATTCAGTCAACTCTTCATCTTATGTGAGTATTTACTCATTTTGGGTATTTTCTTTTATTCATTGGATTTATCTCATCCCAACACTTGGATTAATTCTATTGGCCCATTGAAACCTTAATTAGACCATAATCCAAAAATTTCTGAAAATCTAGACCCTTAGGCTAAGGTCCCTTATATCATTTTTAATTGATTCCTAATGCACATTGGAGAATTTATTTTGAGCTTCTATTTCAGGTAAATATATTTTAGATATTAGGAGAATTTTTATATCCAAAAATATCTCAATATTAAATTACCTCTCTCTAGATTTTTTCTTCTCTCTAGGTAAAAATAATATTGTGGAGGCTTGCCCACTTTTCGGGTACCAGATTTCTTGGGAACAATCCTGATTTTTGTTAGAGCATGAAAGAGGGGAGTTCTTGTGTAAAATGTTGAATGAGGTGGAGAAAGAGTAGTAATTTGTAATCTTGTCTTGATTGTATGACAACTTTGATTAGCTACAGGTAATATAAATAATAATTATTGATCCCAAAAAAGAAGAAGATGTGGGATTTCCTTTCTTGTGTATGGATTCCATTGACAAATAGGCCCGTAAAGGTTAAAGACTGGATTTTTAGCAAGATTCCAAATGGGCTGAATAACCAAGAACATTTAGTTTTCTTTCATTTTTTCAGGTGGACAGGTTTGTGGCATATCTGGTTAACTAGGAATGCCTTCATATGTGATGCAAAAGTGGACAGGTTTGTGGCATATCTGGTTAACTAGGAATGCTTTCATATTTGATGCAAAAGTGGTATTATAGCTCACATAGGTCGTATAAAAGGGCTACTATTGTGGCAACTCTCTTCCTTGCGGTTAGCTCATTTGGTGGAGAATGACACGACTATATATTGGATGAGGGTACTCCGAGCTACACTTGCGGAGTAATTAGTGAGGGGAAAGCTAGTACATCACATGGCATCCATGTGGCCATTTGTAAAGTAATTTTTGGTAATATATCTTCTATTAGGGGGGAGAGAGAGAGAGAGAGAGAGAGAGAGAGAGAGAGAGAGAGAGAGAGATTGCACAACTTGAATGGTACTCATATGAGAATGAAGGACCCAAGCACATTCTTTCATAGGCACCAAGGCCTTTGTCTTTTGACCCTAAATGAGAGGGTGTTCACACCACAAAGGATACTAGACTCCATATTAACTCCAAAATATCCAACAAGCAAACCATCGCAAGTTTTGATGAGACCGTCTCAGTCCTCCATCAAATCCCCGAACACATTTCTCGATCCAATAATCTTGTTCCAAACATTCACGGTCCTTTGAGCAAACAATTGAAATTGTCCTTTCCTTAATGCCATAAGGTCTCTAAGGCTTAACTTATTTGATCCTTTGGTTTCTCAATTTCCTAGCCTATCTTTTAGTTAGATCGATAATACCAGGTTTCTAATGGAAATATACTCTTAATTTAGACTAAAAGAACTTCTCTTAAGGTCAAGGCTTTGAAACTTCACTCATTCTTTTTGGGGTTGGAACTAAATTTTAAGTTATATACCTAGCCTTGAATTAAGGTTTTGGTCATAGCACAATTCTTTGATACTCATTCCCAATGTCTCTCCCAATGTCTTATATAAAAACTAGGTTCCTTCTTCTCTAAGGCCTCTTGTTCTCTTTTCTATAAGATTACTCTTAGCCATATAAGAGATTTATTTATGTAAATTTAAGATAGGTCCTACTTATGTTTCAACCAAGCACTTTCTTCTTGAATCATCTCATGTACAGATTAATCCTTTATCAATTCTTAATTTAAATCCCAAATCTTCCTTGATTTGACTTAGTTAAGCTACTATTCTAAGCTCAACCTCTCTCATCTAATTCTGTTAAAATAATAAACCAAAATATCATACATGTGTCATTAGACTAAAAGAACTTCTCTTAAGGTCAAGGCTTTGAAACTTCACTCATTCTTTTTGGGGTCAGAACTAAACTTTAAGTTATACACCTAGCCTTGAATTAAGATTTTGGTCATAGCACAATTCTTTGATACTCTTAATTTAGACTAAAAGAACTTCTCTTAAGGTCAAGGCTTTGAAACTTCACTCATTTTTTTGGGGTCGAAACTAAACTTTAAGTTATACACCTAGCCTTGAATTAAGGTTTTGGTCATAGCACAATTCTTTGATACTCATTCCCAATGTCTCTCCCAATGTCTTAGATAAAAACTAGGTTCCTTCTTCTCTAAGGCCTCTTGTTCTCTTTTATATAAGATTACTCTTAGCCATATAAGAGATTTATTTATGTAAATTTAAGATAGGTCCTACTTATGTTTCAACCAAGAACTTTCTTCTTGAATCATCTCATGTACGGATTAATCCTTTATCAATTCTTAATTTAAATCCCAAATCTTCCTTGATTTGACTTAAGCTGCTATTCTAAGCTTAACCTCTCTCATCTAATTCTGTTAAAATAATAAACCAAAATATCATACATGTGTCATTAGGGATATGGGCATATGCTTCTATGGCCTAAAGGCCTATATTGACACAAGGTTTCTGGGCATGACCACACCTCCATGATAACCAAAGACTGCACTCCATTCCAGGAAATGGGTGCTCTTTTTGATTAGGTAGATGTGTTTATCCCTTCTACACCTCCATGATAACCAAAGACTGCACTCCATTCCAGGAAATGGGTGCTCTTTTGGATTAGGTAGATGTGTTTATCCCTTCTACACATCCATAGCTTGTGTAGAAGGGATCTTAGGCTACACTCCATTCTAGGCAATGGGTGCTCTTTTTTTAATATAACTTTTGGATTAGGTAGATGTGAATATTTCTTAGTCACATGTAATTACTTTTTCATTACTTTTGTACCAAGATTATAAATAGGCAAGCTTCAATAAATATTTACAAGTCTTCCACCACTCTCTACATGATGGTCATTGTTGAGCTCTTGATTAATCCTAGCTCTTAATTTAAATCTCAACTGACATAGTCGAGCTACTATTCTAAGTTTAACCTCTCTCATACAATTCTTCCTTTGATATTAAGTCCATCTTTAATCTGGTTTTTATGGGGATAAATTCCATTAGTAGAGACACACTCTCTCTCTCTAAAAATAAGTGGACCCTTGTTGGAATTTATGGTCATATGACTTCTGTACCGTATTTTACTAGAGATACCCTATGTTAGGGTTAACTAAGGGTCACAAAATTATACTTAAACCCTTTTTTATTTTTTAAGAAGTTATGGCTTCTAATCCCACTTCTGGTTTCAGAGAGGGAGAATCATATTCTAAGGTCAATGGTAGCACGATAATCCAATAATCTTATTCCATTATAAATCTAAAGTGAGAATCTAATATGCTAAAGTCTATTTAGAAAAAAATCACCCATTGTACAAGTATGCCATTTTTCACCTTGTGTACTACAATTAGGGTTCATCCTAATGTACAACTTAGAGTGCTATTAATTCTAAACTTCCTAAAAAATCTAATTATACATGCCCTTGGTTTAAATTATTCAACCTAAGATTGAACTACGCACATCATACACAAGGGATTCCTTATCTTCTCTCTTACTAAAATGAGCATGTGTAATGCGCACATATATATACATTCACTATTTAGTTTATTTACTCTATAATTCTAGACCCTAACCCTTGATTAAATCCTAAGGCTAGGACTAATTAAATCCTAGATTTGATTTAAATCTAGTACTATAGGTTAGGTTAACTTCATAATTTCATTATACAACCAACCTTAGTCTAAGTAGTAAATTAAAATTCAACTTCCTAAACTATAGTTAAATACTATCTCTTCCTAAAATAAACCTTTGTTTGCTTGCAACATAAGCTAATTTAATCTTACTTAATGTTTCTAAACCTTAGATTCAATTTTGTATAAAATCAAAATCTTATGGTCATAAGGTAGTTTAACATGAAGCTTTAGTACATAGTCGTACATCACATTTAAGTCTCTGGAATAGTGCAAAAATTAAACTAATTAAAAAATAAAGGGTTCAAGCAAATCTACATCCCCTTTAATTTATAGTGAAGGGTTTCTAGCTAAGGCTTTTATGCCATATCTCTCGAATACATTATTTTATCCTATATAATTATTTACAGAAGGGAAAGAGTTTAAGAGGATTGAATCTATTGAAAGAAATTCAGAAACAACCAAAAAGGGTACATGTACTTGAACAAACTCAAAAATTTAAAAGCAAATGTAATAGACCTACATGTAAATTTATAAATAAATGATATGGGTATATGTCGCAAAGTCTCAAATTTCCTTCAAGAAATCCATGAATTTCCTTCTTGTGGTTTGTGCCCGATTTGCACTTTAAATGTTGTACTTCCTACACTATTCTACTCTATAACATATACTTTGAATAACCCAAGTACTTCTGTAAGAGAGATGTTGATGACTAGCAATATGATAGTAGACTAGACTATACCTAGTCTACTCTATAACATGTGCTTTGAATAATATTGATGTAAGAGAGATGTTGACTAGCAATATGATAGTATTTTCTCCTTTCTTCCAAGCGTGGTATTTTCAAGCAATTGGTGTTTAAACCCTAAGACCTCTCTAGATAATTATTATGCATAAACATGCATAAATCAGGCATAAACTCATCAGTTCACCACCCCCGAGCCCAAGGGATGCACACATGAACTATAATGAAGTACATCATACCTTTACCTTGATGTCCCATACCATCAAGAGGTATAACTCCAATCCAATAGCATGTAGCTAAAGTGTGAAATGGTAGGTGAGTAGATATAATCCTCTATACAAGAGAACATCATATCGTAACCTAGCCTTAAGATAAAGTGTGAAATGGTAGGTGAGTAGATATAATCCTCTATACAAGAGAACATCATATCATAACCTAGCCTTAAGATAACATAGCCTTAGCGTCCCTTGAGCGTGCCCCATGTCCCTATTATATAGGAGGGCCCTTAAGTGACTCTTGACTCTCTATTTCCCATGTGTGACCCTTGGATGCCTGACCCTAACCTTAACCCTTAAGGTTAGTCCTAATCCATGCTCTACTAGAGCTTGTTCCCATGCTCCCATGCTCACAAGCCTAATGTGGGTTAGTTTCCTAGTATATGCACACATAATCTGCATATAACATACTTTCCCTCTCTCAAAACATTACACTCTTGCAATGAAAAGAAGGAGAACTGCACTGAACAATATCAACCGACTCCCAAGTCGAATCCTCTATTTTCCTATCTTTTCACCTAATTTTAACCTCGGGGATTAGTCAACTACTACAAAGTTTTCTTTCTCTTAATTCAAGTACCTTATCAGGTTCATGTGGAACATAGGATAAATTTTGACTCCAACGAGTTCTTGAGGAGTAACTGGGTTATCCTCACCTCGTTTCCCTTTCAATCTATCGATATGAAAGACAAGATGAACTCTAACAAGTGGAGATAGTTTTAGTTCATACGCAACCGTGCCAATCCGATGTATAACTCGAAATGGACCACAATATCTAGGAGATAAATTCAAGTATTCTCCTATTGACAAAGTCTGAGAATCTTTAGGAACATTAAAATAAACAAACGCTCCTAGTTCAAAAGAACGGGATGAGCGTCCCCTATCAACATAAAACCGTGCCCTATCCTGAGCACTCCTGATAGAATCCATAACTTTGATTAGCATTACCTGCATATCATGCAAGAAATCCATAAACACAATAAAGCTAGGGTAGAAAAGTAACTCACCTAGATATATAAGCAACTAGGTGAGTTACCCAATAAACACAATAAAGCTAGGGTAGAAAAGTAACTCACCTAGATATATAAGCAACTAGGTACATATTCCAACTAGGTATCCAAGTTGGAATATGTACAAGAGTACAAGGAACATAGTCCAAAATTATGTGCCAAAAAATGAAGGCAAATGCTACCTTCAAAGCACATAATATTATCCAAAAGATCACAAGATCCTTATAAAACCATAGATAAAAGTGTAGAAGCTCCCTCGAATCCATAAAAACCATAGTTGATCATAAGAATCAATGCCATGCATACCATCTAATGGTCATTAATCATGCCAAAAGAAGCATTAAAATTGGTGGCCAACTCATCAATCTGGAGTATATGAACGTAGTGTCATTCAAAAAAAACTCCAAAGTAAGCAAGTGAAACACATATGTGTAGCACTCATTAAAAAACCCCTGGACACAAGTGATCTAGGCAGAACCTGATGAGTCCATATAAAACTTGGAAAACATCCAATAAAATCCACCAAAACAAATCGATCAACTAACCCATGATAGAATTTGTCTTAGGCTTAAGAAATTAAGCATAGACCACACTTTTTTTTTCGAGAAAAGATCCTTTCATTAGTTATAAAAAAACCGCCCACCACCACTGGGCTACAAAACCCTCTCCTGCTAATAAGAAGGCATAGCAGAGATCCAATCAAGGCAGCTAGGGAGACTCTCCCTAGGTGCAAAAAAGTACAAATAACTGAGAGGCTATATCATACAATAGGCGGGGGGAAAATCCAAATAGGTGGCCTATAGTGCCAGCAGCGGGGGTACCTGCTGGCACTTCAGGCCACCGCTGGCCTATAGTGCCAGCGGGGGGTACCCGCCAGCTGGCACTATATCATACAATAGGCAGTGGTACCCGCTGGCACTATATCATACAATAGGCGGGGGGAAAATCCAAACAGGTGGCCTGTAGTGCCAGCAGGGGGTACCCGCGTGTAGAGTATAGAAAGGGCCGCTGCACCAAGTGGTGTGGAAGGCCTGGCGCCACAAGATCGCTCGATTCGAGTCACCTCGAATGCAATCATACTGTCCTCACAGGGTGTGAATCAACTCCTACCAGATAGCCCAAACAGTCTCTGCTGTTGGCTCCAGTCTCTCCTCAAAGGCCCTGAAACAACGGGCTCTCCACGTGAACCATATGGTGAGGCTGTTGAGAAGCTCCCATCGTAAATCCCTCTCCTGTGTCTAGCCGGCGGACGAGAAATCCGGAAGGAACAAGACGAGGCTGGCCCCTAATGAATCTAATGGCCTGGCTGTCCTGCTCTGTCTTGTATCCCCCACCAAAGCAGGCCGCCCTGACGAAGTGGACCAAGCAACGGCTTCCCACGTATACATGCCCTCTGGAGAGAGGGGGGCCAAAATGCATAGCATCCTCAGCCAAATCTACTGCGCCTGTGGACAGTCCCATAGGCAATGTCTCTGTGTCAATGGGTGGCCGCATCGGACACAGGCCGACGGAAGGCCACTGTAGACAAGCCAGGTGCCAACTGCAGATCCCCTGTGGGCAACCAGCCACCCCATTGGAAAGCCAAGATCCTGTGTGCCTATCGGCTAGCCCAGAGCCTGGTCCAAAAATCCTCCAGGAACTCCTGTGAGAGTCCCTGTAGAGCCGCCAATGCTCGGATGCAGCTGGAGAGACCATCCTCCTTGTAGTCAAAATATGCACTGAAAGATGCACTCTGTAACCAAAGGCGACTCTGCCTCCACTCTCTGAAGTCTACCCTCATCCTGTATCTCATAGTAGAGGCATCTACCATCCTCAGTGCAAGCTTTGATAGCAATCAGGATCTCCAACTGTGTAAAGGCTCCCATTCACCGTGGGGCTGCTGGCTTGAAAGGCGTGAACCACTCCTCAGTGAGTGCCTCCTAAATGTCATCCCTCATAATAAGCCCCCCTCTGAAGTGACTCAGCCTCCTGAATGTCATCCCTCATAATTAGCCCCCCTCTGATGTGACTCAGCCTCTCCGCATGGATCTCCTCTGGGAGACTACAAAAGGCCTGCCAATCTCCAAAACTGCATGCTGGGCCTGTCGCCAATGGTCCCCAGGCTAGATGAGGCCAAGAACCCAGCATATGACCCTACTCTGTGCGTACCGCGGGGCTCCAGATGAGCAGCTGTTTGGCCCGCGGGGCTCCAGATGAGCAACTGTCTGGCCCGCTCCTAATCACAAGTGGGAGGTCTCTGAGAAAGCCCCGGTCTCAGCAGCTCCCAAGCTCGCAGGATGCTCAAGGCAAATCTGTCCTCCCATCCTCTACTAAGGCATGTCCTCCTCATTTCTATGAAGATCCACCGTATCTCTGGTGCCCAAGTGCCCCCCTACTGCTGGGGGAGCTCTAGCCTGCAGCCGTTGAAAAAGAAGCTCCTTCCAAGGCTCAGCGTCCGCCTCAAAGCAGCCCCCGAACAATAAGCTTCCCCAACAAGGCTCTACTCTGATCAGCTAGATCTATAATGCCCAAGCCCCCCTGGGCCAGCGGAAGAGTAATAACTACCCAAGCAACCTTAGCCGCCCGGGCTAGCTGACCATCCCGCCCAGACCAAAGAAAGTTCCTGATCAGCCTCTATACCTGGCTGATGCAAGAGCTCGAGAAGATCCAGCAAGATGTGATATACCACATAGTCGCTAAAAGCACCTGATTTGTCACCACCACCCTCCCAGCCAAGGATAGCCAAGCTGTACTCCAATATAAAAGCTTCTTCCGAATGCTCAGACGAAACGGGGTGATTTGCTGCTCAGGTGACAAATCAAGTCCAATCTGGCATCCCAGATACCGCACTGCTGTGCCAGGAGGAATCCATCTAAAACCCGGGTTTGGGCTCCATGCCGGAGCGGGAGCGCTACTGAGCCAAAAAGCCACTGTCTTGCGCCAATTGATCAATGCTCCCGAAGCCACACCAAAAACCTGTAGCGACTGCTCTGCCCTCTGTAGAGATTGGCCTCTTGGCCATGCAGAAACAATCCTGTGTCATTAGCAAACTTAGAATCGAGTAGGTCCTCACCTCGGACTGGAAGCTGGAGTCCTCTCAAGCCAACCTCAGACTGGAAGCTGGAGTCCTCTCAAGCCAACCTCCTCTGCTATCAGATACATGCTAATAGCCTCTACAAAGAAAAGAAAAAGGAATGGGGCGGGCGAGAGGGCATCCCGGACGGACTGATCTGGTCAACTCAAAACTCAGCCCTTGTCCTCCTGCCATCAACACGTGACTACGAGCTGTGGAATATAGAGCCGCCACTCCTCGAATCCAGTCTGGCTCAAAACCCAGGCGAAGCACAGTGCCCTCTAGGAAACCCCAATCGACTCTATCGTATGCCTTCTCAAAATCGAGAAGCATCACGACCAAGTCCTCACCGAGAAATCTAGCTCGAGCCGTCGTCTCCCAGAAGGTGAAAATGTTGTCAAGGATACTACGCTCCTTGACGAATCCTGTCTGGGTAGCATGAATCAACTCCCCACGGAAGGGCTGGATCCTCAAACTCAAGGCCTTTACTAGGACCTTGTAGACAGTATTGAGGATCGTAATAGGCCGCCAATGCCGAATATCATCTGACACTCCCTCCCCCTTGGGGATAAGAAAGATCAAGCCCTCTGAAAAACTCTGTGGCATCACCCCAGTGTCCAAAACATATTGAAAGCCCCTACGGAGGCCTGGCCCCAAAAGGTCCCAATAGCGCATAAAAAAGGCAGAAGCCTCAACAAGCTCATCCTCTGAAAGGGGCTCACCCAAAACTGTGCGCATACGATCTGTGACCCTCCTCTGCACATGGGCCCACACAGTCTGTCTGCAAGCATCACGTGCCTCCGTGTGGCTGGCTCCGCTAAAAGCAGGTCTCTATAGAACTCAGTGTGGCAATAGCTCTAATCTCCCCGGGCTCAGTGGTGCTAATGATCTGTCTTGCCTCCTGAGTTGGCGTACTCCTGCTCGAGCATGGCGGGGTTCGGTGATCTCAAAAAACTCCCAGTCACTCTATCACCAAGCTGCGTCCCCACACTGAGAGGCTTGGCAATGATAGTAGAACTCGTGTCTTTGCTCCTCTGCCTCTCTAACCTCCTGGCGTGCCTAGCCCAGTTGGGACGTCACCCACTCACATGTAGGCAGCTGCTCCTGAAGATGCTGGAACGAAGCAAGGCTATGTCTCAAGCGACGCTTCTGCTCTCGTGTCTCTCCCAGCCGTGTCAAGGCTATAGCGTGCAAAAAAGAGCTAAGCTCGATGAGTCCCTGGGCACACTGGCCTGTTACATCTAGGTCAGAGCTCTGGCTATCATACCATATCCTCTAAATGTCCTCAGAAAGACTGGGATCTGTAAGTATCCTCTCTGGGATCCTCAACTGCAAAAACTGGTCTCCCGTGTCCTCTCCTCAAGTGTCAAAATAACTGGCGCATGGTCTGAAAAAGAGGTGCCACAGCGAGAATGCCAACGGAGCCACCATGCTCCCCGATTCTGTCGCCCACATAGAAGCGATCAAACCATGATAGATTAGTCCCTCCCTGCCACCGGCGATCCGACCGAGAAAAACTAAGACTGTCCTGAGAATGGGAGAAAGCCTCATGCTGCCATGCATCAGTGATCCGCAATGTCATACAAAATTGCTCCCAAGCTGCAAGCTCCGTGCCGTGCACTGTAACATGACTGCCTCCCACCCTATCGGTCGGGTCCTCAAGCATGTTGAAGTCTCCCCCGACACACCAATGTGCGGCCTCGGGCACAATGCATTTATAACAAGGGTCCAGAACTTTGCTCTGGCACTAGCATGGTTGGGCGCATAGACATTGAGCACACCAAAGTGCTCATCGTGCATCCTTAGAATAACATACTGTGCTCTACCAGGCCGCTCTACCAGGCATAATGACCCTGCGATCCACAATGGACTGCCGCCATACATCCGCCAATGACCATACATACTCCTCCCCGCCCACCCAAGGGGCCAAAACCTGTAGACCAAAATGTGTCCCATCTACCAGGCATCACCGAACCATATCTCCGAATCTTGCTCTCACTCAAATGGTGCTTCTGCATCATCATAATATGAATACTTCCCCCAACCAGGCATATCTGAAGCTCCTGCCCTCAAGCAACCCACGATAACGTACATAGTGTTGCCGCCAAGGCCCTGTACATTCCATGAGATGATCCTCATGGATGACCTGCTGAAGTGGAGGCTGTCTCAACCGTACGGCGAGCCTTCGCAAGTAGCTTGGATGGAGAGTAATCCCCATCCAAGCGGCTACGAATCTGCCCACCCAGTGTGCTGCAAGAGTCTCAGACCAGGCGCCAGTGGTGGCTGTGTCCCATAGCGACTGCCTCCCGCTCGGAGAGAGAAACCTCATGTATGCATACATAGACAGGGTCTCGTGCTAGGTCTGCCACTATGTGAACCACCAAATGTCGAATCTCGGAGGCATCCGCACTCCCGATATCAAAGAAATGTGCCAACTCCCAGAGTCGGCCTATCATGTCTGTCGTCTCCAAATCGCTCACATGGTGAGAAAACTCAACTGCCTGAGTCTTCAAAATACTAAGAGTGAGATCCAGAGTCCACTCTCGGTCGCTAGTGCCGCAGAGAGGGAAGGAGAAGGCCACCGCTGAATCAAGTGCCTCCTCCCTTCGGGCCGGAGGTATCACCACATGAAATCTGATGGGTGCTGGCTCATGGGGGCCCTCTGCTCCCCAAAAAGGCGTGTGAAGGAGTAGTCGAAAGCCTCCGAGTGCTCTCTAGTGTCGAGACTACTCAGTCGACTGTGGATAGAGGATATTTGTGAAGCACGAATCGGCCATTTGTAAAGTAATTTTTGGTAATATATCTTCTATTAGGGGAGGGAGAGAGAGAGAGAGAGAGAGAGAGAGAGAGAGAGAGAGAGAGAGAGAGAGAGAGAGAGAGAGAGAGAGAGAGAGAGAGAGAGAGAGAGAGAGAGAGAGATTGCACAACTTGAATGGTACTCATATGAGAATGAAGGACCCAAGCACATTCTTTTATAGGCACCAAGGCCTTTGTCTTTTGACCCTAAATGAGAGGGTGTTCACACCACAAAGGATACTAGACTCCATATTAACTCCAAAATATCCAACAAGCAAACCATCGCAAGTTTTGATGAGACCGTCTCAGTCCTCCATCAAATCCCCGAACACATTTCTCGATCCAATAATCTTGTTCCAAACATTCACGGTCCTTTGAGCAAACAATTGAAATTGTCCTTTCCTTAATGCCATAAGGTCTCTAAGGCTTAACTTATTTGATCCTTTGGTTTCTCAATTTCCTAGCCTATCTTTTAGTTAGATCGATAATACCAGGTTTCTAATGGAAATATACTCTTAATTTAGACTAAAAGAACTTCTCTTAAGGTCAAGGCTTTGAAACTTCACTCATTCTTTTTGGGGTTGGAACTAAATTTTAAGTTATATACCTAGCCTTGAATTAAGGTTTTGGTCATAGCACAATTCTTTGATACTCATTCCCAATGTCTCTCCCAATGTCTTATATAAAAACTAGGTTCCTTCTTCTCTAAGGCCTCTTGTTCTCTTTTCTATAAGATTACTCTTAGCCATATAAGAGATTTATTTATGTAAATTTAAGATAGGTCCTACTTATGTTTCAACCAAGCACTTTCTTCTTGAATCATTTCATGTACAGATTAATCCTTTATCAATTCTTAATTTAAATCCCAAATCTTCCTTGATTTGACTTAGTTAAGCTACTATTCTAAGCTCAACCTCTCTCATCTAATTCTGTTAAAATAATAAACCAAAATATCATACATGTGTCATTAGACTAAAAGAACTTCTCTTAAGGTCAAGGCTTTAAAACTTCACTCATTTTTTTGGGGTCGAAACTAAACTTTAAGTTATACACCTAGCCTTGAATTAAGGTTTTGGTCATAGCACAATTCTTTGATACTCATTCCCAATGTCTCTCCCAATGTCTTAGATAAAAACTAGGTTCCTTCTTCTCTAAGGCCTCTTGTTCTCTTTTTTATAAGATTACTCTTAGCCATATAAGAGATTTATTTATGTAAATTTAAGATAGGTCCTACTTATGTTTCAACCAAGAACTTTCTTCTTGAATCATCTCATGTACGGATTAATCCTTTATCAATTCTTAATTTAAATCCCAAATCTTCCTTGATTTGACTTAGTTAAGCTGCTATTCTAAGCTTAACCTCTCTCATCTAATTCTGTTAAAATAATAAACCAAATATCATACATGTGTCATTAGGGATATGGGCATATGCTTCTATGGCCTAAAGGCCTGTATTGACACAAGGTTTCTGGGCATGACCACACCTCCATGATAACCAAAGACTGCACTCCATTCCAGGCAATGGGTGCTCTTTTTGATGTAACTTTTGGATTAGGTAGATGTGTTTATCCCTTCTACACATCCATAGCTTGTGTAGAAGGGATCTTAGGCTACACTCCATTCTAGGCAATGGGTGCTCTTTTTTTAATATAACTTTTGGATTAGGTAGATGTGAATATTTCTTAGTCACATGTAATTACTTTTTCATTACTTTTGTACCAAGATTATAAATAGGCAAGCTTCAATAAATATTTACAAGTCTTCCACCACTCTCTACATGATGGTCATTGTTGAGCTCTTGATTAATCCTAGCTCTTAATTTAAATCTCAACTCTTCCTTGATTTGACATAGTCAAGCTGCTATTCTAAGTTTACCCTCTGCTGGGGCGAGTGCCAACTATACGGCAGATGGTGGAATGTGCCTGGAGGCGTTCCACCTCTGCGGGGCGAGGCTCGCTTCCTCTTCTAGCAAAAGAGAAAGCCTGATGGGGGTATCCTCAAGGGTGGGCGAGGGGGTTGCGGAAGAGTCCCTCTGAGGTGGGGCGAGAGGAACCTCCATTAGAGTCTGAAGCTGAGTCGAGGGCGAAGCAAAAAACGGAGGGTCTTGCAAGAACCAAGCTGCACGAAAAAGCGGAGCGGGGAGGGGAAGAGGGGAAAAGGCGGAAGACAAAGGGGGAGGGGTGGAAGACAGAGGGGGAGGGGGGCGCAAGACAGAGGGGGGCGAAAAAAAATAGAGGGGGAGGGGTGGAAGGCAGAGGCGGAGAAAAAGGGGGGGAGGGGGCAGCAGGGAACGAAAGGGGGGGGGCGGGGAAAAGCGCGAAAGGGGGGGAGGGCGGGGGCACGCAAGGGGGCGAGACGTGGAGGAAGGGGGGAGGGGGGGTGCGAAGGAGACAGGGGCAGGCGGGTAGGGGGCGATGGGCACGAAAGGGAGGGTGGGGGGCGCGAGAAACACAGGGGCATGGAGGGGGGGTGCAAGTAGGCGGGAAGAGGCGAAGCCACGAGGGCGCGGAGGGGGGTGCGAGTAGGCAGGGAACGGCGTAGGCAGCTCGAGCAAGGGGGGCAAAAGCTTTAGCGAGCAAATCTTTCATTGATGTGAATCTGTGTTGACTGTTTGTCTTTTCAACATAGACCACACACACCTAAACAAGTGCAAAATAAATTATCATGGAAAAATGTCAAAGATGAAACACACTTTGAACGTAAATTCTAGCCATCATGGAAGAAAGTAAGGAACATGTCCAAAAAGAATTGCTAAACAATGGTAACAAATTATGAAAACATCGTTTAGAATAAATCCAAACATAAATATCTACTAATACAAGGTATAATCGTATTAATAATATGCAAATAACAAACATCTATCTAATGTTAGCATGTGCAAATGTACTTCAACATTAAATAACCCTCGAAAATATTAAATTCTTGAGAAAAAGAATTATCATGAATTTTTTC